>NC_079297.1:619655-929482 GCF_023638135.1 Falco biarmicus
GTGTGCATGAACTGAGGGAACACCCAGCAGCAAAATGCATGCAAAGTATAGCAGCACACAGAACATACGGGCTGTGGCAAAGCCTGCCTTGGTCAGCACGGTGCAGCTGCACTCCAGGTTGTAGAGGTTTGCTGGGGTTGCCTGCTGGATGCTTTTATAGCCCAAGAGAGGAAGAAGTAGTTGCTGCTTTGAAAGCTGTTCTCAGAAGCAGTTAATTTAAGGAAGGGGCGGGACAGAGCAAGCCTCTGTTGAAAGAGCTTGTGGTGGGTCCTTCCAGAGAAGACCTTACAAAACCAGCAGCATGCATGATCCTGCTCCAAGTCTTCTGAGCAAGAGGTGAATATGGCTTTGGCAAGGGGCTGCTAAAGAAGCAAGAGGTCCTTTTCTCTGCCAGCGTCACTGTAGGATCTCTGCTTTCCCATGGCAGCCTGAGGCTGTTTCGAAATTTGTAGACTGTGAAAAATAACGATTCTGCTCTGTGCTGCAAATGGAAGCAGACAACTCATTTGATTCCTTGATTGTTTTAGTTTTGCAGTCAATAACAATGTGAAAAGTAAAAGATGATTGGTTTTTTTTGATTCAGGAAGTTGGAAATTTGTATGATATGTTCCACACACGGAATTGCCTGCATCGGCGAGCATACCAGCATAAGATTGGCAACATCATTGAAATAATGCAAGTATTATACTTTCCTTTTCTTGCATTCCGTTGATTTTTAAATTCTTGAAAGTGTTTATCTGTCTGGAATATTGGGATAGTCAAAAAGGTGTGACATAAAATTAAAGCCACTGGGCTGTATAGCCCAGTTGTTGTGGCAAGGCTCAGTCTTTAGAGTGTCACAGAGGCTGTGATGAATGAAAAAAAAGAGAGGGCAAGAACTACATCCTTCCATGTGAAGATCAGTTAGAAGGAGATTACTAAAGCCCTGAAGAAGCATAGAATCAGGATGTGCTAATGCTGCTTTAAGTGCTGACAGCTGAAGTCAAAGCTATACCTACAAGTTAGAGACCACTTAGCTCAAACCAGCTGGTTAATAGAGGAACGTTACTAACAGAGTAAAGTAATGAGCAAGCTTACTGTTACTGTAGCTCAGCTGAGGCCTGACTTTGTGTTTATGTAATGCCACAGCAGGAATTGTTCAGAACAAACTCCACTGGCTGCCTGCATTTGTACCTCTGTCGATGTCTGTAGAAGTTTCCCTATAGCATTATTCTTTTTACTTTTCTTGAAAAGCATCTGTACTAGTTTTCCCAAAGATTTTTTCACTAGGATCTTGGCTGCTGAGTAACCATCTGCTGAGCTTGGAAGAAAGGAACACAGAGGACTACACAGTATAAGAGTAATTTGGTACTGCTTTCATTTCATAAACTTCAGCTCCTGATTTAGTGATCCTCTAAAACTCACATGAAAAATGCTAAGATTTGGCAGTACCTATGTATGAGGAGTAGAACAGCCGAGAAATTTAGTACCATAATTATAGCAGCTTATCCAAGTAAGTGTACAAGCTGGAAGTAACAATGATGAGGTACAGGGAACTCTGGAAGAACTTGATCTTCAGAATATTATTTTTTGCCACCTGAAAATCCCACATGTTCATGATGCTTTACCTTTACAGTGTTCCGTATTCTCTTGGTTAACTCCTAGAGCAATGGGTCTGTAAAAGAATATGGTCATCTGTGAGGCAGCCTCATTGCAGCTGAGTGACCATGTCACTGTCTTGCAGGGTTCTGCGATTGTCTAAACAATGATAAACTTGTAGTCTGCAGCAGAATAAAGCGGCTCATTCATTGAAGGGTCTGATCTGAACCAGTTTTCAGTAGATGGAAATACTCTGTTGAAATGTGTGATCACAGCATGGAGATGGGACATAACTGCAGTGCCATCAGGGTCTGCTGTGCACAAGGGATGCAGTTTCATCCATTGTCTTATAATTAGAACATATTAATGCATTTCTTTTTTTACTCTTGAGCAATAAGCTGTTTCAAAATGATGCTATCCTTAAGTCTTAATTTTGTCTCAAACTAGGATTACAGAAGCCTTTCAAAAAGCAGACAAATTTTTTAAAATAGAAGGCTCTGGAGGAAAACTGTACCAGATTTCTACAGCAATGGAGGACATGGAAGCCTACACTAAGCTAACTGGTATGGCACTCAGATTTTTTTTTTTTATTTTTTTTTTTTAAGTAAAAGAACATGAGTACCTGTTAAAATGCTGGGTTTACATCTGTTGGTGTGGTGGGCCCTTGCCCATGACTAGGACGCTCAAGTACTGCTTTTGTGCACAGATGGTGGGGCAGACCTGCACCATCCAATCTCCTATCTGGCTGGGGGAGCAAGACCTTCTAGTTTAAATGACTTTTATGTTGAGAGAGAGAAGTACCAACTACCTATGTTCTGCACACATTCAAATTCACATTGTTGCAAGCAGTCCTCTCAGGAGGTCCTGCCTGTGCCTTGAGTTTGTTGCACTTGTCACAGTGGGATATAAGTCTGTGTGTGTGTCTTGTGAAACTTAACCCCAAAGCAGGTTTCAAAGGGCACTGATGGGGCCTGATTTGATTCACTTCAGATGTTGCAACCCTGCTTGCAAATACAACAGAAGAAAACAGAATATATGAACAACTCAGAGTATTGCTGTAAGTTTCCGGCAATCCTCGATCTGCCACGGCCACGTTCAGCCTGACCATAGACCTGCTGCATCAAGTGGGTAAAGGGGCTGCACAGAGTGCTGAGATGAGGAGCTGCCTGGCCCCGCTGACACTGCATGCCTATGCCCCAGGGGAGGAGAAGGGGCTGGCTTTTGCGGGGAGTGACTATTGGAGAGCATGAACTGCAGTGTTGGGCCATGGAAAGGCTGGGCAGAAAGGCAAGAACCAAGATTTAAATTCTTAATGGGCTGGGTTCTGTTCCATGGGGGCTGTCTGGTCTGTAAGATCAGCTATGCTAGCAAATCAGCACCAAGGCCCTGTTGTAACTGCCTGCTGACCTGTGGCACCTGGCGAGGAGCGCAGCTCAGGGCAGGGAGACCAGGGCTGTCCGCCACCTCCTACAGTCTGCCGCAGCAAGGAGCTGCTTGCAGGGCTGTCCTGGTCAACAAGACGAGAGTTGAACAGCAAGAGGAGTGATGCGAGGAATATGCCCACATCAAATGTAACAGTAGACCACAAAGGACAAATATGTTCTTCTCTTAAACTAAGGCACTTCCTGCCTTCAGCAGTTGCCACCTGGGGGCTTCTGAGAGGACAGGAGGCTTGTTTTCAGTAGTCCGTGATGAGTGATGCTTCTCTGAAACTGCCCAGTTGCCTCTTGGACCTTTGCAAATGATAAACCTCTGTGAGGTTCTGCAGCAGAAAGTTCCCTAGTTTTCTTCCATGAATGGTGAAGAACCACTGTTAGTTTTTGATTTGTCGCTTTGTGATTTGACAGCAAATCCTCGTTTTAGTAAAGGCTGAGACAGCAAACTGTTCCTTGTCACTACTGCTTTTGCACAATGGATGCGTTTGTGGGCTGCTTATTTCCCTTGTGTTATCTCTTCTCTCAGTCTGAAGAGACCTAGTCTGTTCCTCATGGAGAATTTCCTGACTTTGCCCAACCTTATCCTTAAAAACAACCCTCGGTTCAGGGTGTTTTGGTGCATGGCCCATAACTTGCTCCTGGAGTGTGTTGGGAGCTTTTTAAGCCAGTTGCAGCCGTAGGCAGGGCATTGCAGAGCTGTGCTTGCAGTGCGCGTCAGAGCTGCCCAGGTATTTCTGACAGGGGAGTGTGTATAGATGTGGAGCGCAGCTGGTGCTTGTGACAGGTGAGCAGCACCCTGACAGCAGCAGTCTCTTCAGGACAGCCAGAAATAACCTTTCTGCTCAAAGCCACATCAAAAGAAACCTGTCTTGCTGCTCGTATTGATGGTGGGAAATGCACTGCGTACCTCGCTGTGATGTGGAGACAGGAGGGGGGCTTTGATGCTAGCATCCAAAGCCTGACAAATTCGGAAGGTTTAACGGAAGTATGTTGTTCTTTTTACAAGGTAGAGCACCCTTGTCCCTGGGCTAGTTAGTGCTGGGATTTAAGATATTCTGCTGAACAAGACTGGCTAAATAAGAGGAGGAAGCAACTTCCAGTGAAATGATAAAACTTGTTGCAAGGGTGAGAACTGAGCTAGTCTTCCTGTCAGTAGGTGTTATGAACCTGACAATAATCAAGGTGATACTGTGACTTCTCAGCTGTCAGACTTGGCATGTTCAGCCATTCTCTGAAAGTGAGTGACTTTACTGAACCAGCAGGTTTTCTTGTTGTCTTAACCTTTATCCCTGTACATGCATTTTGTTGTGACACTGGATTGTGACATACTTAACAACAATCAATGCAACTTTGGCAGATAATATCTACCTGGAAATTCTGCACTCAAGTTGTCCAGAACTGAAGGAGGCACGAGAGATATTGCAGAAACTAGAACGACGTCAATTATACAAGTTCTTAGGAGAGACTCAACCTGAAAAAATGATGGAAATTGTAAAGGTAATGTCTGTTGGTGGAAAATTCTGAATTCTGTCCCTGTAAAAAGTTGTTGACCATCTTTTTTTCTCTGTCTCCATGTGGGTTTTGGGTTTTTTTTGGCTTAACTACTATTCCAAAACTAGAGTTAAAAGTCATCCTCCTGTCTATGTAGCTGAGCCATGAAACATACAGGGAATTGGGAAGAGTTTTATCTACAAACAGCCAGAAGAATGGCAGGAGGTGGTAATTCAGAAATTGATTATTGCAGAAATATTTTCAGAAAAAAACTTTTCTGAAAAACACAAAATTGCATAAAAAGCTGTTAGAGTCAGTCCAGTGATCGAGAATGTTACTACTATTATCTTGTGTTCATTACAATTTCAGAATAATAAGGAACACATTTGCTTTGAATTGTGATTTGTGTCCTTTACTTTGAGAACAGATGTCAAACTGAATAATAACTTCCAAACTTCTTGGGGCTGAGATGGCTGTATCTAGAAAGCCTTAGTAAGATTAATTCAGCTGTCTTAAAAAATAAGGTTACAGAAGGACTACTGGATGTCTTACTGCTCCGTTCTTTTTGTTTGAAGAGATGGCTTGCTTGTATTCTTAGTGTCTAAGAAAAGGTAGCATTAAGAGATTCTGTATTAAAGCAGGAGGAAATAGGAAGGAAAACATGAAATGCTCGTACATCAGCTGTCAAGTTCCTGCCCTTCTGAGGGGTAGTTCAGGATAGATAGCCTTACAAATAAGGAGATTAGCAGGAGAGTGAATTGCATGAGTCCCACCTTTAAACACTTCTTTTTAGAACTCGTTAATGAAAAGAAAAACTCTCACTTTGAAAATCCAGCCAGAGGTCTTGGGTCTTGGGGTATCCAGTGTGTTGTTTTCAAGGGAGACTGGATCCCTGTTGATGCCATAATTACATCCATCCAACGCTTTGCAGCTTCTGATGCTCAGCTGAGGGCTCAGGGGCAAATTTTTCCTCCTGCAGTGTAGGAGTTGCCTGTTGCAGGAGTGTTGGAGGCTCAACTTCCTCTGAAGTGCTGGAGGTGAGCAGTGGCTAGATAGAATGGTTTGGGGTGGAAGGGGCCTTTAAAGGCCATCTAGTCCACCCCACCCCCCTGCAATGAGCATGACACCTTCAGCTAGGTCAGGTTGCTCAAAGCACTGTGCGGTTTTGTGGTCCTCACCTCATGCTGGCCAGAGCCAGGGTAACATCCCAAATAGCTACAGAGTTCTTAAATTCAAAGCTAGAGTTTCCAGTTAAGGCAAACTGGAAGATGTAACTTAAGAACAAGCGCAAGCAGCAAGCAACAACAAAGAAAAGGAGAAAGTTAGCCTATGTACATTGTGAAACAAGAACGGAAGTAGAATATGTTATAAGCAGGCTGCCTCCTGCCGGTTGCCTCCTGGCAATTCTTTCCTCTAGGTTTGGTCTCAGTCTAAACCTTCCCTTGGCTTCTTGAGTCACAACAAACGACACATGCCTCAGCTTGGCAATGTGTGTCATTCCCTGCTTTTCTTACTAGTTTCCCTATCTTTGCAATGGATAAAGCAGCAGCAAAAAAATGTTGCTAGCTGAAATCCTTCCCTTCTGGACCTGTCTCCTGGAAGCAATGTGATGCGCTCAAACCTTTTCTTCCATGAGTCTCAGTTGCTCCCAGGAAATCTTGCTTCACCTAATCTTGCATCTTACCCAGAACACAGCAGCCTGGTAAATAGGCAACTTTCTCTCTCCCGCCAGCCACAGCCTTTTAATGAGAATTTACACATTTCCCTGAACAACTCCTCTTCATCATACCCTGCTTCTCAGCTTGGCTTTAGCCTAGCTGTCAGCAGGGAATATTCTCTCGGGTCCAAAACCAGGCAAAACCCCTTGGAGGTTTCAGCTTTTGAAGTAGGTCACCATCCTCTCCAAAGTTTGCCTAGGAGCTTGCTGCTTCTAGTTGTTTTTTCACAGTGGTCAATGACATTACTGATCTTGTCTGTCTCTTGGGGTTTTTTTGATATGTTCCAATGTATAGGTATAAAAGCTTCATTGGAGGGTGAGATCCTGTAGCCCTTCATTAAAAAAAACCCAAAGTTCAGTAAAAACATTTAATATTTAGCTTTTAGGAACTTAATTGCAAAACATTTGTATAAATGAAATAATTTCTTAAAGGTAATTATTTTCTGTTTTTGTGGAGATTTCAACATCCTGGATGGACATTCTTCCCCCTGCGTCTTCCTGTCATCAGGTGAAAATTTGTCCTCCACAGGCTGGCAGTATTGGAGTCTTCTCAGTTATATAAGCTTGTTTGGTTTCTGAAAATCGGTAGAAAACTTATGGCTGAGATATGCAGGGATTCAAACAACCAGGTTGGTGCAGGAAGAGTCTGTCAAGCTATGAAGAAATTAAATATTTAGTTTAGTGATGTGTTCTGTCATGCATTTTTTTGCCTTGGTCTAGACCTGGTAGTGCCTAAATGTAACCTGAATTACTGTCTTTTTTTCAGAATAACAGCCTGGCAGAAAGCATTGCTAATTCCAGGCCAGAAAAGGATCCTCCAGATGTGGAGCTAAAGGCCGAAGATTTCATAATTGATGTAAATATCTCTCAGGGCAAGTTCAGAGTAAAAACTTCTCAATCAGTGGGCCTTGTGTACCATGGTGAAAATCAGAGATACATTTCAATACATTTGGAATGGGAGGGGGGAACCAACCACAAACAAAAAACCCAAAACCAACCAAGCAAACGAAAAACCCCAAACCCACAGGGTTGCTTCAGAAGTGCTGTCCCAGGTGTTCAGCTCAGGGCTCCGAGAGCACCGAGCTTCCCCTTGGGAGGTTTGCTGGGCCTGGGCGCAGAGGCATCAGGCATCTTCCCTGGGCTGGTGTTCAGCTGCTCTTTGGGCACTTCTGCTCCTGGTGACACACATGGTTGTCCCACGACTGTCCTCACTTTGAAAAGGAGCAGCAGTAGGGAATCCTTTGGGTTTTAGCATATGGGTGTTAAAGTCAGCAGTCTAAGAACCACTGCTGTGGGCTGTGAAGTCAAGCGAAGGGCAGGCCCCAGTGGGAGGGTAACGGGCACAGTGACTTCCAGGCTGCTGGTATGGCAAGCCTGATGCGTGGCAGTCATCCCTGGGTTTTGTCTCCTGCATAAAGCACCTCACTGCCACAGCTTGGTTGCTGGCCAGCACTGGTGGGAAAGGAGAGACCCTGAAGCAGAGGAGAGAGCTTGAGCAGTCTGCAAGTATCAAATAGCTTGATCTCTGTTCTTGGTTAATTCTGGGAAGAGCTAGCAAATGGCTTTGCATAGAGTGCATCACAGATCACTTCAAAAGCTCCCTTGCATTGAAGATTCACTTCAGGCTGAGTAAAACTGTAGCAGTTCACCTGGCTTTAAATTGACTGCGCTTTCCTTGTCCATAAACTAAAGTCATGGGAAAGTGGGCTTCTCCCTGCTGACCACAAAACTGCTGGTGTACCAAGTAGATGTAAATAACACAGTCTGAACCTCATGTTTAAAGTTGTGAGCTCTAGTGCTGCCTCCATAGGATGTGCGTTTCAGAAGGGCACAGGCTGGCAAGGGACCAGCATGCTTCCACTGTTTGAAGCTGGAGCGTTGCAGAGCGTGACTCAGAGCTGGTTTATGTAAATGTCAATATCCACCTAGCAGCTTCAGAGCGAAAGGTGGTGGAAGAAAAGATATAAGATGCAATACCAGATTGTTTTATTAAGTAATAATTACTGTTCTATTTTACTAGCATAATTTACAGAAGTATAGTGTGTATCCTCTTTTATTTATTGTGAGAATACTAAAGACAAACATTAACAAATGCCATTTTCTTTGTTTGATGTGCAAGGTTGTCCGTATGGATTATGGAATGAAAGAACAGAATCCCATTGATAATGTTCTCTTCTATTGCAAGGCTGATCCTTCCAAGGCAGTCAAGATCAGTAAAGAACAGGTAGTCTTTTTATTTTCTTCAACTGGCTGCTGAAGGGCAGCATCTTCACAACTTGCGATGGAAGTGATTACAGTCCTTTATGGTAGTTCTTGCAGGAGTTGTGGAGAGGTGGTAGAATCCATGTCCTTGCAGGGCTTTGGTGTCTGTTGTACTGCTACAATCTGGAATTCTGACAGCCTTTGCATATGAACAGTGTTTAACTTGAATACACTGGAAGTCTTAGAAAAATACAGTTGATTTGAATAAAGCTCATGGATTGTAGTGCGATTTTTTTTTACTGCTTTCCGTTTGTATTCAGATGAAAAAATTGAAGTTCAGTGGATTCTTAAATTTCAAGACATACTAAAGCTTATTTCTTTTTTGTTTCAAAGGTTTCAAAGCTTTTACCCATGACGTTTGCAGAGCAGATTATTCGGGTTTATTGCAAAAGACAGGATGCAGATATTGTTTCAGCTGCAAAACAATATTTTATTCAGTGGTGTATAAAAAAGAATTTCACCAAACCACAGGTAATGTTCACATGTTATTTTTCTTGTTCTTAGACCTCTTCACCTTTGTCCATAAGCTGGCTTTTTCATTAAAAAACTTGGCTTTCAGGCCTTGTCTTTGTGGCAGAGCCACTTCTCACTAACCTAGCTTCTGGTTTTATTGTGGCTCACATCTGGGTGTGCCTTATTTTCACTGAAATAGTGATGGATTTGCATTGATTTAACTTCCACACAGACACTCAGTAGTTCATGGATGCAGGTTTCCTCACACAAAGGCTTAAAACAGCACTGAGAGATTAAAAGATCTAGGGAGGAGGTCAGGTCAGTTCTTCTATGGCTTTCCCTCTCTTCCTTTGTTGTTCACCAGCTCTTAAAAGTCACTTCTCCCCCAGGAGATTCACGGTCAGTCCATTTGCTCTGAGTTAGAGTGGAAAATATCTGCAGGAGTAAGATTGAAAACATCAACTCTCTGGGCAACTAGTCTGTAGTCTGAGTTGCCTGCAAGGCTTTCTCTGTTCTCTGTGTTTCCCTTTTCTGTCAACTTCTCAGAACATACAAGTATCCAGCTGTGAGGAGGGAAGAGAGTATGTTACAGCTCACCTGACATTTTTGTGTTTGGAACCTTGTTAGAGCTGCCCTGGGAAGTAAAATGGAGACTCTAAAGCAGACCCCGAGTTCATACTTTGCTTTGCATTCCTCCTGCCAGAGGTGGTGGAGAAGCCTGTAACAGTCACGGCTGTAAACTGGTGACGTATGATACAACATCTCCACCACCACATCCCCCTTGCAGGAAGGTGGGCACCTTCATTGGTTGGACTTGATGATCTCAGAGGACTTTTCCAACCTAAATGATTCTATGATCTAAAAAAAAATCCTTCCAGAATATTCATCATTGTAGAGAAGCAGTTACGGTTGTATGAAGTAAGTTTTTCTCAGTAGAAAATGGTAATGGAGCCACTCTGCTACATGCATGAGCTGTGAAATTTCTAGACTGGAAGCATCATTAGGTTTGATAGATGTCCTGGCAAATCTGCTGTTACATTTCTCCCCTAATGGCTGGCTTTCACTTTTGTTTGTCTGATAATCATACCAGGAAAAGGGATAGCTTTCTTCACTTCCATGTACTTTTTCAGATATCTTCCACTATTTGGGATCAAGCCTCAAAGTAAAATAAATGCTTATATTGAAATCTCAAAGTTGCTTAAAAAATACAGTATGAACAGTTTATTCTGTGAACCATGGGGTTTTTTTCCTTTTCATAAAGTATGTTAATAACACTGACTTTGCGTCTTACTTGCTAGAGGCACCTGTAAGTTTCATTCATCCTCTGAAATGAAAGGCCACCCAGTAGATGAGTGCTTTTAGGTGCTGGAGCTACAGCTATAGGCATGAACAATTTGTTTTAAGGCTCGTTCTTATGTCTTACTTCTGGCACCAGTCTTTTGAGAGCAGTTAATTTCAGAAGGGTGTTTTACAAATGGATCAAGCAATAAGCTTTCTCTGCTTGTAGAGTTTGGTTGCGCCCTGTAAGCATGCTCTTCTAGTTCAGGCATATCCATCTCGCAGGCCCCGGTGGGTTGCAGAGCATGGCAACGTGCATCTCACCAGCTTATTTCTAACTTAGAGAGCTTACTGCTTTCTTGTATGTGTTTGTGGTGCTCAAGTACTAGGTTAACATATGTATCTCACAAGGATGAGCACTACTGCCTTAGATCGTAGCAGCACTTCGGGCTGGTAGATCGCAACAGTTTTAAAGGAGATACCCTGGCAAAGTCAGAGGAAATGCTTATAATAATGCTTCCGGTTCAATATCGATGCCCAAAATACAAGCCTGCTGATCTTTCTAGATTTGCTGGCAATACTTCAGGAACAAGTGCACTACCAACAGCGAAGGTTTCTCAGGTGCAGGGGGTTTTCTTTCTCTCCACCAGACACTACCACTGACTATAGCAGTTGCCATCTCTGGGATGTGCAGTCTTCAATGTTTGTTGCCTTACAAAGCTTCTAGGACCTTGGATTTATTTTTTTCTACTAAGTCTGATACGGAGCTGCTTTTCTTCTGCTTTAGCATAGAAAGCAGAAGTTAATGTGCTATCATTAATGTTTTCTGGTTTTTAATAATAGGATGGTGATGTGGTTGCCCCTCATCTAATTCCAATGAAGGAAAGCTGGAACAACACGACAGATGATGAACACAGGACAGCTTCAGAGCCCAGCTGCAAACAAAGGCTTCCTTTTGATAAGTAACACTCTTCCTTTTGGCACTGTTCAGTCTGCTTCTTCAGAAGATGAGTAAACCTGAGCAGCAATTCTTCTAAAGGCAGTTGGATGGAATTTATGGAACAATGCATTTCTGCATTTTACAACACAGTATGTTTTAATGTAGGTGCTTAAAAGAAGTGCATATTCCAAGTGAACGTCAGCTGTTACAGCTGAGCAAACTCAGTTCTCATTTATTTATGAAAGTATTGGCACTGTGTTGCAAGAGAAACTTTAAAAATGCCAATTAATTGTTATTACAAGAAGTTCTGAAGACATGTTACTGGTCCTTCTAGTTCTGATCCCTTCTTAAGATAGTTGTGGTGTTGCATGAGCTAGCAGAAAAACTTGCAGCTCAGGTTTTGGTGTGTCTTGGTTTTGGTTTTTTTCCCCCAGTACCTAGGAAAGAGGGGAGTAAGTATGTTTCTGAAAATATAGTGAGGTAATCTAACTTTTGAAATAACCACAGATGGCATCTTCAAGAATAACAAAGTTAACTTCATTTAAAAAAATAAAAGGAAGGGAGAGGGGAATTTTTTTTAAGAACCAAAGATTACTTTTCTGGCATTCAAAAAGCTGATGAAGATGTGGGCCTCTTGCTATAAATGTGACCACAGTTTTTATTGATGTAACAATGCATTGCAGTGACATGCAGCCTTTTATTGTTTTATAGTGTATTTTTGATACATTTAATGTTTTATTTTTTACTGACTGAACTGCAAAACGTCCATTGTTTGAGTGCTGGCAGGAAAGCAGAGTGACCCGAATGTTTGTCAAGGCAGGTGGACGTGCGCACAGGTTTTGGTGCAGTGAGTGAGTCCCTGCTGGATGCTGCACTGGCTCTTTGCACTGAGTGCACCTTGTTTTCTGCATCACACTGTAATAGGTAGACAGGCTCCTCAGGAATTCTGCCATCCTTGTATCCCTTCCCTGTTTCTCTTGGACCTCTGATGGCTGTTTCTGCATAATTTTTCTCTCCCTTGTAGAACTATAAGGGTTCTTAGATTCTTCCCTTGCTGGCAGTACTAGTGTGAGTTTTGCTAAGTGTCTGTCCAGTTGAAAAGGTGAATGAGAAAGACCTTCCTCTCCTCTTTTACTTGGGTCTAAGAGGAAGGCTGCTTTCATTGAATAAAACCTAAAAGCTTGAAAAAGCCTGCCCAGAAAGCGAAAAATGCAAAGCAAAAGGTGCAGTAATGCTCAGAAATTGGATTGAGCTTTGGGGGTTTATATGTGGGGTGGGGAAAGAAGAGTTGGGTGTGCGGTTTTGCCAGCCAGGCATAGGTAACCACGTTAGTTCCTGGAAGCTGGCACAGCAGGAACTCCCTCTGGCCGACCTGCAGGACTCTTCATAACTGATGGCATTTCTTCTCCCTCTGTTGTGGGAATGGATAGCTATCAGGCAGAGGGAAGGAGTACACCTGTACTCACTCAGATTTAATTTGTTGAAGTCACCAGAAGTTGTTTTGCGCTCTGCTGCTTTCTTACGTACCTGTGCTCGTGCATCTAAAGGTGATGTGGTGCAACCTCTGCTGTTCATGTCTTTAAGAGTACTTCCTATCAGCAGGTGTGCCAGGTAACCGTTAGAAGGGGTTGTGACCTCTAAAGGCTTTTGAAGAACTTATTATGCTTCAAGAAACAGTATCATAGAGTGAAGGCATTTGTTTCCCTTATATGCATAAAATCAAGTATTGTTCAGAATAATTAATTTTGTTATTGTTGCTTGTGTTTTGAACTGTTATAAAAGGTGCACTTTATACTTGGGAAATATGCTTTGCTTACGTTTAAGCAAAAATTCATACTTAATGTTAAGTTCTGAGACAGAGTGTTTCTTTTTCTCAGATGTGTTAATCTGAGCCTCTCTGGACTAAGATTAAATTTATAAACAGTTATTTTACTATTCTTTTAAGGAACTGCAGTGTGTGGACTTTATTTAAAACGGTTATAAATGGCCAGATGTATTTCTAAAGGACAAACGCTGCTCTGTGGACAGAAAAGGACCTTGGCATCCTGGTGGGCACAGGAGTTGACATGAGCAGTGACAATGGCTGGGCTGTGCCAGAAGTGTCACCAGGGGCTGGTGGGTGGCCAGGAGCGGGACCCTGGGCACAGTCACAGGAACAAATTCAGCTGCTGAAGGCAGGATGGGAGCTGCTGCCAATGGCCCTGCACCTCCATCCTGCCATCTGCTTCAGCATAATCTCCCTCCTGGTGGGTGACTTATTTTCTGCTTTGTGGGAAGAGAGGGCCTGTAAAATAGATAGCCCCCCAACAGCCCCAGCTCTTTACCCTCTTACTAACTTCTAACACTGCTGCAGGGTTGAACTGTGCATAGCTGGCCTGTCTGGGGTTTCATCACACCGTAGAAATATCGTCTGCTTTTTGGTGTGCTACAGGGCCACTTGTTTTTCCTCCCGACCCCTGTGTTTGCTTTCAAGTCCACTCACGACCCCTCTGTGTGGCTCTTGGTGCTGTCCAGAGCCCCCACTCACCCTCACCCCACTTCCAAACACAGAGCCAACAGGGGTGTTTAAAACTTGCACAGTTTATTATGCTCCTAGACATGCCACAGAGCTGGCAGCCCAGAGCAGCTGGGGCTCCATGTGCCCCTGCCATGGCTGGAGGCGCAGGGGTGCTGCAGGGCCTGCCCCAGCCGGAGTGGCTGAGTGCGGGGGGCTGAGCTGGGCTCGGATTAACGAACCCCCACCAAAGCGCTAACAGCAGTGCAGTAAGGCAAAAGTTTTAATGGTCCAGAAAGAAATAACCTGCTTACACAGCTGCCTGGGTACATCTATCTCTCAGTTCCACTATACCAGGTGCAGTTTGGTTTCGATGTTGCCACATTCCCAGCCCTTTGGATTTTTCCTGGGATCTGTAGGGAAGCTGGCTACCTGCTGCCCAGCACCAGTGAGAAAGCTTGCACGCTGTGGCTACCACTGCTCCATGCCACCGTACAACCAGCTGAGCAAGAAGCCAGCCTGGTGGCTTTGCCCAGGTGGGTCACATGCACGGGGGCAGCAGCTCACAGGGGAACCACGGGCTCACGCTTTAACAGCCACACGGCCAGTGCTGTACTTGCAAGAGGGTAACACAGGGAAAGCGTGTATCCTGTAGCCGTGTAACACTATGGAACACCTGGAGCCTGACAACTCCACAACAGTGGTGGCTGAGGCTCCTTCTGGCTTTGGTCTGGGGCCTTGAAGGGGAGATGTAAACAGATCTGGTCCCTGGCCCAGGCAGGCAGCTTGCTCCTTCCATGTCCAGGCTGCTGCCCCAAGCGATCACAACTATAGTGTAAGCCCTGCACCATCAAGCTTTGTTACCCTACAGAAATGAGGAGGAATGGGAGTTTTATCTCCACAGTAACATTCCTTCTGGGACCCTGTAACGCCTCTGTACTGCTCCTGACATGAAAGTGCCTGTGTTGCTTCAACAGGATACAGCAGTTACCCAGTACCCACCCTGCTGTCTTCACCCCAGTTCCAGTTCTTCCTAGTTTGAGCACAAAATTATTACCTGTGGCAGCAGCTTCCACCCTCCTCCTTCCAGCAGGTCATTCATCCGTGGTCAGCCATTTGTTTCACAGTCAGCCACTGTGCCCGAGTACATGTGATTTTTCCAGATCCCACAACAGCAGGAGAACCCAGAAGTATACCCAGAGATGCCTTGTGCTAAGCAGGAGCACTACTGGTCAAAGCAGTGAAGGGGAAATCTCCAGAGAAGCAAACATCTCCAGGAAGCAGTGACAGTAAGTTTATGGTCCGAGCTCCTTCTGGGCCAGAGATGCAGCCCTGGTATTAGCTCAGACACTTTCTTCAGTTCCTCTTGGACTGCCCAGAGCTGATGGCTGAGGTCGCAGTGAAAAGCACAGCTGAGGGAAAAAGGGAGATGCTCCAACAGAGGCACTGCAGTTCCTGCTTGTAGCTCTTAGTCTCTGCACTGAGCCTGCAGCTCGGGAGGGTATTCCCAGAAGAACCTCGGCCCTTTCTTTCAGTAGGTACTATTCCCAAAGTCAGACCTCATTCAGGGAACCTTCCCCACCCACCCCACATACACCATGCTTTGCATGTTCCTTAGCATGGTCCATGTCCCAGGGAACAGTGGGCACAATCCTTACTTCAAAACAAGCATGGCCTCTGTCCCATCTTGCCTTGTCAAGTGGAGTCCATGAGTGAGGTAGTATTCCCGCCGGAGGAAGGCATAGAAATAATCCGAGATGAGCAGGATCTGCAGAAGTGAGATGTTCAGACACATCAGTGGTGATTCATAAAAAGGGGCATGTGTTTGTGACAGACCCTGAAGGGGTTTAAGAGGTTCTCTGAGCCTGTGAACACCCCTTGTCTACTGCCTTGTGGTGTTAAGCCAAGGGAGTCTTAAACGAATCTATTTGCTGTGCTACCCATGTGATCTTGCAGACATCTCTACTAAGGAGAACTGGCCAAAATGTATGACACTGGCAGGTCCATCACTGCCACAGCTTTACAGACTCTCTCAGCCTCACCCACGGGCCTCCTCCCATGCAAGCACCGTCATGCAGTCCAACCCAAATGCTGAAGGTCTCCTACTGCTGATTGCTATTAAGCACTTTCCAATTGTGATTGTTTTCCAACTGCCATTTCTATTCAGAAGGGGTAAGCTTGCAGGCAGCAGAAGGAATACCACAGCTCCCCAGGTCAGCCTTAGCAAACAGAAGCTTTAGTGGTTTAACAAAATAATACTTACCAGGCTAAGGCGTGAAGAGAAGAGCTGAAATGTCAAGGCTGTGGCTTCACAGTAAAATGTCCAGGAGCAACACCAGCTAAAAGCACCTCTTCCACCCTCAACACTTTTGCATCTCCTTTCTGCCCCTGTGCTGTCATGCCTGCGGTGGGGCAGCCAACCCTGTGTATACACTGTCCCCCCTTTACGTAGTGAACAGAGCCAGTTATCCCCCAGATTTTCCCCTGGTCCAGGTCAGGGCATGCTGCCACACGCACATGGATGTCGGCACCACCCTGTCTGTGGTGCCTGGGTGACAGGTGTACCTTAGGCTAGCATTGCCACCAGCTGCATTGTAGTGTGAAATCGCAACTGAAGTGCCAAAGAACTGCAGTGAACAAGGACACCTGATGTGGAAATCACACGGTCCCTTCTCTCCTCAGCCCCGCTTTGGTTGTCCTGAGGCTCCACAGCGTGACTGCTCCCTTGCCTAAAAGCACTGAGAACACAAGAGTGGGTCTCGGTGGTTTCTCTAATGCAGTCACCACAGGCAAGCTGCCTCTGCAGGGCCAGGCTGGGCTGCTGTTAAGCGCGGGCAGTGACCTGCTGGCTCAGTAAGTGCCATTTGTCATTTAGCCTCTTGTAGTGCCACCCTTCCCCAGGAATGCTGACAACCTCCATCTGAAAACAGCACCGCATAACTAGAGTGGAAAATGTTTTCGGTGCCAGACCAAGCTAGCAGTTATCGTCCCAATGTCCAGATGCTACTTAATGCATTGCTTTGGCACAGTGCCTCACCTGAAGTTTGCTGCAGCGCTAAAGGGGAGGGAGGGAGGGAGAGTCAGGCTGTCAGCCAGAGCCTGCTTGGATTACTGTTAAATACAGCTGCTGCAAAGAAGGCTCAGTGGCAGGACGGGAGGATATGGAGGACCAGGTGGAGACTGAGGGAAAAAGAAACAGGGCTGCAGATTGCTGAGGTCAGAGGAGAAAGTGCGAAGGACAACAGACAAAGAAGCTTGGAGGTGCCCAGAAAGCATCCACTTGTTTTGCTGAACACCATGGCTGACTACTGACATGATGCATTAATATGGTTAATTTTACTTTTAACTAAACCTCCCTGCAGATATCTTAATGGGAAAAGAAAGAGTTTAGGTTAGTGGTGATGAGGGCTACTTCTTTCTCACAAGGAAATCAGAAACCAGATTTTTGCTCGGTCTGCATTTATACAGAGGGCAAGACCTTGCAGGGTCTGTCATGACTTTCTCAGGTAGGAAATAAAATACTCTTAGAATATCAACATCCACCATCTCTAATTAAAGTTTTACTATTCCTTTAATTCTAGCAAGACATGTAGTTAGAGAGCTAATGAACCACTACCAATTTCCTATAAGCCCTTCTTGGTAGTACCTCCATATCCCACTCTCATCTCACTCACTGCATGGAGCCTTTTTGCTTTTGCAGAATGGGTGTTTGCCCCTATTTATTAAGGGGGTGGGGGATCTACAAGCAGGTACTTTTTAGCCCCTGGCAAAACTGCTCCTCTAGTTTTAGGAGAAGCAGACAAACATAAATGGTTGAGGCACATTCAAAATAAAGGCAACTTTAACATGAAATGAACATTCTGCTCATCCTCATATGAAACTATCCCAGGACTTAGGGACACTAAGAAATAGCAGAGAGAAGAGGAAGGACTTAAAAAGAGTTGTAGCACCTGTGTACCTTGAATCCCACCTTCCAGGGGCGATAAGCCTTGAGAGAAGCAGGGAGAGCAAGCCCTGGCAGGACTGAGACCCTGCATAAGCCCTACATTTCAGTGAGGTATAATGCTCAGAAAAATTGGTGCCATGTCCCCATGTACAAGAAGTTCTCATTTGCCTGTTTTCTGGCCCCACTGCTGCTGCCCCATATTTTCTCACCATTTTCCCTCTACCTCACCTTTTCTATTTTCATGTGCTTTTTAGTCCTGCCATACTGAGATGTCAAGCAACAGACCATGTAACTTGCAGTAAAATCTAGCTGGATTGTGAAGCTGCAGCTCAAATACTACATACAAGAACTCTTTCCCATTAGTGTGCCAGAAGGCGAGGACCAGGCAGATTTCAGCAAGGAGAGGTGGGAAGCTGCTATGCAGGACTACACAGGATGCAAAGAGCCCCATACATCCTGCAGAATTTGCAGCTGCTGACAGGACACCCAATCCAGAGACCTACCCAAAGCGCAGCCTCGTTTGCCTTGCTCTACTAACCTGCCCTATGTTGAAAGTCAACGTGATGGCATAATAAAAATTGGAGTTGGCACTTCCTGCATAAATCCATAGGTGCCACAGAACGGGGAACAGGAGGGAGCAGACAATGAGCACACATGACAGGATGAAGATGTTCCGGAGGACTGCAAAAGAAAACCAAGCTGTTAAAATGATGCATTATTGAGCAGCCATGCTCACACAACCAGCAATGGTATTTAGGGTATGTGCAGGGGGCGGGGAGAGGCACTTGCCAACACATACTTCTCTCCAATAATCTTTCAGTTTGCTTTAATAATTTCCTGGCTAGTTTTTGTAAGAAATACACTATATTTCCCTTTAAAATCAGTACTTCTGCCTTCACTTGAGTGTGAAATCCTCATTCGTAGCTCTTTCCTTCCAGGTCCTGCTCCCAAACTCCTGCCTTGAAGGACTCTGGTAGTGTAGACGCCAAAAAGCCAAAGCCAGCAGTTTTGAGAAGAGCCTTTCCACAAGCATCATGATTCAGAGAGCAGAGCACACCATTCCCTAGCCTCATCAAGGTGATGACAAAGGAAAAAAAAGAACCTGTGGGCCATAGGAAGAGACACTTTCTTGGGAGGTGGTAAGGAAAGGAAAGCACCATAAAAGGAGACTCGTATAGGCCAAATGTGTTGACAAACACATGACCTCAGGAGGTGCAAGCGTGGCCAGAATCCCTTAGTCTGCATATGTGCCAGATGGACAAAACCAAAGCACAACTTTGTCTGAAAGAGCCAGAACTACTAGGTCAGAGGAGATTTTGTTTTCTGTGAACTACTGTCCTTTGGCACCAGTATCCTGGCACTGGTGTTGCTGTGCTTGGCCATAGCTCAGCCAATGTCTGTGAAGGTAACGGAAAGACTCCCAACAATTCTGAAGCTGAAGGGAGTTATCTGGCATTTTAAGAGCACTGTCACATCCAAACCTGTTCACACCTCTTCTTAAACTTCTTGTTCAGTAGGTGTATGCACTCGCTGTGGGGTCGGAGCATGTGACAGCAAATGACTGTCCCTCTCACTGGCCACAGTCCCCTTATCTGCATGCTTGGAAGGTGCAACTAAACTACGATGAATCTGGGTTTCCCAGAATTACATCACCTGCTATGGCTGTGACATGCTCAGGGCTAGCCTGGGGCTTCCTGCCCTGTTTTATTACAGCTGCTTTGGCCTCAGCTTTCCTTAGTCTAAAACTAATAGAACAGATGGTCTCCCAGCCTCTTGACCATCAGGCGGGCTAGCTGGGCCTGGGTTAGAGAAGACTGCAGTAAAAGGCCCAGACAACCTGGCAGGGTTGGTCAAAGCAGTTGGTTTAAGCAAGAAACATCAGGAAAAGCACAGTGCTTCCAGACCTCCCCAGTGTAGCAGGAGCTACAGCCTGAGTTTGAAAATCATCAGGAAGCTCTCTGGTGATTTAAAGAGCTAAAGAGGTTCTTTACGAAGCATTTAAGAAAAAACAAACAGTTGCTTGGAGTAGTTCAGTTACTTGCACTCAAAGCAAATAAGCAGATGCAAAACAAAGAACCGCTGCATGGTGCAGCATTTTAAGGCTGGGGGACTCACCGACTGCAGAAGCAGTGTTCAAATTACACATCCTTAAATGGGAGTGAAGCGTCTGAAGGATGGATGTACTTTTTAACAAGCCACATCCCTTGTGCAGGACTGAAACATTCTTACAAAAACGTTAGTCTTCGGAACAACTTGGAGAGGTGGGGAAGATAAGTGAAAATTCCCTCCTCAATCAATTTGAACCGTGGTCCTAAAGACATATTAGAGACTGTATCACCAGAAAAATCAAGCCTCCTTCCAGACACCCGAAGGAAACCACAAGAGCCTGCAGACACGGGCCTGGTTTCGTTTAGTGGTGACAGTTATTGGACAGGCCCTTCCCCATTGCATAAGGAACAATCAAACACAAAGAACTTACATCTGTAAAGGTGGCTCCAGACTGGAAGGAAGGCCATGTACAGTGCAATGTCTCCCACAGTGGGATAGGACTTGAAGATAGAAATGATTGCGATCTGGACAAACATGAAGAACACAGGGTGTTCCCTAGAAGGGAAAAGACATGAAGGATAAGAGGATGCAAGAGAGTCTCTGGAAACTGGAAATAAGTATCAGCGAGGGCACAAATGTACTGTGGGCTAGGCTGATAAAGGCTCTCGTACCCCTGTTCTCTCCACACAAGCCTCTGAGCGCCGGGTAGGGTAGTGAGAGCTGCTCTGCAGAGAAGCAGTGTAAGGGGATGCACATCTGCTCACTGCCCTCACACAGAGACATCATGCCGCACCTCACACATTTATACAGCTGGTCATCTGGGCCGCTCTTCCCCAGCTCTGTCTTATTTGCTAAAAAGCAATGAAAAAATCCTCTCTGAAGGTTATTTGGAGAAGCCCACAGTTATCCTTCTGGTATGGCATGATGTCTGTCCACTCCAAGTCAAGAGGATAAGCTCACTGAGAATCCAGGAGTGTTAACGGGTGTTTTTATCAGAAAGAAGGGTAACATTGTCAGCGCAGTCTGCTAGGAATGTCCCCAGATTTTCACTTTTTTTCTGACAATAAAAAACTTGACGGTCCATCCAAGAGTTCCTTCTTGCTTTCTGACTACAGTGGCTTATGCTGGCAGGGAACAGGCACCTCTGTAGCCTAAATTTCTGCTCTCTCTTTTGATGCCTGTAACACGTTTGTTGCATAGCAGAGCCCAACTCACTCCATTTAAGAGGAATAAAGATTGAAACTTTGGGAAATTAGGAGGATAGGCCCTGTTAAAAAAACCTATCTTTTTCAGGCTTGTAGATCCAGACATCTGATGCCAGCCTCATAAGCTTCCACCAGACAAGTAAGAGTAAAAAAACTAGCACAAAAACATACTTACTTTAGCTTTATTGCCAAGGGAATGGTGTAGAAGAACACGTTGATTTGAAACACACATACAAAGAAAAGACTGAAGTGTTCAAACATCTCTGCAAAGAAGTACCAGAAAAGGCCAATATTGGGTGTCAGATCTGGAACGGAAAGGCTGAAATTTGAAAAGAAAAGTCAAGGTAACATTTTTATATGGTTGTTTTTCACTGCCCTGCTTCTGTTGCATTAAGCAAGCATTGTTTGCTTAACGGATGGAGGACCTATATTTTAAATACATGGAAGAGAAATCAAAGGGGTGAAAACCTGGAGAGAAAAGGGACTAATGTTTCCCTATGCCCCAGCAGGATTTAAACCATTCCCAAACAGACACTTCTCCAGAGATAAAAATTCCACAGCCACGATAGCTCAACAGTCAAATCCATTTGCAATCAACTCAGTGGAAAACATCTCCTGTCTTCTCTAATTCTTGCTGTAACTTAATTAACGGAAGTTGGCTAATGCCTGCTCTTCTCCACACACTCTTTGTTTTCTTGCATTGCCAGTAAAATCACAGATCACATGCTTCTTGGGACAGGGAGTGATGCACAAGAAACAACACAGCAGGGCTAGACAGACAAAACAGTAAGAATCCTTATACTTACATAAACCCGTAAACAGATGGGATAAAATCCCAGGAGTTGAGGAGGAAGAAGGAGAGGCAGATGATCACCACCAGGCTGCACAGGTACAGGGCTGCATACTGCATGGTGTAGAGCCAGAAACTTTTACTTCTCAGTTTTATTGGTATGAACTGACGCTGAAAATTAAATACAAGCAGGCAGATATCCCTTATCAGGTGGAAAGCCACAAAAAACCTGAGTGTTCAGAACATGATTTTAAATTGATGAAAGAAAGCGTCAAACACTGGTACTATAGCACTGGAAGAAGTAGTTCTCAAGCACAATTTGCTTGATGTTCTTCAATCTGGCCAACTAAGTCATACACATTGCACATGATTCCCAGACCTGTGCTTGAAAATACTGTACCTAGGCTGGTAATTTCTGCTTGTGAGTCAGTTCTCGTGCACTCAGTGTAACATTCACCACCTCTGCACAGCTATACTTGTACCTTAGAGGTCTGCAATACTGTACTGCTGCTTGTGCGTTCTGCTGCACGAGCCCACATCGTCTGGGTGACAAAGAGCCCTGCTCCACAACCCACCACCCTGTGATGCCAGGTCTCCACCACACGGACTGGCATTCATGCTCTGCTGAAATCAGAAAAGAGGACATCCAGCAGGCTCCTAAGCACAAAGGATCCCTCTAAAAGGTTGTCTCCTCAGACAAAGACAACTGCTGCAGTCCTGCCACTGCCACATGTCCTGACAGGTCGACCACAAGCCCTTGTCACATAACATGATACATAGGTATCTCACTCCAAGAGGTCCCCTGACTGCATTTGTAAAGACAAATACACACACAGGGGCAAAAACCTTTGGGAATTGCTCAGGGTTCTGTAACTCCACATAAGGGATGTGGCTTTTCCATTTAGTACTAGGGTTTACACTGGCAGATGTACAGAGACCAGCTGTAACTGATGTGAGCCCTGTGTAAAGCACACTCTTATTTTCTCAGTCACAGCATGTTCAATACCACTTGCTGGAACAATGTAAGCAAGTTTACCAAAGATTTTTGGCAGGACAGATTGGAAAGTGCTGGAGAAAAGCTATTTAGTTCTGTACAAAGAATGCAGTGAAGTTCATTTACAAATCTGAATAAAAGAACACACACTAACACGATCCCCTTTAAAAGTTACAAATTAGGCATTCACATATCAAAGCACTTCTTGTTGCTTGTGAACACAGTGCTTCTACTTTACTGCCACTTTACTTTAGCCAAAGTTAAAAGACAACAAATGAGACTAAAATATATAAAGTAAATGCTCCGAAAAATTAGCAAACTGAAAAAGTAACACTGACTCCACAGCAGTTCTTGTCTTGCAAAGACTAATAATAATAAAATTTCTGAAAAAAGTAAGAGACATTCATACCAGATAGTCAGGGAAAGAAAATGGACTAGAACTGACTCTCCACTCTCTTTCGAAGCTCAGAGATTTGAGAACAGGCTGTCACAAATCTGTAGTTAAGATTAGCTATAAAAGTCATGAGGGAGATAGGACAGAAGCAACCAAGAAAAGCTGGCAAAATACT
Organism: Falco biarmicus; assembly: GCF_023638135.1. Lineage (NCBI taxonomy): Eukaryota > Metazoa > Chordata > Aves > Falconiformes > Falconidae > Falco > Falco biarmicus. Next base: position 642,858 of record NC_079297.1, read on the forward strand.
CAATGGCAGAAATTTCAGAGTGGCAAACACAATAAAAAAGATCACCAAATGATCTGTGAATTGGGTAAGAGCCCTCTGCTAGTGGTCACAGCCTCACGTTGCTCCCACATCACAGCAAGACTAGAAAATGATCAGTTTTCCTTAAGTGCATTATAATTTGGACTCTCAGTTAAGTCACTGTGTACAGTATCAGCACAAGAGCTAAGAGAGAGACCAGTGGGAAGCATGCAGGCAAACCAGTGATGAACCCGATCACTAGGAAAGAGCTGCCTCAGCTTTAAACCCTACCCCTGCCTGCCGATGTGCCTACCACCCTACAGCGGGGCTAGTTTTGCCTGGAGCAGTGTCTGTCTGTTGAGGCATTGTTTACTGGTAAATGTGCAAGGTCAGTCCTGTTGGAATTCAGGGGCCTTGTTATTGGGGAGGGATAAAGGACAAGGGAAACCAGGCACTTTCACAAGCACACACCTTTTGCCATTAAACTCCAGATCAGCATTTCCGAGCTTGAGTGATTCAAACACAGAGCTCCTCATTCAAACACAGGTCAGTGATCTATGTCGGTGCAAAGGAATTCTCCAGGTCTAAAATCCTCATTGCTATTCACATGACACAAAGAATAGCACTTATTTCAAGCAAGCCGAACACCCGCCAGTTCTGTATATGACTTTCTGGCTTCCTTCTCTCTACGCACAGGCATCCCCATTAAGGCTTCAAACTTTCCAGAGCCTGAGGAGAGCCACTGTTTCTGAAACCCAGGACTTGCTTGACTCCCCTCTCAATAGCTAAGTACTGTCCCTGCACAGCTACAAGACGACGACAGGTGCCAACAGTTAGAAATCACATACCTGTAGAAGGTAAAGGAGTGCTGGAGCAAACAATGTGAGAGGGTAGAGTGACTGGTATGTAGCTAAGGCCAGGAACACAGCACTGAGGAAGGCACTACCTGCGAAGAAAAAAAACCCCAACTGTTCATTTGTAAGGAACATTTAATATAACAGCCTTACAAACAAATGGGAATAAATGCATAACCCCCTTCAGGGGCTTTACAAATATCAAAACACCCCTTAAAGGTGTTTTTAGCAGAACGTGTCCTGGGCTGCGTCCTTTTCTTAACTACATTTTGAACAGAGAATGACTCATACCAAGGTGATTCTCCCAAAAGAAAGAACCACTGACTGGTTTATATCTCCTTTCATTCATGTATAGAAAGAGATTCATGTAATTCAGTCTATATGCAGGCCATGCCAGCTGCTGTTTATGCATGGGAATGCATTCACTTAAGTCATACCCGCATGAAACAGCTGTTACACTCATACTGGACATGCTGGATAATGTCGTCACCAGAATATGTCGGGGCCCTCAGCAAAGCTCTGTGAAAGAGAGCAAGAGAAAGTCTGCAGCTGAAGGAATAAAGTGGCATCAGCCCTACTTTACAGATACCAAAACTGAGGCACAGAGAGGATTAGCACAGCTTTTTCCATGTGGTCTTAAAAATATGAATCCCTTTATTAAGGAAGCTTTACTTGAGGTGCCTCAGGTTGAGCTGTGCTGAATACTCACACGGCCCAACTACCAATACCAGAAATCAAGTCCAAAAGGTCCCAGGTTAAACAATAAAAATACAAGCACCCAGTGCGGTAGTCTGGTTATAGCTTTCAGTCTTATGTCACTTGATGGAAGTCACCTGTAAAAAAGCTTAGACAGCAAGCATCCTGACTCAGTGCACTGGACTAATTGTCAGCCTACTGACATCAAACACTTTGTAAGCTTCAATCTGCTTCCACCATTTGAAAGTGAAAATACAGCGTTACCTGGTGATAAGCCTTCTCCATTCTTCAACTACACTCTCCTAGACAAAAAATCCCTATCCTCTATCTTACCATGTGTTCAATTCTGCACAGATATAAGGAAATGGTACCCAGAAATCACAGTCATAATCTGACTTCATCTCTTTGCTCACTTGAAAACCTAGGGCCTGCCACACTCCCAGTCAGGAAAAAACCTCAGGGGACAGCCAGTACAGTTTTGTCTATGACTGAACTATTTGTCTTATGGTAACAGTGAACAGCTACAAATCGTTTAATTAAATGGACCCTCACTGGTTGGCTTTTGCAAATGCTTCTAAATCAAAACCCGTCCTGCCTCAATTAGTCAACAAGTAGAAGAAAGCTTTCTTTTGGAGACACTAATAAAAACAATCTATATCAGCTTTACTTGCAAGGTCTGGGTCTGGACACTGCTGGAGAAGGGATCAGACTGACCTTTCCCCTGACCCAGCAGAGAACTCCTAAAACTCATGTGACTAGTACAAATCACATATGCTAAAAGACTTTAGCACTGGGGAGTCATAAAAGAAACAGAAACCTGGCGTTATGCACAAGATGAATGAAACAGCTATTTGGCCATAATCTAGTCAGCCGTGCTGGTATGGGTCTTTAGTTACTGTTTCTGCTCCCCCAAAGCTCAGTTAGCTGATTTCAAACCAAGTTTACAACTGTGAGTGAAAGCCAAAAAAGAGCTGCAGGCAACTGCTTGCTTTTGAATAAAAGTTCAAAGAATACACTTTGAAAATAAATTGCATACAATACTTCAAGTGCATATTCACATACAAAAGAAAGAGCAGCAGAGCATCATGTCCTCTTACACACAGACATGCATTTCTGCACAAACAGAAAACTATTTGAAGTCATCCAGGAAAAGGAGTCAGTTTTTATAGATGAAACTCCTAGTTACACTGAGGTGAAAGTAAGTTTTGACTTGACTATAAAATCTCTTGATCTTGTGATTTCAGGTAGAACTTTGGCCTTGTTCCAGTCCTGTTTCTGCTGTGTTTCACCGAGATCTTTGTAACAACCCTATCTGAAAAGTCCCTTGGTTTAATTTCTACTACTTTTCTAATATTTATAGAAAGTCATAAAGAACCATTTTTTCTTCATTGTGTTACCTTTTATTGTAGCTAAAATGAAGAATGCAATGACAGTATTGTTGATGGCGCAGGTAGACTTTGCCACACAAGACATCACAGTGTAGGGGTTTAACAGATAGCTGAAAAACATAAAAGCTCGAGTTATATTCAGAGGAGACAGCATCTAATAAAGCGATGTTCAAAGGAAAAACAGATGCATTTTGCCATTTACTTATTCACATTTGATGGGGTCCTCTCATCAAATTAACTCAGCTGAACAGGTTCCTCAGTCTGGAGCAAAACCCACATCTTTGGATTGTGGTCTTGGACACAGTGGCCACAGAGAGCACACTGCAGAAAAGGAGACAGTTGGGAAGATGTCTAAAATGCAAGTTCTATCCTAGAAAATGACAACCATAAACGTTTCTTGCTTTGCAGAAACATTGTGCATTTATTCCGTCAGACCTAGGGTTATTGGGTCCAAAGTAAACACTTTCTGCTACTCACATTTATTGGCTCTGAAGAATAAAAATAAGACAGCAGGATGGAACCAAATCCTGACTTTGCCATGGCAATGTGCAACAATGTTAAATACAAAACAGTCTGCAATGTATACAAACTACCTTTCTCAGCCTGGTGAACATACCATTTTACAAAATCATATGAAAATAAGAAAAAATAACATATCTAATGGAAAACTCTCTCTGACACAGAATAATTCAGGTAATAATCTATTAATGTCAAAACTCCAAAGAAAAAAATAGTTCTTTGACATTAAGTACCTTGCTTGTAGAGTATTTGTTTTAGTTGAAGCTTTCAGAAATTAAAAAAATGCTTAGCATACAGAGGAACAGCAAGACACAACACTACTAAGATGACCAACTGAATGTATCTTTGAATTGTTAAAAACAATTCTGGGATATTCAAGTTGTGATATTCAGCAAACACTTTCTCCAATTGCTCAAAAATTCTCCTAACTTTTCTGAAAAGACACTCAAACATTTTGGAGGCATAGAACCAATTTTGATAACATTTGTGTACTGGCAAGATAAATGGGAATATGAACTGTGCAGACACAACATTCTGGCTACCAAATTAATGACCTTATGCTGTTGAGCCGGCCTCAGAGGGTGTGCGTGAATTTATTTGTTGGCAACAAACATTTGCAAAAGCATCTGCTTTTTACTTTTAAACCGAGTACTAGGGCTGGGGGGATTTTTACATATAATATTCAATTCAGAATTCTGGGGGGGGGTGAATCTTCTAACAATCAGACAAATAAAACCAAAGGGAGCTGAGGGACCAAAGCAGCCTACTGCAGCCTACAAGCAGCAATACTTACAATAATGCTACCTTGAGGGGGATGTAGTGCATTTCCATAGGTGTCTGGATGAGTTCAGCCACATCTGGTGCATATTTATCCAGCTCTATTAGGAGCTTTTGCTTTTTGAACTGAAGAAGAGAGAATGACCAAAGACTGTCAGGTGAGGAAAGTCATTATTTCTTACTACTCAGGATTTTCATTACATGTAGCCCCAGGCATGAGCCAAACTCCCTCTCTTTTCCCACATACTTAACAACTGAAGTGGAAGTCAGGAGAAAGGAGATAATCTCTACTTACTTGAACTTCCTTAATTACCTGCGTCTAGCTCTTGACACAGCTGACAGGGAATTCAACACACTAGAGTTTAATACTTTCAATCTTCCTAAAGCCTGCTTGGATCTCCAATGAAAAGCTGACTTTATAAATTCACTGTTCAACATACAAGCCCTGAGAAACCAAGTCACAGAAGCATGCATTCTTTGTTATTTTGAAGATGGACACTGCTATGCCAAATTCCCTTTAGGGACCCTGTATCTGCTGTGCCAAATTCCCTTTTGGGACCCGAAATGTCTCTCTTTAATCTATCTTGTTCTATGATGCTCCCTATGGAGACAAGAAAGAAATCAGAATTATGAACCCAGTGAACTATGTCATGGTGAGACAGAAGGAGAGATGCTGACAATAAATTCCCAACAAGCAAATTAACTCACATGCAGAATTTTTACACGTCTGCAGTTCTGTCATTGAACAGAGTTACTGAGTTATTTCTTCAACCTCGAAGTCAGAGGACAAGGAAGAAGCACATAGCTGGATGGGAGCCATACAGATGCTGTAGAAAATGCAGCCTCCCTGTTCACGTTGATACTGAATCACTGCCCCTCTTGGATTGCAGAGAGCACAGCATTGCTTATACCAAACGTTCTTTGAGCTACTTATGAGAGAGAGATGGGAGGAATCACTCACGACCAACTACATGTACTTATAATTTGAAGAGATCAAGTAATATTTGGTGTCAGACTTCTACCTTGCTCACCAGAATTATTTATGTCACCTCAGCATCATTGCAAGGTTTTATTCCTTCCTTTATACATTTCCAGTCTGTGTATTAACCCATGCCATGTGCAAACACAAACTCTGTTCAAGGTAAAACATTCCAGGCTCTAGGTACAAAACGTACAGAAGATTGCAGCAGGAGCAGAGGTGAGAAAAGGGAGTGCTCAAGTCTTGCCAGATCCATAGACCAGTAATTAAATTCTGCATACTGCAAACTGCCACAACAACTGAAGTTTTCAGTTTTTCAGGTTTTCAGTACACACTCCCAAATCTCACATCTCCTCTTGTGTACTGTGACCCTGGACTTGTCTGCATTTCATTGGCTATTGCATTCTCACAGATTTCTCAAATTCTTTATACTCCTTTCAGATCAAATAATCTACACTGTTGTGATCATCATTCAAGTGCAGTATGGTAGCTACAGTCACTAATTTGATTCCTACTGTAATACTGCCACAAAAAACCCTAAAATACCTCACTTGTTTACCACATTCAGTCCCCATGTTTATTGATCACTGAGATATGCTCAGATTTATTGCCACAAGGACTGGTTGACACTGCATCTTCTGGCAAGTGTTTTCTTTGGTACAAGACAATTATACTTGCTGGGAGAAGAGGACCAGCAATGCTGGCAAGTCAGCTTACCACAACTTTGTTGAAGTCTTGGATGGCCAAGTAAAGGGCAACAGCAGTTAGCACATCAGTTATCTAAAAAAGCAAGGCATAAACAGTGACTGTAAGCAAAATAAACAAATGGAGAAAGATATTGGACAGTACTGCAATGCTGAACAAGGATTCTGATCTGAATCAGCTCACAAAAAGAAAAAACAAGCTTTAAAAACACTAGATGGCAGATTTGTATGCTGTGCTCACACACCACTGCTTAACCTTGAAGCCACGAGCTGTATCAGAGATATTAATATTTACAAAACAAGAGAACAGGGAATTAAGGGCAAAAAAAATTATTCACGGAAAGAAGTATGCGAGGGTAATAGAGAGAAACACTGGTCTAATTAGAGCACAGGCAACACTGCGGCAGTGCCCAGCTGGCTAAATCCACCTGTCCATTAATCCAGCACAACAGTGCCTTGAGCTGTCCCAAACTTACCAGGCAGTGGTACAGTCATCTGAACAATCAGCACAAGCACAACACAGATGGCTGTTAGCTCTGCGTGAGACCTGCCCAGCAGGGATCTGGGGAGAGAGGCTCCACCAGGCGGCATGTGCAGCCAGCTATATGATTTCTGTCCTTCTGAATTATGTCGAACTGAAGAGAATAGTTTACAAGAGGCATTTGGAGGACTAACTCATTTGTGCTCTCTTTGCAGGCCTGGGGTTTGGCAGCAGGTTTTAGTGAAAAATGCTGCAGCGTAGGCATTAAGGTGGGGGGACAAAATATTGTGACCTGTTAAGAAGTAACCTTTGAAAACAAATGCCAACTTCCCATCCCTCTGTGGGGATACTTATCTAACCAAGAACTCACAGAAAAGGAGGAGTATGTACAACAAGGAAGAAGCCCGAACGTGGGTTTGTACAGGCAAAGCTGCCTTTCTAATTCAACCGTGAGCTCAGCAGGAATCTGAACTACAGGGAGGCTGAAGGTCCTTTATCCTTACAGGAGCAAAAGGAAAGTCATACATCAGCATTTCACAGAATGGGACCTTTCAAGAGGAGCTTTCCAGGAGCGCTTACCATGAACACCAATTCAGCATATTCGATCAGGAAGTGAAAGAGATATATTATCAGTGGGGTCTAAAAGAGAGCAGAAGGGAAACCCATGTCAAATACTGTCCAGATAAAACAACAGGCGATTTGATGAGAAAAAAGCAGTAGTACTATGAGAGACTGCAAAAGGTCATTTTCCTTAGTCTCTCCTACAATGCTTTTACTGCAGGGTAAAGTGAATAATCCAAGCACACTTACTGGTCTTTCTCCTTGCAAAGTTCTCAATACACTTTATAAAAGACACCGACAACTTTGAAAATTATATTCTATTCCAACTTTTCACTTCTACCAGTATGGTGGTAGAGTTACAATAGAAAGCATTTACAGAACAGCTTTAGAAAATATTTCTCCTAGAGAATCTATTTTTTCAGGATGTTTGCAGGTACTTTTGAATGTAGTTCCTACATAGCCTGTTGTTTAGGTGAGTCTTTTATAAAGCAAAAAGAAGTAAGCATGTTAGAAACAAAGCAGCAGAACTACAGCCCAATCATCCTCTTACTCCCACAGCTTTTTCGTTCTAGGGTAAGAGGAAGAGCATGCTTCTGAATTATTCCTGTGACAGAAAAGCTTAATCTGGAAGTACTATATTTGCAAGGTGTAAATTCAGTCTTCACTGTGAAAAAATAAATTTCTTTTAAAATATTTTTTAAATAATGTGATGGTATAAATAAGCATGGATTTCACAGTCTGGGAGAAAACTGTGCTTAAAGAAGGAGAATTTATTGGAGAGAAACAGGTTTTCAAAGGAATACAAAGTATATGTCTCACCCCTAGGTAACACTATGTATGGACATACCCTCCATGTCATTAAGACCACTTGAGGCCACAAAACCCCACAGTGTTTGGAAGAATGAGGTGTTTTCAAAATGAGGAACAGATGTACTGCATGCTTGTGCTAATGTTAGTATTTTTGCAAATGCAGAAACTCAAGATGCTGCTATCCAGTAAAATTGTGTTCAGATTCACAGTGACACTGTCTCTCCCTGCTCTGGCTTCTGCCAAGAGAAACATCTGGATGTGAACAGACTATTTTCTTTATTACAAATCTCCCCTCTTTCAGACTCTCCTTGTGCAGTAACAAATTATTATGATGCTGATCATCTGCACGGAGATTTATTCTGTGATGAACTGTATCTCCTCATTGTGCTAGACACTACATATACAGCTACTGCACAGACAATTACATGGCTCCAAGTTTTCTGAAGTCTTTGGGGCAAGACAGGTCCCCAGCCTTTGCCAGCCCGTGAGCAGCAAGACTAAGCAATGGGCCACTTGAATACCATGTTTAAAATGAAGCATGCATACCCACCTCATGAAAAATAGCTCCAGAATATGGCGAGACCCCTAAATCCAGCAGAGCTAATCCTTCGACCACTGAAACATACAAAACGCCTGCATTAGAATCCTGTGATGTGGGAAGAGAAAGATCTCCTAACAGTAAAACTATAGTTTTTAAAACATCCACACTTGTAAGAATCTCACATTGAACTGCCATCTGAATGGGTAACACAAAAATTACACAAAGCCAACAACCAGCTAGACTTGATCACTTTCTTAATTCTGCCATGCAAATTTCTTCAGTAACTGAATGGTCAGTTGTTAATATATTTATTTGTTTCAGCTAAAAATGTTATAGCTGAAATGCTTTACATTTAACTATATATAAATCACATGTATAATATTTACTGATTTTAAGTCACCTATTATGTGATACATGATATCTATGCTGGAGAAACAGTTAACTGGGGACAAATCACAACATAATATGGAATTTGAACTATTTTGCCTAATCAGATGTAGAGAGACCTGAAATGTCCAAAACCACAATAAAAGAGCAGAAATTAATACATATCATCAGGCAAAGCTAAAAGCTTTATCCATTGTTGAAACTTCCTGACATTTTGCAGCCTGAATTCAGATCCTCTGCAATCATGCAATTGCAGCTTGCACTGCAACACATGCACATTTTTCCATAGAATCTCCACCTTATGGAGCCCAAAGGTTCCCTGGGGACCGAGCAGTGCATGCAGTGAGAGAAGCCATGGGAAACAGGCCCACATGTTCCGAGGTACAAGGCCACATGAAGCAACAAGAGGTTCCCAGTTCAGCGATATGCTGGCGAAGCAGATTCTGTCTCTGCCACAAAGTTCCTGTATGATGACAGCCCAGACTTTTCAAGACTGATGCTAACTGTGCTCCTTACTATCTAGATGCTTACCTTGACGCTCTAATGTAAGATTGAGAAGGCAGCCATTGCTGCAACGGAATTTCTGGGAGCTGTATTTTGAAACTGTAAGGTGTGAAGTGCTACAGTCTGTGGAGCAGAGGCCTCAGGTCATCAAATGCATTCACACTTTTCACCTTTATTACACTGTGCCATTATTTTCCACCCCAAAACTGAAAATAATTTTATGCATAATAAAATAATGCATAATAGCTGGATATTATTTTCCTAAAAGGCTATCTTTAAAATAAATTAAGGTTCCAAACAGGCTCAGACGCTATAGACATGAATGCCACTGAAAACCCCCGATTAACCTGAACCTCAGTCTTCAGAAGAGACTTTGAATCGTGTCGGTAACAACGTGTGGGGCCAGAAACAGAACAAGGAAAACGAACCCGCGCACAGCCCTGCAGGAACGGGGTACCAGGCGGAACCAGGCGGCCGCTCCGCGGGGCCGGGCCCGGGGCCGTGCAGCCCCAGGGCGGCCCGCGGGACGCGCGCCCCCGGGCCAGGCGCTGCCGGGCCGCCGCTGTACGCGCACCTCGGCGCCACCGCTCGCATCAGCGCACGCAGGCTGGCGGCACACCGCGGCCGAAGCCCTGCCCCGCTGCGGCCAAACGCCCGCACCTCCCCCGGGACAGCGGCCGCGGACCGGCTCACGCGGCTTTCGGGAGAGCCGGGGCCCGGGCCCGAGACTGCGGACCGGGCCTCTCCCCAGCCTGGCGCAGGGCCGGGGCCGGGGCCAGGGCCCTGCCCGCCTGCAGCTGCGCTCCCCGCCCCGGGGACCCCCAGCCCCGGGCAGCCACCGCCCCGGAGCCCCTCACCGACACCCCCCGCAGGCCGCGGCTCGTTCAGCCGCGCTGGCGACGCGGCGCCCCGGCCCGGGCTCGCCGGGCCTCACCTCGCTTCCAGGCGTTTAGTGGGGACGCCACCTCCACCCGCTCGGAGATGAAGGCGGCGAGGCTGGAGCGGTAGAGCGCGGCCCGCACCGTCACGGCCACCAGCACCACCAGCACCAGGGGCGCCGCCATCCTCGCGGCACGCAGCGGCGGCCGCCGGCTGTAGCTCCCGGGCGGGGCCGCAGAGCGCGGCGGCAATGCCCCGCCGGCCGGGAACACTACAGCTCCCGGGAGGCGCCGCGCCGCCCCGCCGCCTCCCGAACACTACGGCCCGCGCGGCGGCGCAAACTTCGCGGGAGCGCGAAGGCCGCGTCCCGGCCCGCCCGGCGGGGGCGGCCGCTGCAGGGGGCCGGGCGCTCCTGCTCTGCCCGCGCTGCGGGGCGGCCGGGCCGGGGGCGCACGTCCCGCTTCCGCCTGCCCCGCTGTCTGTCGGCGGCCGGGGCGCCGGGGGCCGGGCCGCGTCGCTCCAGGGCCCACGCCGCCACCCGTGAGGGCCCGGCCCCGTGGCCCCGCCACCCCTCCGGCGGGCGGCCCCGCAGCCCTCGCCCTGCCCGGAGCCGGCCCGGTGCCTCGGCCGTGCCCCAGCAGCCCGCCGGCCTCGCAGCAAGCTTGGGCGGGCCGCTGCCAGGGGCGCTGCTTCCCGGCTGCCGGGCGCAGGCTGCGGCCGGGGTTCCCAGCGGCCCCTCCCGACCCACTCCTCCAGCCGGCGGTGGGGGGGGGGGAGGCTCGGGGCAGTGCAGTGCCTGCCCAGGACCGGCGGGCCAAGGGCCCTCGGGGCGCAGAGTGGCAGCCGGTACGCGCCCCCCCGCAGCCTTGCCGTGCCCGCAGCTCCCCCGGCTGTCACGCAGCCGAGCGCCGCCGCCCTGCTGAGCCCGTCGGCCCGTCCGGTCTCAACGGCGCCATCGGCGTGCAGGGCCTATGGCTGCCCGGGAGGCCCCGCGCCTCGCTGCCGCCACACGCCTCCCTTCTGGCTCCGCCACCCCCGGCGCCCTGCAGCCCCCGCCGAGCGCTCACACAAGCGGCCTTTGCAGCACTCGGTCCGGGTGGAGAGAAATGGCAGGAAGACCCCGGCAGTCTTAAAAAATCGAGGGACGGGATGAAAGCACACGTTTCATATGGTGCGTGAAGACAACACTTACTTTCATGTAAGAAACCGACAGGGTTTGCTGACTGCGCTGGGGTTGCTGTTTAGAAGAGGTGGATAATGTCCCAAGTCCCAACACTTACACTGGATTTACACAGCTTCAGAGCCGCAGTGCAAACTGCGTGCTGCCGGGGCACGGCTGGCACTCTCCCTGGCACTGGGGGATTTACACGGTATATCACAGGCACTTTCTGGACCAAGGCCATATCTACTCAGAACAGCACTGATCCCTTCACGACACAAAACCACCTTCAGGTGGTGGGGGGGGAGTTTCCTGCCGTGCTGGCTCCCTTGCCAGGGGAGGCAGCGTACCTGTTCAGCCCTGCTTTTGCAGGGCTTCCCTCAGCCGTGGTCCTATCCACTGCCACAGGGCAACAAACCTGGTCCCCAGGCGGAAAGGGGAGCTTCGGTGCTCAGGCTGTGGTGTGCCAGCTCTGCCGCCGCGGGGCCACTGGCACGAGGGCGCTGGCTGGGCTCTGGCAGATTTCCCAGTAGCACAGGCAGTAGCTGGCTGTGGGACTTGATGGCCCCAGGACTGACTGGGCTTGGCACATCCTCTGATTAATCAGAGTCGATTTGTTCAAATTAATTTATTTGTGCAGGCATCTGTAAATAAGAAGCCAGAAATGCTGATGATTCTTCTTTGTGCTGCTAACAATGCTCTTTTCAGTTTTCTGATCAGAAATGCTTTTTTCCCAGCACTGATGGCTGCCCAAGTGACAGTTCTGATCCACAGTAATTGACAGCAGTTGCCTGAGAGTGCTACTTTGCTGAATAATTGGAATACAGTCATGTGGTTAAAGCTGCACTGCTCCAAGATGCTGGTTTTGCTAGTCTGAGCTGCGCCATATGCTTTCCAGCACCACCTGACGCAGCACAGGGAAATGGAAGCCCTGGAGAAATTCAGATAACCTCCGAGGGCACCAGGAATCAGATGTGAAATCATGTCGCTGCAGTTCTGTGTTTAACTGGAGTGCAAAAGCCAACTAAAATGAAACATCAGAATAATAATTCACGACAAATGCAGCAATTATTTCTGGAGCATAGGTTTGCTCAAATGCTTTTCCAAGTAGGAGATCCTGAGGCTAGCAATAGGGTGATGTTCATAAGCGAAGTTCACATGTTTAGCCCCCTCAAAGCATCAGATACACAAGGCAAACATGAGTGGGTTAAGTGCTAGAGTCTTAGTATCTGCCTAGAGACTGACAATAATTTGGGAGGTTGGACCTGGGTCTTTAGGGAGTTGTGATAAGCACACACTCACTGTGTGGTTCTGCCTTTTGGCAGTAACTTGTGAACTTACTTTCAGCCAAATGAGACATGGGAGCAGACCTCTAAAAACCTCAGGGTTCCTACAAGGTTTGTGGAAATCAGGAAGAGGTTAGAGACCCAAACTGGTATGGGTTTGGGAAAGGCAATAGTCTGAGATCACCTGGCAGCGTGTGCTGTGTAGCTCAAAGGCAGCGCAGCACAGATGGCCGCTTTCCCAGGCAGCAGTGAAGAGGCAGGGGGGGACGATGGCAGAAACAACAGGGAAGAGCTCTCAGGGACTATCAGAGACTGATACTGAGCGTTGAACGGAGATGTGCAGCAAAGAACTGTAAAGATGCAAACCAGAAAGCCCCAAGAAATAAGGGCTTGCTTGTTTTTTTTCAGCAGGGGTATAATCCTGATCTCCTGTGTCCTGGTGTTTACCCCAAACAGATGGTAGTTTTTGCAGCATTGGGGGTTTTACCTGCTATCCTTTCTTCCTGAAATTCCTTGCTGTAGAAGTGAGCTGGTACCAACATGCACAGAGGGCTTGGTATAGTGAAGCATGGGAGCAGTTTAACCATCTGAAGTTTGAGTATCTCCTACCGTGGTACCACTAGCAGTACTGCAGTGGGGTGGGGAAGTGGTTGTTGGTCCACACAGGCAGCAGCAAATGCAGCTCTGAAGGGGATTTACTCTCACTGCCTACCCTGAAGCCTCCAGTTTTTGTTGCCTAACAAAAAAATGCATATACAGATGGAGCCATAAGGTGACTGAGAGCTGCTGTTGGAAGCTTCTTCGCTTCATTGAGTGCATTGCCTGTGTGGGGCACCCACACAGATAATTTAGGTGATGAGTACAACCTGGTGATGTTTCATCACAGAACTTTCATAAAACACTGTTTAAGACTGAGCCAATTCAGAGATGATTCATCTTTGTTCCTGCAAACAGATGCTGGTTTGGGCACTTTTTATGCACCCTGTTGGAATTATGCAATGGTGACATTTTTCTGGGTAAACAAAACACTCCTTTTCACTGTACAAAATAGGTGTTCTGATTCCTTAGGCTCCCTACAGTCCTTCCTAACAGCTCTTCCAATCTAAGTCAATCTTTTTGCACTCAGGAGACTACAACTATATGTATTATTGTAGCTAAGATCTGATCAGGGCCCAGTGCAGTGGTGTTTGTAGTTCGAGATGCTTCCTCTTCCTATGGGATCTATTCCACCCCATCCCCATGTCCCCAAGGGATAATTTTCACCCACCATTTATTTTGGCCAAGCTGTCATGTTTTATTTCCTTGCAGTCAACCACTTCAGTGCTACACTCTGTTCTCTGCTTCTGCCTTTCCTACCACAGATCTTACACAGCAATAGCTGCAACATAGTCATTATCATTTCTCAGTGGTTTCACTTTTCCTGTGAAGTCTGCTTTTATGTACTCTATCTTACATACCAGGATCCTTTATTGATAAAACACTTCAGCTGCTTTTTCCAAGTTGTCTCCTGTTGGGGTTTATTGGCTAGAACACCTGCCAGCTTTTGGTTTTGCCAATGAGAAAATACCCACCCCCAGGCCAAATGCATTTGTGTGGGCTACATTACTTCTTTTCTTCGGCCTTCTTGGGTAAAAACTGCTGTTAAATTGAAGGGTATTGCTGTTTTTATAAATTGCTGGGAGAAAGGTGCTTGCCTTTTATTTACTAACTTGGAAAAGACGAGATTTTCCTAGCAGGCTGGAATAGCAGTACTGTAGGTATCTTCCAATCTTCTGCTGATTGACGGAAGACAGTGTGAGCTTTATGGTCTTTTACAGAGGTTGGCAGTGGTTTGTATCAAAAATAGAGTCTGGGTGATCAGCTGTTCTTCTTTGGCTTCAGAGAGGCAAGCGAATAAATTGCACTGCAGATTTCTCTGGGTGGCTTCATACCCCAGAAACTTCCTTTAAATGAAAGACAGATCTTTTTATAAGAAAGGAAATCAGCTTTTCTCGGCCCCCAGAAAGATTGTATTTGTGGTGCCACACTGAACATTTTCCAGAGTGAGTTTTAAATCGCAACATTAAAAAAATAAAAATAACCAAAGAGGAAATCTGTAATTCCTGGCAGCTAACTTTAGCCAACTAATCATCTAGTGGAAGCTCGTCATCTACACGAGGGAGAGATGGGCTTGTCCAGAGAGCTAAAAACTTAGTTCAGACATAGGTGGGGAAGGGCCAAGCTGATTACGTCAGCTGGACATTGAAACTCTGGACAGCTGAAATTAGGCAAGATTAATCTAAAAGGTCTGACAAACAGCACTGTTCAGCTTTTGGGCATTGTCTAAACAATTACAAACTACTCACTTGACAGCAGCATCTTAAAAAATGAGCTGTCTCACCAGCTGGTGTTGGCTTTGCCGTCATTCCATGCAGCCTACTCAGCTGTACCGCCTGGGCATGTGATCAGTTCCCAGTAATAACATTGTCATGCACCTGGCACCCTTCTTCTGGGGAGGTCCCCAGTTAAAATCCCTTGCCGGGCTGCAGTGATGATTGCTCATATCAGACTTGTGAAGGTTTATGGATTTGGTTGTCAGTATCACACTTCCCATTGCAGTAGCTGCCTGGCAGAGCCACCTGCTTTGCACCTTTCTTGGCAAGTCTGAGAAAAAAACAGAGTAAACACAGTCTTGCAGGCCAGTGGGTGTCTTAGGTCTTTTTTCATACTATGAGAAGCACTTCAGGTGTAATGGGTTCATAGGTCACTGGTTTAACAGTTCAGAGTAGTTCTGTACCGTATTTCAGCAGTGCTTTACTTTTCCACAGTATTGCCCGCTTGGAGGGTTTGAGAACCGTCTGCAACAGCCGCTGGCCAAGTGGCTGAGGGCTACCTAGAGTTTGGGACAACCTGCCTCGTGGTCTGTTACACGTCCTGTGTTCACCAAGGGCACAGGCCCATGTGCAGAGGTCCGCCCTGTTGTGGAAGCACATCCACCAGCTGGGCTAAAGAAAGGAAGCAGAAAGAGGAGGGGAGGGAACATGCAGGATGTGTGCACTGCTGGGCTGACATTACAGATTTCCAAGTCAACATGATTTGCTTCATTGGTGAGGAACTCGGGAAAAGAATTGAAGCCAACAGGGTGTGATGGATGGAAAAGCAATTGTTAAAACTAGCTGTTCTTTTTGCTTTGCCTTGTTCACTTGACATGGCAAATGGAAACAGGCAGATGA
Organism: Falco biarmicus; assembly: GCF_023638135.1. Classification (NCBI taxonomy): domain Eukaryota; kingdom Metazoa; phylum Chordata; class Aves; order Falconiformes; family Falconidae; genus Falco; species Falco biarmicus. The sequence continues at coordinate 658,592 of NC_079297.1, forward strand.
GGGAACTCAGAAAACGTGCTGGGCACTTGGAAGCTTGTCAGCTTTTCCCAGATAGACCTAACCCAACTTGTTTACCTCCATCTGGGATCTGCCACACAGATGGGAAAGAAGTATCTATCTGTGCATTACCAAGACTCTTGGCAAACCAGCCCTTGCCCAGGTCACTCCTCTCCACCCTCCTCTGAATTTCTCTTGTGTCCTCACTGGATTGTTCCCAGGGTGTGTTGCTAGCTGCAGGAGCAGCGTCTCCTCCCCTACCAGACCTTTGCTGTGGTACCTAGTTCACCTTTTCCAACTGCAGTAGTCTGCTGGAGCACAAACATCCCCACTGCAACAGGGAATCACAGGTAGGGTATTTGCTGCTGTCAGCAAGGTTTGGAGAGATTATTTGTAGTTCTTTTTTCAGCTTTGGGAACAGTCTGGCCAGAAGAAAGTCGTTAAGTGTTGGGAAAGAGAAAGCAAGTGTTTAAAATTTGGCTGTTTGCTACAATGGGCTGTCTGCAACATTAACCAGAGAGGCTGGTGGCTTATGCCAGTGGCACTGGAGCTCTGCCTTCCTAGAGAGGTGTGTTCATGGAAAGCTGCTCGAGAACCATGTGCTTCAGCAGTGACCTGTCACAGAGGTAGGGGACAACATGTGAGCCATCACAGAGAGCAGTGTGTTGGAGTGAGTCCAGGGCAGCTGGCTCTCTGCTCCCAGGCTGTGGGTCTGGAGCAGTGTCACATCCTCTGTTTCGTGCAGAGCCATCCAAGGCCTTGAGAAATCAGCAGCTCGTCTAGATACAGTGTGTATGACTGCTACTCCAGAGGTCGTGTGACTGTGAAGCTGAGGCATTCAAACAATTACATTTGTACAAAAATCCCAGGAATTAAAGATTTTCTTTTAAACAAGCAGTGTAAAAGTGCTGAGTCCACAAACCTCACTTCTTTTATCTCCCTTAGCTGGCAAAAATCTCACTATGCAGGGGCCCATTTTAAATAGCACCTCTCAAATCCTTCATTTAACCTCAGCCTCAATCTTGAAGCCTAGAGGACTGTAACAGGGGCAGGCCAGGGCTCCTAGACCAGCAGTGAGGATACTGAGCATTCCCCCTTGAACTTTGGGATTCAGGAAAAAAGATGGATACTTCTCTAGTGGTGAATTTTAGTGGGCAAAGGTACCATGTTATCAAGACATGCACACTGTCCAGGCTGTGAGAGTACAGTTAGCAGTCAGAAACACATCTGTGAATGGAATTATTTCTCTCTCCCCTTCTTTGTACAGCGGCACTGACTAAGAAGTTAATAAAGATGGTATAATACATTTCTACCTCCAGCTGCCCACCAGTTACTGACGTAAGTCCAGGTCATCCACTCACCAGTCAACAGATCAGAACCACCCAACCACCTTCACTGATCAGTCCTTCAAAGATGGAAGAGGCTCAGGCTCTGCAAATTCTCAGACTGTAGATAAAAATAAATGCAAGTTAAACTTTGTCATCCAGTCTTGACAAAGCTGTATTTGGAACAAGGCTTGGTTAATATGTTGTTGCCGTAATAACAACCTGGAGCTGAAGCCAACCGAAGCACTTGATACAGAGGGATTAGTCCAAACACAACTGCCACATGCTATCAGGAGCTTGAAATTCAAAGTTAATCTAGCCAAGGACAACTCAAAACTTTTCTTTCAAGATTTAAGACAAATTCTGTCTAGAACTGCCCGTTCAGAGAGGAGTGAGGAGCTGAGCTGCCTCAAGATGAACAACATCTTGTCATTTGGAAAAAAAAACCCCAAAAACCCAACCCCAAATATGTACAAAGGAATAAAAGGAGTATGACTGCTGTGGATGTAGGTGACTGTTGGAGCCAGCGATGAGGCTTTTGAGCAAGGCAGGGGCTCAGCGCGGTCCCAGCCCCTTTTCCATCACTAGAGGTCCCTCGCTCTCGGAGCCAGGAGCGCTGCAGCAACTGAGCCAAGACCTCTGAGAGCTCTCTGGGTTTCACAAATTTCACGATTAACTGTCACTCCAGTGGTTTTTTAGGTTGCTGCTCTAATTCTTGTATCTAGCTAGGCCCTGAAGCCGTTAATGCTTTCCTGGACAATGGGATCGCGCATCTGGACATGACGTTACTTGCATCCTGGTGGCAGATTAACCTGGCTAATAAAACACATTGCTGTTGATCCCCTCCCCTCTCCTTGCTGAAGGCAATCACGTTGTCTTTGCTCCAAGTACATCCAGCGCTTTGACTTCTGCATATCTCTGTGATTTTAATACATCAAAGAGCCTAACAGCAATTTTAATGTGGCAGCAAATTTGCAGCCAGTTCTGCAGTACTCTAGACAATATTTTTGCAACTGAATGGACTTGTGGATCTTCTAGATTCACTCATTTATAACAAATACATGGGGTTTGTTCTGGTCAAGTAAAACATCGGCTTTCAAGGCCTTTATACCAAAAGGTTGGGTCTGATCCAGGATCCCAAGGACACAGGCTGAGCATTCGCAGCTGGCAGCCCTGTTTCCTTCCTCCTTTTCAAGCAAAATAAAACAAGGCAGGTCTGTAACAGCTGGAGCAAGGGAAGGCTGGAAAGGCAAAGTGGTTATGAAAAGCAGCTCTGTATATCACACTCTCTTTTATTGTCCATATTTTCCTCTGTGGAGGGCCAGTGGGACAAGGTCTCTAAGGAAAACAGGTCTGTGCGTTCAGCTTGGGTCTGGCCCACCTGCCTTTGCAAAGAGCAGTGAGGGGGTGCGTTACCAAGCTCAGCCCTGTCCCAGCCGGGGAGGACCTAGATGGCTAAAATGGACTTTACATCTCTCCCATTATACAGAAGTTATCAATTCTATATAGTCTATATATTCATTCTGAAGCCCAAGTGCACCTGTGTCCTACTAGCAAATACTCTAGGTCAGACCTTTTAAACCACAAATTGGTTTTTATTTGCATACCTATTACCGTGAAAAGCCTGGCTATAGAAAACACTACCAGGTGTGCGGGATTTGGGAGCTCAAGTCTGGTTGCCTGTCAGCTTGATGGTTTCTGTGACCACTGTGATCTGGGGGACAAAAGCCAAGCAAAAACAGGGGTTTCTTCTTGCTCTCTCATAACCTGAAGTACAACAGTGCTTTCCACACAGGATGCGCTGCGCTGCTGAGGAGGGGGTGGGGACACACTTCTCCTTCCCTGGCTGGGATTGGAGCTTGCTCCCCCATAGTGACACCATCTTGCAGGTGTTGCTTTGCCTCTGCCAGGCTGCAGACTGAACATTTACTTTATGCTAGAATTAATTTGTTCCTCTTGATGCTAAAGCCGGAGTTTGCAGGGAGTTGAGTCAGGGCTGAGAGCTGCCTCTGCAGTGGGGATGCAGCAACCTGACCCACGGTGTGGGCACTCTGCTGTGGCCCCAGGTGGGTGCAGGATGTCCAGCATCTTACTGGGACCATTGGCTGGGGCACTGCATGGACCCCATGGCTACTCCAGCTCTCTGAGACTCCCCCACGCACAGCCACACTGCTGCGAATCTGCACAAAAGTGCTGCTGCCCACAACTGCAGCTGCCCCCACTCCACACCATTTCTGTCTTCGCTGGGATGAGGAGCAAAGGAGCTGCCCCAAAACCACGTTCCCATGTAAATGGTCCTTCACTGGAGACTTTTCCCTTGCACACACTGCCTCCTCCCTCATGGATAAGGGGCTGCCCACAGCTTGAAAATATGCTGAATTTTCTAATTACAAAAGTTTGCACATCAGGGTACAGCTGGGACTGTCCTTCTCTCACCCACACCACCCTGATCCTGAAGCCCTGGTGGCCCCAGCCGCCCCAGGTGATGGGTGATGCCGGTGGGCTGTGAAGTGCTCCTGGGCTGCCAGGAGCTCCCTTCCTGCTGGCACCATTGTATCAGCTGGGCTTCCCTGGGTGACCACATGACCCCCGGGGGGGGCAAACATCCATCCCACCTGGCAAACCCCACTGGACCCCACAGGCAGGGCCAGAGCCACATGCTCATGTTTTCTGCCCCAGCAGCAGGTGCAACTCAGGATGTTCCTACCTCACCCCATGGCCTCATCCAGATGCTTCCAGGCTTAGGGTGAAAAAAAGGACCTCTGTCCTCCTCCAGCCCTGGTGCAAGGTGGTGACCATGAGCAAGCAGCTGCGGGAGCTGCCTGGGATTGTTCTGCCCAGCACAACCCGTGCAGAGGTGCCAGCATCACCGTGCCTTATGCCAGCCCTGGCATGCCTGCGGGAGCCGGTGGGCTGGGGCAGGCAGACAGCAGCCTGGGTGAGGTGGGCACTCCCAGAAGAGGAGTCTCCGCTCCCTCTCCTTGTGCCAGGCAAGCACTGAGGGCTGGCTCCTTGCCGGGCTTAGGGTGAGCCTGCCCGGCACAGGTCACCCCAACCCTGGGCACTCCTAGAGGTCTCCCCATGGCACCAGCATGGTGGGGATAGAGCCTCCTGTTCCAGACGGGGTGTCTGGATGAAAAGAAGGGGGACAGGTGTTGGCAGGGAGGGGGTAGAAGTTTGATCAAGGCAGGATGGTGCTGGCAGGACGCACTGGGCAATACTTCGGGGAGAAGGGCTGGAGGGGAGCCAATGACTGGTGCTGAGGACTGGGGTGCTCAGACTTGCCAGTGACTCAGCTGGTGACCTCTGGGCCTCCTGCCTCCCCAGGCCTGAACCTGGGGCTATTCCTGGTCACACATGAAGCTTTCGTGGTGCGTAACTTGTCTGGCCGCGACTCTGTCACTGTTCAGACACTCAGCATGGCTGCTGGGGTGCTCAGCCTTGTGACCAGCTTGCCAAGAGGAGTCACCCCTCAGCTGCTTTGTCCTGTGGGACCTGGGGCTCTTTGAAGTCCACACCTAGCCTGTCCTGTGGTGTGTGACTCAGCTGCCCTGGAGACCCTTCCATCATGCCCATCACATGTTGTTCTGAGCTTCTAACCACAGCTTCCACCCTGTGGCTGGGCAGCAGGCACAGGGCCTGGGGGGCTCAGCAGGGCAGGAGGTTTTGCTGCTGCCTCTCAAGAAGAGGTTGATGACCCTGAGGGCAAGGTCCTGCCATTGTGTGCTGATTAAAGGGAGCGTTAGGGGTCTCTGACTATGTCAGGGCCTCGCCACCCCTGAGCTGTGAGCTCTGGGGAAGCAGTGGGGCATTTGTGGCCAACATCTGGAGAACTATGTCCTCCCCATGGCTGCCACACCAGAGCATCCCTGCACCCTGAGATGCCATGCCCCAGCTCTGCCCTGAATCCCTGCCCTGCCCCCACCAAACCCAACCCTGTGTCCTGCCTGGTGAAGGATAAGAGCACTGGGGTGCACCTTGTCCTGTTGGGATGCACCCTGTCCCATCAGGGTGCTCCCACTGCCCACATCTACCTGTGATGGCTCTTCCTGCCCCCACAGGGAGGGACCCCAGGGCACAGGGGACAGCAGAGCATCAGCTCCCACGGGGCTGAGGCTTGCATCCCTCCCTAGGTCAGGAGGGTGTTCCAGACCGAGTTAGTGCCATAGCAGCACCTCTGCTATCTGTGTGCTGGCATGCTGTGCTGTGCTCCAGTGCTGCCCGCCCATCTGCCACAGAAACCGCCATGGTGTGCAGGTGTTATAGAACAAGCAAGCTATCGGGCTGCAACAAGGCTTTACCCTGAAGCAAGCCCACAGCTGCATATTATCAATGTTAATTAACCCACTGCCTTCATTCCTCTACATGCAGGGGTCCAGGGGAGAGGGGTGCAAGCTGGGCACTGTCCTCACCAGCCCAGCACCCATACTACATCTTCCCGTTCACACACCAACAGGCTCTTCCCACCTGCTGCAGAGAGTAGGCTGGGGCTGTGATGTGTCACCTGGCAGGGAGGGCAGATGGACAGACCCTGGGGGTCACCCCCATGGCACCCCTCGCTTTGCTGCTCCCCTGGGCAGCTGCAGGGCACCAGTGGGTTCGATGGCCACAGCAGGGACGTATGTCTGGGTGATGGGGCCATGGAGGGGCCAGCCCAGGCTGTGTGCAGTGTTTGGAGGAAGCTCTAAGGAGGTGCTGTCCCTGTTCCAAACCTGTCTCTCCAGCTCCTTGCCACCCCTGGCTCCACTCACCCAGACCAGCTCTCCCCAGTTTTTGTTCCCAGGGTGATCCCTGGTGTTTTGGTCAGTGCCTGCCCAGGCTTGTCAGCCTGCATCATGGTGGCAGGAGGCAGCAGGAAGGTCTGCTGGACACGCTCCTCCTGCTGCATGGCCTCAAGCACAGCCCCAGCCACGCCGGTGCCACCCTGCTGTGCCTGCGGCAGGTGGGCACGGAGGGGATCCTGGCTTGAGCACCGAGCTGCTCTCTCACCTCTGCCAGACCTTAGGGAAGCAGGGCGGGGGGGTGTGCCGCCCTCCTTGATGTGTCAGTCAAATTAATTCATCTTCATTCTGCTCTGGCTTTATTTCTTCAGATTGCTGACAGAAAGAGGTGGCGATAGCAACACTACCTTTAGCTTCCTGGTTGAAGGGCAGCACAGGAGCAGGTGGAGACCCACTGACCGTGGAAGCATCTGTCTAAAGGGGAGCATGTGAGTGCTCCTCTGGAATGGCAACCTCTCAAACTGGCCCTGCTGAGACCAGCCCCGGGGGCGGGGAACTGCAGTATTCTGGCTCCATCCCAATTGATGCATTTGGGATGCTGAACCAGGCACATAGAAAATACTTCATCATAACAAAAAGCATGGTTTCTATCCTCTCTGTTGCTTTTCCACACCCTCCCCCCACCACAGGGGAGTCCAGGTGTGGCATTTGGCTCTGTCTCCACTTCACCTTCAAACCAGTTCAGTAAATCCCCCCTTGCACAACACCCTGTGTACCTGGGGCTGGAGACCGGAGCTGGCACCAGTGCCTGTACCTACTCGGGCTGCAATCGCAGCAGCCTCTTGCATCACCTCACCAGCAGCCTTCAGCTGCAGAACAGGAAGGAAAAAAAAATTTTTAATGACCCAAGTTACACACACACCCCTAATTATCCAACTGGGGCAAAATGGAATTTGCAGGAGAAGCAGTTCTGCAGGAGCCTTTCGTCTAAATGTGTGATGGTACAAGGGGTGAAGATGTTTGTAGCCAGAAGAGCAGAAGTGCTCCTAAACATGCTCCTTCTGTTGCTGCCTTGGTGCCATTGCTTTCCTTCAGATGAGACCAGGGAAAGAGCTTATTGAAATAAAGTTCCTGTCTACAGCCCGCCTGGGAAAGGATGATGCAGAGCTGCCTACGGGGTTGTTGTGGGGACTTGGGGTTGTTGATGCAGACAGGAGCTGGGGTGAAGGATACAGGGTGATTTTTCCCACCAGGCTTTTGTCCCCCTTGTTTTGCATCAGCCCTTAACAACCACACTGGTGTCTGTCTTTGCTTAGGGGAGCATTTGCCTAAGATTAACCTTGCCCTGGACACATGGGCAGGGTCCCACCCTGGTGCTGCTGCCCAGGTGGCAGCACAGGAGAGAAGCTAGCTAGCTCCGAACACCCACCGTGCACGTGCTTTGCTGGATGGAGGTCATGGTGCCCTCAGTGAGGCAGGATCAAGCCCCATGACTTTGAGAAGCGGGTGTCTCAAGGCACGGGCAGAGCTCTGGGCTCTGGTCCCTGGTGCCTCCGCCTGCCCAGGTCACAGCTAGCAGGTAGGTGGGCAGAGCCTTCCATGCCTGCTGAAGCACTGCCAGCTCTGCCCTGCATCTCACCAAGTGCGTTTCTCCTTGGTCCGTCTCCAGTTGCACTTCCTGCAGTGGGTGACCCCACTCCCAGGGCAGAAGGGAGAGTGCTTGCAGGGGCCACGAGCCCCCAGGGCTACCGACTCGCATGGCTGCAGCAGTTCCCCATCCCATTCCTCCTCCATGCTGTGGGTTCTCCTCAGGCACCAGCGAGCAACCTGCCCCCAACACCTGCAGGGGCATTCCCAGTGCTGACCTCACCTTTCCAGCCCCTTCCTGGTCTCAGCTATAATGATGGGGTGTCATGGTCCCGTGAAGGACAGGTGAGGATTGGCATGCCTGACACTGTTTGTGAGAGCTTATCTGTACCATACCATGACACAGTTTTTATGAAAGAAGTCATGAAGAAGGAGCGGAGCATCAGTGAAGATCCGGTCACAGATCTTGGAGGTGTGTTTGGGTTTCTGGTGTTGCAAAACCAGCTTCCTCGGCAGCTGAGACAGGGTTGCTGCAGCTGGCAGCCGGGAAGGGCTGATGTGTGCTGGGAGCAGATGCCAGGGAAGCGCCTTGGCTCCTGTGGGATGTGCCACGGGGTGCTGTGCCTCTTCCCACACCCACATGCAGAGTCAGCTGCATCAGACGTGCCTAGCGAAGTGCGTATTTACCAAAAAATTCATTAATAAAGTGCATCTAAGAGCATCAGCTGATGAAGCTAGCCTCATGCTCCAGGTGTGACTTTGTTCCCAAAAGAGACCCTGCTGCTGCAGGTGAGGCTCACTCTTGGCATCTTGGTTCTGCCGCTGGCACGAGCAGAGGAAGGTGCTGGGCTGCCAGGGTGCTCTCAGGCTGCAGTTTATGAGCTGTAAGGACTTCAAAGGATCTTGGACCCTTTTCAAGGAGACTTTCCTAACTTATTTCAAAAAGATAGCGAGGCTTGGCCCTATCAGGCACGTTTTATAAACTTATTTCTGCCTTTGTCTCAGTCAAGGAAGGGGTTTTTTTAATCCCAGGAGCTGGTGAGAAAAAATCACTGAACCTCAGAAATACACAGAGCTGCTGGATCCACTTTGGTGCCTGTCCAGAGCTCTGAAGACCTCCTGGGAGAGCGGTCCTCTGGTGTCGGGGCACTGCATGGGCAAAATTCCCTTCCTTCTGCCCACTGATGTTCAGCTCTGCTCCCTCTGGCCAGGCTCGTCCTCCTTGGCAACTTCTGTGCCCAGGTGGTTCGGTCACTCCTACGCCTCAGTGGGCCATGGGGTGGGGAAGTGGCGTGTTTATCAGAGCAAGATGCTGGCAGGGGTCTGCCAGGCTGCAGGAGGAAAAAGCCCACCTAGACGGGCTTTAAAGCCCCAACCTGGGCAAGCAGAGACCCACTGGGGACAACTCAACCACAAAGTGCTGAAGACAGAAATGCCTGCTCGAACCAGTGGGTGCTGCTGGGCTCGGCTGCCTGGACCCCCCTGCCCCGAAAGCTCTTGCAGCATGTCACCATTTCATGCCATGCAGGGAAGAGGGCAGAGTTAGGCTTTTGCTGTAAAGGGGGTAAAGTGCCAGAAAACTGGAAGGTTTCCCAGTCTATGCTGTAAACGGAGCTGAACGACCTGCCTTGGATGAAAGGAGCTCCTGCCTGCACCTTCCCCTCTGGGTTAAAACAACAGCAAACCCATTTCTGAAGTTCAAGGTGATTTGAGCAATCTGGTGGCCAGGGGTGATGATTCTAGTGCAAACTGCTGTCACGCTGCGGTGGCAGCAGTGGTGTCTGGTTGATATCACTCCCAGCAGGATCACCTAGTGCCTATGCCTTCAAAAAGCCTGCCGATCTGCTACGGAAATCTCTCACGTAAGGGAGGTGTGCCCCTGTGACCAGGGTTGTACAGACCCTGGGCTTGCTGCCTGTCCTCCCGGGTGGGATGCTCACCCTGGGAGTATCTGCAGGGATGACAGTCTTGGTCACTCACTTTCTGAGTGCCCTGGGAGCCATGGCCAAGTGACGTAGGGTTGTATCCAACTGAGGTATGGCATGAACCCGCTCTAAGCCCATCAGCTGGGATGGACGCAGACCTTTAAAAAGGCCTGTCTGTCTGCCAGTGACGCCTAGCTATGTGCCAGGCTGCCCAGCACTGCAGCTGGGGGCCAAAACCTTTTGTCTATATTTAGTGCATTTTTCAGATAACCCTCTTGTTCTATTTTTGGGCCATGTGCTGACTTAGGGCACCTTTTTGCGCTTGTGCTCAGCCGTATCACAGGTTCAAAGCCTTTCTGTTATCAGGGTCCTCAAATACCCAGATGTTTAGAAGGGGTTTGAGGAGGCAGGCAGGTGGGCTTTTTGTCTTCTTTATTAATATTCAAAAAAAGGTGAGAAAATTGGTTTTTTAAGCATTTTGGTGGAGCAGCTAAGCCTGGAAACTGTGAAAGGCCTTTGCCACCTCCCCCTCCTTCCAACGAGACCTTCAGAGGAACAGAAACCTGGGCTTCATGTGCGAGAGAAGGGGAGAAGGTGCCGGGACATCTTGTGCCTCGGGTGGGTTTTGAAGGTTTCATCTCCACATGCATCACAGGCAGAGCAGGGGGATCCAAGAGCAGTTTCAGTGATGGGTCCTTATAAGGCTGCTGTGGGCAGGCTCGGTGAGAGCCTCCCTCCCGGTGGGAGAGCTTGGCCAGCAGGACCAGGGTGCCTGCCAAGACCCAGTAGAAACGCCCGAGAGCAGCAACCTTCAAAGCAGCCTGTGTTTTGCTCTTTTTAAGGTCAGCTCCTTGGAAGGTGCTGTGCTCGGGCAGGAGCAAACTGACAGGCACACGTGTCCCCAGCAGCGCTGTGGCCTGCTCCTGTGACAGGCTCGAGCAGTGTGCCGACCAGAGTGCTGAGGGAGCTTCACCCCCTCAAGGGCTTGCTGTGCACTCCCCATTATGTCAGGGCTCTCTGAAGTTTCCAAGGGCAGCTACAGCTCCTGAGGTCATGGGAGCAGAGCCACCACACATGGACCAGTCTCGCACCATGCCTGATGCAGGGCGGGTGAACACTGCAATGCCGTGTGCCCCTGCATCTCCCACCTTGCTCTGCACTTCATCTGCAACCAGGACCCAGGCAGGGGCACCCAGCGGCCCAGGGTGTCCGGGGACCGTGTGTATTTTAAAACTTGTGTATGTGTCAAAGGTGTTGGGATGGTGCTCAAAGAGCAAAGGAAAAACTTTCCCTTTGTCTTGTCCTCTCCTCAAATTTGGAGCCCCATCTCCAGTGTCACTGCCATCCTACCTCCTCTCACAGCTTCTGGGGAGGGTGACACAGTCCTTCAGCGAGGTGCCAAGGAACACACAGTGAGACTTTGCCTTGCATCAGTCATCTAGGGGAGGATTTCCAAAATGCCAGAGTCCTTGAGGGTTTTCAGTCCCCTGTCATCGAGCTGTGCAGTGTTTACTGCCACCCCAGCCTGCATGTGGCGAGACTGGCTGCACGCAGCCAAGGACAGCTCAGGGCTCATGGAAGGGCAGAGCTGCTGTCTCTCATCTGGCTTGGGGGTGACCTCAGCACCCAACTAGCATTGGCAGAGCCCAGCTCACGCAGCACCCAACCACAGCAGGACCCCCCCAAACCCCTATGCTGGGCTGCCAGCACATCCAGATGTTTGTCAGCACCTGGAGCAGTGGTGGCCATCAATGCTGCCCACCCATGACTGCAGGCAAAGGGAGATGGCTTGTCCTCAGGCTGTTGGGATTCTGCTGTGCATGAAGCACAGCCCCATGTGGAGGTGCTCGCTCCTGGCCGTGCAGAAGGCAGCGCGGCTGCAAGGTGGTGGTGGTTTGGTGCCTGGGCACAGCCCAGCTGTGGGAGAGGTGCAGCAGGATGAGAGCCAGAGCCATGACCAGAGCCAGGGTGAGACCAGGACTCAGTCCTTCTGGCCCTGAACGCCCTTTACTTGTCCCAGTTCATCTGGGACCTAGAGGCACTGCAGCCAATGCCTATCAACTCATCTCATGTCAGGCACCAGATGCACAGTGGTGGGGTAGGGAGTTTCCCTACAATGTCCTAATGTGCCTGTGCACCCATGGTGCTGCCTCCCTGATTCTACACATGTGGCTGTGGCTCATGTTCCCATGCACACAGCTGTAGCTCAGCCCAGGGGACTAACCAGAATCTCTGAACAGCCCCAGGAGCACAGAAAACAAGAGCATGCATGTTTGCAGCCCCTCTCTCCAGCTGCCCATCCCATGCCTGGTTGTCTTGAGCCTTGGTCCCAAACTTCACACCACCTCCATGTGGGAGCTGTGCTCCTTCTCTGAGCTTGGGCCATGGCAGTGGCTCAGCCAGCCATGCTGCTGGTGTTGCCGCCAAGCAATGTTGCTGTCCTGGCTGAAAATAGCCCGCAGCTAATTTTAACCTTGGTCATGTTATATTTTTCAGGTCATTGGGGTGGGTGACAGGGAGGATGGGGTGGGGGCATGCTAGGGGCACAGTGCATGCAAGGATGTGCACGCACAGGCATCAAAACTTGGGGAAGGCACCCTGTGTATAGCAATGGGGAATCTGTTCTTATCGCCTCAGCACAAAAGCAGACAGTGGATTAAGAGAAGACTTTAGTGTTCCCTTCATTCCCTCAATATAGCCAAACCTACACAGGGCAGGACATTTATAGCTGCCCTCCTTTATCAGGGGTTCTCTTAGGTTTCAGTCCTGGATGACACCTGTGAGTGTGCTTTGGTGCTGCTGTAGGCAGCTGAGAGGAGGTTGCAGAGCCTTCCTGCCCTGCACATGCTGCACAGCCCTCGGGTCCCTGTGGTCTGGAGCTGGTGTGGTGCAAAGCAGCAGGTGTAACCATGGTGCCAGGAACCTGCAGTACCCACCTCATGCTCCTCAGAGTCACCCTGTTTCTCTGTGAGCAGTGAGCAGGCAGGGGAGGTGTCTTGGCCCGGTATCATGCTGCTTCTGTCAGTGTCTGTGCTGTAAGACTCCAAAGACTTTGCTCCGTGCTACTGGAGTCACAGGAATTCATCAAGGAGGAAAGGCCCTCCTTTAGAGAGATGCCACATACAAATGTGCACTTGTGCCAGGCTCTCCAACAGCTCTCTGGGTCCCTCTTCTCCAAATGGAGCCACCTGGCTTTAAGATCTTGCTTCAAGCAGCTCTTTGTCTCCTTAACAGGGTCCTGAGAGCACGGGACATTCCAGGGAGAGACTCTGAGCCAAAGTGCCAAATGAGCAGGGAGATCCCAGGGCAGACAAGAACCCTCTCAGTATGATGGACCAACGCATGGGCAGCCATTGGGAAGAACTGCAGGCAGCCAGTCCCTGTCCCCCAGGAAGAGCCAAGTCAGGGCTCCAGGCTGCAGCAACAGCAAAAACCTTTCTTGCCCAGGGACAGCTGCAGAGAGCAGGTCCCCTCCTGGCTGCCCTTTAACCTCCTGAGGACAGGGAGTCAGGGGGCTGAGACACCACAGTGGGAGCTGCCCCCTCTCCTGACTGGCACATTGTAGTCTGAAGGCACCATAAAGAGTCAAGGTGACTCGCCGCAAGGACAGTCACCAACACAGCTGAGACACTGCCTGAACAGACCCTCCAAGACTGTTATTTAAGGCTGAGGGTCACAATGAGTGCTGCATAAACCCATCCTTGTCCCAGGGCTCCTACTCTAGCACGTACTCCTTTAGATTGTAGAAAACTCACTAACGAGGAAAGAGGAAGTAGAGCAGAGCTGGTGCCCAGGCCAGGGCAGCCGAGTGCAGCGTGGCCATCCCAAAGCTGCTCCAGCTAGCCGCTGCCGGCATGAGGACCCGGCCCCTTCCCAGGATGCTCCAGGAAGCCTTTTCTCCCCACACTGGGAACAAAACCAAACTGCAGGACAGAAAACACCTCCAGAGAGGTTTTGACCATGCAGTTTGGGAGCATGGGCATACAGAGGAAAGCCCAAGGGAGCAGCTCTGTCTACACCAGAACCAGACCATGTTACCACATCACCACGGTGGTGGCCAGCAGCATCGTCCCCTGCAGACACCAGCTGATAGGGAAGGTGTGAAGTGACCCTCTGTCATGAGGTACAGGGACCAAAGGGAAGGGGCATGTTTGGATGACACCAGCAAGGTGCAGGAGAACCAGTCTGCCTGGGACATACCACCCTAACCACTCCCCAGAAAGCTTTAGCCTTGCCTCCCATGCACCCACAGGAGAGGGATTTTTCTCCCCTATAATTTCACCATCCCCTGAAATGGGAGACCCAGGTTTCAGTTTATTTACTTATAATTGTCCTGGATGCCTCTTGTCCTAGGGAGCAATTTAAAATAAATTGATACAAATGAATGGGACCGTGAGCAGACAAAGCCAATACAGGACCAGCTGCGGGCTGGAAGCATGTGAGGGTGCTGCTGTCATGCTGTGTGCTCCATGCTCATTGCTGCTGCGTGCACTCACAGGGCTCCAGCTTGAACAGGCAAGTCATATGCAAATCCATACTGAGCTATGGGGCAGCCTGAACGGTTGCTCTTATTCAGCTGCAACCCAGCATGATTTTTCCCCCTTGCCATGGGAGGATTGAGCCTCCCCTGTCTGGATGGATCCCCAGAGCTCAGCACTGTTCTCCAGCAGGACTGACAGCCAAGACCTTATTTTGTAAAAGACAGATATGTGGCACAAGTCAAAAGAGCCAGAAACCCTCCCATGTGAGAGCTGACAGGTTGCTTAATTCACCCAGCCTGGATGCACACAGGGTCCCAGCAGCATCCTGGCGTGACCCAGTGGGCTGCAGCACCTCCAGGCATCAAGGCACAGCCAGGCTTGAACTTCCACTGGCCCAGGGTCAGCTTAGGCAGGATTTAACCCTGACCTTAAAGATGCCCTGAATGCTGACTCAAATGCTTATCACCCTTTTGGGACATATGGCTGAGCTCAAGGACTTGAGGGCAACTCAGGAGCACTCTTGAGTAAAGCATCACTGGGCAGAGCACTGGCCACCTCATGACACCTATCTGGAGGGGGTCACTTCCAACCCACAAGCAGGGAGAAGAGCCAAATGTGCACGATTCAACCCCTGGGAAGTCTAGCTGTCCTGATTAAGAAAAACTACAAGCCCATGTCATTGCTGAAACCACTCAGGGGACATCAGAGGTCTGGTAGGACTCCATAGCCCTGAAGCTCCCAAGGGCCACCAGTGTTCTTGTTCAGACTGACTGGAGTCAGTAGGACCACAGGAAGAGCAAGCCTTGAGCCAGGGTCTGTTCCTTGCCTCTGCACCACAACATGCCTTCTGAGACACCATCCACAGTGCACACTCACCCTATGGCGAGCTGTTGCAGCACTAGCAAAACTATCAAGCTGCAATAAAGCTTTTACCATCCCATACCAGGTTAGCTTCAGTAAGTAGATCCCACACCTTGCTCCAGCACAGCCACCAATCCCCCACAAGGTCTCAACGGTTCACCTACCATTCATGCTGGTTCCTCGTACTCTTCAGGCTAGTCCACCCCGCTTCTTGCCTCTGCTGTGTCCTTCTCCTTAACTCTCCTCCCTCTGCTTCTTCCAGGTGCCTCCTCATCCAGTGCTCCTCTCCCATGCCCCTTAGAGCCATTTAACTACTCAGCAGGAACCAGCCACAGCTGCACCTTATCCAGTCAGCCAACCCACCGCCCCTGAAGCCAGCCCACAGCTGTATATTATCAATTTCAATTAACCTGCCTTCATTCCTCTACAATTCCTCTGCAGAGAACAGTTCACCCCTGTGGAGCACAGCCCACCCCTGTGGAGTAGCCCCCAGCCGGAGCAGCCCACCTCTATGGCTCCTGCCATGAGCCCACCCGGGGGCGAGGCCGGGGGAGCCCGGCAGGGAACTGCTGCTGTGGGCCCACAGGACCAGCCACACGGGGAAGGACCAGCCTTGGGGGATGCACAGGCGGAACTAAGCAGGAGCGAGGGAGGACTGGCCTTTCCTCCAGCAGTGGAGGGCAAGCTCCTCCTCTCAGCACCGTGGGGGAGGTGGAAGCTGGGTCAGCCACGTTTGAGGGGCCCATCACCAAGAAACCACTAAGGACGAGATGACCCATGACCAGTGGCTGTTAATGGGGCAGCAGCCAGGTTCCCCCCTTCCTTTTTCTGCAGTGCAGGCAGGGAGACAGCAAACCTCTGCTCACCTTGCCCATGAAAGCCGGCAGCTCCCGCCACTAGGCTCTGGCAGAAGTGCTGAGGCTGCCGGGGAGGGGGCAGCAGGGGTTATGGGGCACTGTGGTGCCCGGTCCCATGCCAGGCTCTCGCTGCATGGGCAATGACCCAGGCAAGGTTACTCCATGCTGAGACATGCACCTCAGAATCGCCCTGGGTCTAATTACTGGGCTCATCTCACCAGCTGCTATTTCCTTCTGTCCCAAAGCCAAGGGAGAAGCTTGTAGAAAACAAGAACATGTCAGTCAAAGGGCATACTGAGTCAGAGCTCCCGGGCTCGGGTCACCCGGGGCTGCTCATGGCAATGGGCTCCCTGCAGCGTCCCCAGCCAGGAGGGACACCCCACCCTGGCCGGGTGCTGCTGTGGAAGGCAGCCAGCTTCGCCCCTGGTGGCTCCCCCAAAGTATCTGCCTCCCTGGGCAGCCTTCCTAACAGGACACGGCTGCCTGGCCGAACACTGGTTTGCAGCCCTGTTTTCAAAAGATGTTTTGGTGTCTCCTGGCAGAAAGCTGCTGGTGACCCAAATTCTAAATATAGAAGCAAGTCCATTTTTTTGTAACAAATGCAAAATGTCTGTACCACATTCATCTTTGGGAAATAGGTCTTCTTGTCAGAGAAATGTAAATATAACACCCAGATTTCTTTCAGGTGAGGTCACCTCCTGGCTGTGGTCATTCTCAGAGTACTCTCACAGTTGTTTGCTCCAGGTGAACTCCCCTGTGCTCCACTGCTGGGAAGCCATGCTGAGGGCCTCTGGCAAATCCCAGGCCTGGAGCTGCAGCCCTTCATGTGATGGACCATCCCCATCTCTGGCGATGGGCAGTTCCTCTGGGGCAAAGGTGCAGCATGAAACAGCAGACTGAGGAGCTGAATTGTGGCAGACACACGGACACTGGAGACGCGGGTTATTGGTGGCACCTCCCAGTCCACTTGACTGGGGCTGGGCGGGTGTCAGGGTTTCTGGGCACATCCTCAGGTCCTGGAGTCAGTGCCCTGCGGGCTGGCAGGGGGACAGGGGTGCGCAGGACAGGGTGTCCTGCAGGGAAGGAGAAAGATCAGCTTCTGCTCATTTCATTATCCTGTTCCCTATTGTTTTGTGCAGTGTGTTTAAGGACTGTCTCTGTACATTGCACACATACTTCATCATTAACTGCTTTCCCCCAGCCCCAACTGATGAGCACCCAGCTCACTGACATCTCTGCTCAGTCCATCCCAAATGCTTGGGTCATGTCCTTGGAGGGCTTTGCAAAGATCCAATCATGCTATTATTTCCTGATCTCTTATTTTTTAGAAGCTTTGGGTAGCTGGAGCCAGCATCCTTTTTATTTTAATAAAGGATGGGTGAATAATAAGAGGCCTGACTGATTTGCATGCCATTTGTTGGGTGAAACAAAGCACATGCATTACGTGCCAGCCCTGCGCCTTGCCAGGAGCTATCAGCACGGCTTCCCAAAACCTCTTGGGTGAAGCAGAAGCCAACGTGATCACCACTCTGTTTTCAGCAGTCACGCAGATACAGAGTGCTGCCGGTTACACATCTGAGCAGCAGAGCCCAAGGCTGGTGTAGACTCGTGCCGTGACATACCAAGGCTACAGGTAACTCTGCATTACCTGCAGGCAGGTGATGTGCAGTCAGCTGCCCGCTTGCCCTCTCCAGGCACAGCCACCCTGGGCCTTGCAGGTCAACTCACTGCAGCGTGACTTTCCTCAGCGACCCACCAGGGGCCAAAGCCGGGCCATCCCCATCCCCTTTGCTAGGTCGGTTGTCCCTGCATCCTACCCCAGCACGCCACAGAGAAGTCACTGGTTTTCTTTATTCAGCGTCAACATGCACTGCTGTCCCTGGGGACTGAAGAGGGGGCTGCTCCCACACCTGCAGGCTCCCCTTGCTAGTCCTGTAGCCCAGCCAGCAGGCAGAGACGTGGACCCTAGCTCAGAGTGGCAACTGGGTCAGTGCAGGCTCGTGGGCACATCCACTGCAGGCTGGGCGACCGCAGCCTCCTGCCCGCTCTCCCTGTCACCGGCAAGGTCCAGATCGTTCCCTGTTGCCACGTGGACACAGCTGCCAGCCATCACTTGAGCCCACCAACCACAGCGCCCAGTGCCAAGCCCGGCAGCTGCCAGCAGCCTCTGCTGAGGGCAGCTGGCTGGCACAAAGCTCGCTCCTCTGCTTCATTTGCAGCAGCTCCTGCCAGCAATACACCACTGTGGCTAAAACTGCCATGGGAAGGGAGGCTGCCTCCTTTTTTTTTTTTTTCAGTGAAAGACCAGGGCAGGGTGCAGTGGAGACCAAAGCATTTCCTATCCCAATGGGGAGAGTCAGTTATACCATGAAATCAGCCCTTTAGCGAGCATGCCAGTGCAAATGGGACAGTTTACCCTGGGATAAGTTTAACCCTAGCAAGATTTGTTCTGATGAGTTCATTTATATCCACTCCTGTTTGGCAGTGGGATTAAAGGTTAATTTTTGTACTGGGGCAGCCAGCAAGAGCCACATTGTAATCACTCTGTGCAACACAAGTCCTAAGAAAAGCAGCAAAACAAAGTTCCACTGGCAGCATGAGCTGTTGCCTTCAAGCAGGGCCCAGGCTGGGGGTCAGGTGTGAGTGGTGCTGGTACTTCTGGGTGTCTCCTGGGGATGCTTCCACCTCCCTGCCCAGCAGGTGCTGAGCACCTGCAGCTCATTGTGGCATTAATTGAAACGGCCGTTACCAGCTGGAAACGACCTCCATAGGCATACCCAAATGGATTTTCTGCTTAGAAACGTTTTAAGCTTCACAGGCTTCTGCTCCCCTCTCAGCAACGCAGGGCAAGAGCTCTGTCTGGTGGCAGCTCTCCTCCTGAAACAGTTTACACCCTTCCACAAGATCCTTCAATTACACAAGACTTAACGTTATTTAATATGTGACTGCGGGTTGAATAAGACTCAATTAAATTCTGCCTCCTGTGAATTTGCGATGGGGAATTCACCTGTGATGCCAGACGAGCCCCAGCTGCACCACGCGTGACTCGGGTGCACAGCGCTGTCCCTGGCTGCTGTCACACACGTGCCATCCCCGCGCGGGCGCTTCCCGCGTGTGACCGGCCCGGCCTCGGCCCCTCGGCCCCCCGCAGCAGCCGCGCCGAGGGCGACGGCCCGGGCGAACCCCGCACCCCGGGGGCTCCTCCCGGTCACGGCCCGCGGGCACAGCCACCCCGCCGAGCCCTCGCCTGCCTGGGAGGCCGCCGAGTGGTTGGGCGCCGTGGCCGGGGGGTCTCAGCCGGCCCCTCCTCCGTGCCCCACCGGGTCTCTGTAGAGGCCTCGGGCCCCCAGCCCGCTGGGTCACCCGGCGCGGGACCCGGGCCGGAGCCAGCGCCCGCCCGCTGACACCGTCCCGGCTCCGGGCCGAATCCACTCCCCGTTCCGCAGCCCCCGGCGCGGGACCCCGCGCTCACGTGGGCGGTGCCCGCCCTCCGCACCGACCCCGCCCTCCCGGCGCCGCCTCCCATTGGCCGTTTACCAGTGGGCGGGCGGGTCGCTTTGTGACGCCACGATCAGCTGTCGGAAGGTCCCGATTTGTGCGGGGGAGCGGCGGGCGCTCGGCAGAACCGCGCGATCGCCACCGGCCCCGGCCCCGGCCCTACCTCAGCGCCCGCCGCCCGCCCCGCCGCCCGCACGGCAGGTGAGTGTCCCGCCGACCGGCGCCTGGCTGCTGCGGGGGGGCGGCGGGCGGGGCTGGGGCTGAGCGGGCTCGCGCCGCCCGCTATCCTCCGGGGGGCCCCGGGGAGCCGCCGCCCGGGACCCCCCCCCCGCCCCTGTTGTTTGTTTCTTCATCACCGGATTAAGATTCGAGGTTGGGCTCCGCTCCCATTGGCCCCGCTGCAGTGACGTATGCGTCATTTGCATATGACATTGGGACGTCATAAGGCTGCCCCCCCCGGCCCCCCCTGCGTCCCGGGCGCGCTGTCCTGCCGTGACCCCGCGGAGCGCGGTCGCCTCCGCTGCCGGGGGGGGGGGGGGTGGCCGGGGCCCAGCGCGTGGCCAGAACCGCGTGGGCGCCCCCGGCCTCTCGCGTCTCCGCGGCGGCTTCCTCGGGCCAGCGGCGGAGCCGGTGTCAGTGGCGCCCTGGGAGGGGCTGCTGGCCGGTGTGCGCGGTCCACGTACCGTGCGAGCACCCGCGGTTTGCGTGAGACCGGGCCGCGTGTTCAGGCTTTTTCGTGGAGTTGAACCGTGGTGCCCGGGAGAGAGCCGTGGGGCCACGCGTGGCGCGGGAAGGGCCCTGGCAGCACCAGGCAGAGGTCTGTGCCGTAGCATCCCGGCGTGCCACCGCCGCGTCCCGGGATGCTGAGCCTGCGAGTATGTTGGGGACCACGCGTGGTGGCTGCTTTTGTTATTACTGCTCTAAGGGCATCTGCTTTGGGACAGCTCAGAGATGTCCTAAGTCCTGAAAGGGCAACTCTTCTACGGATTTCATGCCTCTCGCCTCGGGACCCCCAGCAGCCTGGCTGAGCCTGGGAGGCCCCAGGCACTGACTTGCTCCCATCTGACGGGGCTCGTCAGCTGAAAGGCTTGGGCTCCATGGAGTGTGACTGTAGGAACATCTTACAAAGGGCATTATTGCTTTTGTAATCTCCTTTATATGTATGCCTATATCTATAAATTTATGTTGCTTCTGTGTAGAGGAGCTACAACCCTGCCTAGAGAGCCTGAGCAAAGGCACTGGGACTCCCTGGGGTCCCAAAGCACTGGCTTAAAGTGCCTTTGCTGGGAACAGCAGCACCCTCCACTGACAGGGCACCAGCGAGGGCTGTGCTGGGCAGGTACCAGGTGCTGTCACTGATTTGGCCAGGGCTTTGCTGGGGTAGGAAACCATCCCAGAAACAGGTGTTGGGCTCTGGTACAGGACTGTGCCGTACCTTCTTTCCCATTGGGCGTAGTCTACAAAGTGCCGAGAACAAATTTTTTTTCCTCTAAAATAAGTCTTTTCTTGCCTTTTATGTCTGCCCAAAAAAAGACAAAAGCTGTCTGCTGCAGCTCACTGTCACCTTTGAGAACCTGCTGCATCCAACTGGTGCTTATCTGGCTGAACACAAAAGGGAAGACATAATGGATGTTTTTCCCCTGGAGAATAAACGGATATCACCTGCTTGTAGCAAGACTGGAAAAACCTGAGATGCAAACTCTTATCTAAGAGCTTTTTTCAGTGCTAATTGCACAGCAAACCCTGCATGGCCAAATCTTGCCCCAGCTCATATGTGGCTCCAGGTGGGCTCAGCGGGAGCTGGTGGGGAGCTCAGGGTTCCTGTGGTATCAAAGTCCGATTTGCCAGTTAGTATCCAGCCTCCTGTGATTTACAAAGGGCGTAACACTGGTGCTGCTCCACTGTTGCGTATGCTCCTAGGGATGTTTCCTCACCTGGCATGTCCCAGAGAGGAAACTTCTAAAATTTCATAGGACAGCTCATGGTAAATCTAAAAAATTCATGGTTGCTGGCCACTGGCAGATTTTCCAGGGCTCTGTGCAATGACATAAAATAGCAGATGGTCGGGTTTGTCCTTGGGGCAAGGACCTTCCTGCAGCAGTTACACAAGGGAGCTGGTGCAGGTGGGGACACCAGCTCCAGGCAAATGCCCTCTTTCTGCGACCCTGAGTCCCCCTCTTTCAGGTGGGATCTGGAGGAGCACATGGGGACTTCAGTCCACCTGAGCTCCCGGACTGGCCAAGGAGAGCCCTCCCACGTGCTGGCTTTGTCTGCCACTGAGAATAAGAGTCTCATGATAAAGAGGTTTTGGGGGGATTTTTAAAATACTCTCTGCCGCCTTGCCCCCCTCTGCTTCCCTGCTCTGCAGTAGGAAGATGGGTCTGGCTGTGAATCAGCCTCCGGCTTGCTGCAGTCACTCTGTCCGTGCCAGCAGCAGCCTCGGGGCCCAGCTCCACCTGTGAGGCAAGTGCTCCCCCAGGCCAACCCCACAAATGAGCCTGCTGGCAAAGTAAAGGGATCAGCAGGAGCTGTAGCGCAGTTGTTGAGTGACCAAATGCATTAATCCAGCCCTGCCAAACTGTCCTGGGCAAGACCCTGCCGGCTCTGGTCCCTTCCTCAATGGGGACAGAGAGAGGTCAGCGCCGCGATGCTTCACTGGTCATTTCTGGTGTGGTAAGCAGGGCACCCCTGAGCTGCCCAGCTGCCAGACACCCTTCTCCTTCGCTCTGTGTTTCTGTGCCAGGTTTAAGATTTTGGTGCATACAGCACAGTGACAGCAGCCTGTGAAACGCTTGTCTAATTTAGGTAAAATGAATTCAAAATAACATTTCCCAAGTGGGTTGGAGGAAGGCACCTGATTTATACCTCCAACGCCTGCCATGATGACTGCGCAGGGTATTCTTAGCTCTGCCAAGGAAGGACCGCTTCTGCCACTTGTCAGCAGCATCCCTCCTGCCGCCAAGTATTTATGGAAAGTTTCAGGGAGCCTGTTGCCATTTCCAAGCAGAGTTGCTGCTGTTCTTGCAGGCTGTGACTTTCGGGAGCTGCCAGCCCTGCGAAGCTGTGGCTGCCACCCCAGCAAGCTCCTGGCGCACCCTGGGGCTTTGCTGCCTATTCTTAGCTCCTGGGCTTATTTGCAGTGATGGTGACTCAGAAAACTAATTATTACATTGAAGTTTCTGAAGGGGAAAAAAAAAAAACCCACCAACAAACCTCAATGCATTATGGTTTCCTTACTCCTGCCTTTTTATATTAACTACCCTCTAGCTAGTTTTAAAAGGCTGTTGGACTTCCTGGAAAGATTCTGCTAAACTTCTTCATTCATTAAGGAACTCATCTGTCCCTGAGTATGTCACCTGTGGCCTGTCCCCTCATGCTGAGTACAAGGGCTTGCAGAAGCCTGAGAAGGATGGCAGCTGTCCCACAGTGATGGCCCTGGCTCTGGCAGGGGATGGCTATGTGGTTTCTGGGGCAGCTCAGCCTCAGGGACATGGTGCACAGGCAATCCCTTGTGCCCCAGTGCTGGCCATACCTTCTCCACAGATCTGGGATTTCTAGCAGACACCGGTGGGCTGGAAGAAGGCACCAGGGCTCTGACCAGCCCGGGCCACTGGAGGGGCAGAGGAGCAACCTCCTGGTCCAAACTGCTTCTGTGGGCACCTTCTCTGCCTGGTGCCGAGGCACGGTTTGGGCAGCACCAACTGAAATCCCCTGGCAGGGGTGCATTCAGGTCCCTCCCGCACCCCAGTTCCCCTGGTGTAAATGGGACAAACATTGCTGCAGGGATGCAATGATGGCCAGGAGCTGCTTCTAGTGTGGGTGGGAGCCCCCTGCGCCTGCCACCCTCTGCTGCATTCTTACTGCCCCTCTACCCCTGCCTGGGGACCTGCAGAAGGGTAAGAAGCAGGACCTCCTGAGACATCACCAGCAGGTACCTGGGAGCAGTGGGGTTTCTGCTGCAATTAGAGATTTAATCAATTTATGAAATTAATATGATATTAAAATATCTTTAATAAAAAGGAAAGTGCTCCAGGCAGATGCCAGATTTCAGCCTGCAGGCAGGGAGAACTGTCATGCAATGAAGCCATGGCTGTGTACCACAGCTGTCAGGGCTGTTCCAGGCACCCTTTGCCAGCCTGGTCTGGGGGAGGATGGATACACACATAGGTCCCATGGGAGGGAAATCCCCACCGTGCTCAGCACAGAGCACACAGAGCCCGATGGGCCAGTTCCCATTCATGGCCCAGCTGGATACCAGCCCTTTTCATGTTGTTTCCCTAACTTACGTTATTCCACTTTAATGTTTCCACTGCTGTCTGTCTTCACATGTTAGAGAGCTTTGCAGTCATTAATAAAATGAGTGAGTCCTGCCCTCCCCTGGAGCTGGGAGGAATGTGTTTCCCCAGGGGTAAAACCATGACAAGCGTAGATGGAGCAGAGACTCACTCAGGACTGGGATGTCATCCCTGCCCCGCTGCGAGGGGGTGACAAGCCTGCTGCCGCTTGCTCCTGCACATCCATGCCTGAGCACTTGGGGCCAAGACACAGCCCATAGCCAAGCACTTTGTCCCATGGCTCTTGTAAAGGTTCTTGTAAAGGAGCAGTGGTGGCACATGCAACAGTGTCCTCTTTTGGGGCTGGAGGGTGGCAATGTTACACAGCTGCATGAGAAGAGCATCCTTGCAGATACACACACACAGCACGACACCGACAGTAACAACTTTCAAAATTAAACCAACCTCAAGCAGGTATTGGCCCAGGCAGAGCTGGAGCAAAACACTAGCAAGGGCTTCTTGGGACCCAGCTTAAAGAGGGGAGGGCAGCCACGCTGCTGGGGCTGTCAGTGGATTGGTGGTGGGTTTTGGGGTCATCTGGTGCCATGGATCCTCAGATAGGACAGCAGCATTGCACCCTTTGCCCTGCTCTAACAGCAAAGCTGGGTGCCACCAACCATACTCAGTGCCCGTTCAGTGCTGGGGGAGGCAGGTCCCAGTCTGATTTTAGAACAGGGTTTGGCTCTGCCCCTGCCAGCTCCAGCGGATGGGACCCCTGGGACACACCACCCATGAGGAAGGGGACACAATGTGGGGCCTGGTGCAGGTTGGGGGCTGCAGGGCATGGGCAGCCAGCCCTTCACTGGGACACAGTGCATGATGCCCTTGGAGATGCCAGCAGCTGGGACAGCACACAGCTCAGTGCCAGAGCCACCTTTTCACCACCACCCCTGACCCGCCTGAGCCCCTGGCTTGCAGAAGGGCCAGCACTGCCAGCCAGTCCAAATGCGTTATTCTCTCATCTTTCCCTTTTACAGGCCTTTGCACTGAAGCCAAGTGAAGAACCTCAGAATTGCGCTACACACCATTTAGCTCAGCTACAATTTTGCTAGCAGCAAAGCATCTCCACCACCACCGAGACCTCGAGTGCTGTTTTTTCTGCTCCCTGCCCATTGCTCCCCCCTCTGCACCTGGAAGCTGGTGCTCAGCCATAGCTCTAAGTCACCGATCCTCCCGCTGGACCGCTCCCCACCATGTTTCAGCGTCTCACTAGCCTCTTCTTCAGTGACAGCAACACGCCAGAAGGCCTAGAGGAGCCCAAACCCTTTGTCGAGGAGGAGGAGGAAGAGGATGGCTGGCTCATAATTGATCTTGCAGGTGAGAAAAGCAATGGGGACCGGCTTCCTACAACCTGTGCTGCACCTTGTCTTTCTGGGGCTGGGCAACCCCCTTGAGATGACAGCAGATAAGCTTCCACCAAGTATAGTCAGCTCTGCCCTTCATCCCTCCTCCCCTGGTCCCCCCACCCTGCCCACAGCGCCCAGCACTGTGGTCACAGCAGCAGCACCCCACCCGCTCCTCCTTTTTCCCTCTCCTCTCTTGATGGTGGTTCACGACTTCCCACCAGCATGGGAGCGGGAGCAGCGTCCCCAGCTGGGGCTGCTGCTGCCAGGAGCATCCAGATGCCTCCACACCAGCCCGGGGAGAGCACCCAGGGTTTTGGTGTGATCCTGCCTGCTAGGGCAGCGGGGTGGGGGACACCAACCCATGCGGGCTGTCTGCCTGTGAGCTGCAGTGGCACCATGGCTAGGCAGCGCCACAAGCAGCGCTTTGCCAGGAGGGTCTGGGCTTGGTTGTCCCCCGTGGCACCCCTGCCATAAGCAAACAGGGAGCGTGTTCCCTGGGGGAGCTGGTCCCGAGCATAGGGGGAGGCCAGGGTTTTCCCCACATAAGGGCAGGCAGCAGCAGTGCCTGCCTGTCCCCCCACCAGCGATCTGGCCACTTTTGGGTCATTTGAGTCCATCGGGGGAGCAAATCTCAGCTAAAGGGCTTATCATCCCAAATCATATCCAGTGCCCATGCCAACAGCACTCAGACAAGGGACGTTTGCCACAAGGACCCTGTACCTAGAGAGCCCTCAGAGGCTCCCAGTTCCCATGGATGGCAACAACCATCCAGAACCCTGTTTAACAGCAACCAGGCGGATCAAATTCCTTGTGTGTCAAGAGCTTCTCCAGCTCTGTTAAGACCTTGGTGTTTCTATTGTGGGGTCAATGACTCAACCAATTACAACGATAATTTCATGACCTTTTGCTTGCAAATCCAGCAGCAAACTTAGGCAAACAAGCTTGCCTGTGCAGGAGCTCATTGATGGCCATGGTCTGCTCCTGCAGCCTCTGGTCAGTTGTGGTGCCCCAGCCCAGGGGACCACGAACATATCCTGCAGGTTTAGGAGGGTTTCGTCCTCCCTCTTGCAGGCATCTGTTCTCCAAGCAGATACCCCCTGCCTGTCCCCCATGCACCAAACAGAGCTCATTTTCATGATGCAAGTCATTCATTAGGGTTCCCCACCCGGCGAGCTGGAGAGGGGATGGGAGCATGGACGAGCCTGGGGTGAGGGAACAGGGTCAGCCCTGTGCCTGGTGGGAGCACTAGGGAGAGCTGGCAGAGGTGGGTGGGTGGCATGGGCAGCCATGGAGGATTCCCTGTCCTCTGAGCTTTGGTGACTGTCCCGTGGGGGTGGTGACAGCAGTGACGCAGGAGGCAGCTGGTTGCAGGGAGGTCCCATTAGGTCCCTGGAGCAATGGGCACACAGCTGCCACGTGTCTGGGACAGCTGGCAGCAGCTGCAGCATGTCAGAAGGAGCCAGGAGTTTCCCCAGATAGAAATGCTGGGCTGTGCCTTCATCCCCTGGGTCTGAGGCTGTGGCTGGCTCAGCGGGGACCCAGGGATGACCTTGATACAAAAGGCTCCTGTTGTTTTTTCCAATCAAGTGGCCAGGCTTTGGTGCAGAGCTGGCTTTCAGCAGTGTCTGCCTGGGACGTGCAACCCCACTGCTAATCCCCACGGGCCCTGCCTCTGCCTTTTCCCATAGCATTCCCTGGCCAGCGAGGGACCTATTTATTTCCACCCTAATCTCTGAGGCTGGAGTTATGCGAAGCACTTCAAAACCCAAACCTGCTGGCTCCAGCCTCCATCATTTACCTTCCAGCCACAGCAGCTGGCAAGTGTCTCCCAGCCTGGCTCCCTCCCAGTAGCAGGGACAGCTTAATGAGCCTCTGAATTAGTTTCCTCTCAGCCAGATCTTTGACCCGTGTTGCAAAATGCACCCAAGTTAACCAGATCTCCCAGGAGCATTTCAGACACCCCTCTCACCCCATTGCCCAGCCTGACTCTGCTCAGCACACAGGGAAGAGCAAAGAGCATTTCCTGGTGCTTAGTGGTATGGCAGCAAGTCTCCCAGGGATTTGTGGACCCCAAAATATTCCTTGTAATGTTCAAGCTCAACTTGGCAAAGGATGGGGACAGGCAGCCATGGATGTCTGGAGCAGGGTTCCATGATGCTGGGTGCCCATAGGCTGCAGCCCTGCAGTTGTGAGAGCACTGCTGGACCGGGAATGCTCCAGCCAGGCTCAATGGCTGTCTCCAGGCTGACAAATAATCTCCAGCCCGATATGCTAACAGCTATTAATAACTTGATACCCACTGACCTGAAGAAAGATGCTCGCATCTTCACAAGGCTAATTGTGGCCAGCCCTAAGCCTGGGCATCATCTGCAGGAGGAGCTGGGGACATGCTTGGTGGTGAATGCCAGCCTTGTGCTTCATGTGCTGCATTTCTCCACCACAAGAACATGTTCACCTCTGATTTCTCCTGCACCCTCACCCAGTTGCAGGGTTGCACATGTGCTGCATCTCCCCCTGAGGCTAGTTCCCTCCAGTCCCCTGATGAGGCTGGTAACAGGTCTGAATTTCCTCGATGAGCCTGACAGTAGGCACAGCCTCCCCTCCCTTAACCTGGCCAGTAAGTCCAAGCAAGAGCAGCCCAGAAAAGCACCAGTTCAAGTGCTTTTGCCAGGCAGAGGTGAGGAAAGGAAGACAAGGAAGGCTGAGGTGCTGAGGTGTTGGGGGGGGGGGGGGGGGGGCGGGGGGGCAGCTTGTGGATCAACCACCCAGGATTCAGCCTCTAATGGACTGAAGCTGAAAGCATGGTGAAAACCTTTGCTGAAGAATTTATATATTCCCTGGTTTCTTCCAGACAAAAAGGTGTGAACTGTTTTGTTGTTGGGTTTAGTTTTTTTTTTTCTCCTCTGTGTGTGCTTGGTTTCAATGTTTGCAAAGTGCTGGGGAGTGTTTACAAGTATAGGCAGGCCAGTGCTCCTCTGGAGCAGCACAGCTCAGGTGCCATAAGAACAGGCAACAGCAGCATTTCTTGCTGCTGAATTTCTTCCTTTGCTTTGAGAAGGAAAAAATCAAAATCTCTGCAGTAGGTCCTATTGCAGCACTCTCAAAACTAGCCAGCTGCAGCAAGGCTTTTACCATCCCATACCAGGTTAACTTCAATAAGTAGTTCCCACACCTTGCCCCAGCACAGCCACCAATCCCCCACAGGGTTTCACAAGTTCATCTATTGTCTGTGCTGTTCCTTCATCCTCTACAGACCAGTTCACCCTGCTTCTTACCTCTGCCGTGTCCAGCCTCTTCCTTCTCCATGCTTCTCTTCCAGCCAGCCTCTACTCAGCCAACCCCCTTTCTTCCCCCAGGGCCTCTCCTCCATCCAGGGCACTCGCTCTCCTCCCTCTGCTTCTTCCAGGTCTCTCTTCATCCAGTGCTCCTCTCCCATGCCCCTTAGAGCCATTTAACTACTCAGCAGGAACCAGCCACAGCTGCACCTTATCCAGTCAGCCAACCCACCGCCCCTGAAGCCAGCCCACAGCTGTATATTATCAATTTCAATTAACCTGCCTTCATTCCTCTACAGTTTCCCCCCAACTTTTTCGTTAAACTCCCTAATCAGAACCATTCTGTTGCTTGCTCGCCTAGTGAAGCCGGGCCCTGCGGCACCGGTAGCTGCCCGGTATGGAGGATGCTGGTCGGGGCGCGGTGCAGGGCATTGCTGGCGTCTGACCCCGTGAGGTCCCGTCGATGCCGTGCCCATCTCTAGCGGTGGCGATGGCGGTGGGGGTGTCTCTTGCACTAACGATGCCCCTTTCTCTCCCCCCTCCCCTCCCCACTGTACATGGTATGTGTGTGTGTCCCTGCTGCGCCCCGCATGGCTCTGCACCCCCACCACCCCCAGGCAGCCGTGCCCGCCCTGGCGCAGCCCAGCGAGTGGCTGCTGGTGGTACCGGGCGCCTGGTGCGATCCCACCTGGCACCCACTGGTTCACCGCCACCACCGGCCGCTTCCCCAGCTCCAGCTGGTCCCTGCTTGATGGACGAGAGTTGGTTTGTCACCCCTCCCCCCTGTTTTACTGCAGAGGGGCCCGGCCCCAACGGCGTGGGGAGCAGCCCCATGGAGGACCTGCTCATCGAGCACCCCAGCATGTCTGTCTATGTCACCAGCACCCTCGAGGTGGATGGGGAGGGCCCCGAAGACAATGCTGCTGGGTGAGTGTGGCTTGAGGATGCCCGCAGGGGCTGCTGGCCCAGCACCGGCTGCGGGACCGGGGCGGATGGTCAGTGCTGGCATCACAAATGGCTGTGTACACCCGAGAGCGTTTCGCCTGCAGGTGGAATGGGGCTGTGGGGGGACCTTGGTGTCCCTGCATCCCACCTCGGGGAGCACCCTGCACCCTGGCTGGTGCTGCACAAGGGTGGCAGCCTCTATGTCCCAAAATATTCTGCTAACAGGATCTTGATGCCATGTTGAGATGGCTGTGGGTGCAGGACCATGAGCCTGCTGCGGGGCTGCGGCGGGAGAGGGCTGCATCCCCCTCCCCTGCCCTGAGCAGAGTCTCCTGGCATGGCCACCTGTCACCCCACCGCCTGTCCGGTGGTTTGCCAGGCTGGGCTTAAACACAGGGCTTTGCCTTTGCGCAAGTATGGCGCAAGCAACGCAAACCCAGCAGGACAAGGTGACCTTCAGGCACAGGGGTTCCCCCAAGACCCCCAGCTCCCCCAGGCACAGGGTGCTGTGGCCTCCCAGATCCCTGTCGTGCCCAGTGCAGGGGTGTCCTGCAGCCGCTGGGAGCAAGGTGCCACCAGCCCTGGATGTAGACGTTTCTCCCTGTCCCAAAGTCCAGCTTAGCAGGGGGAGGAGGTTAAACAGAAGTGCCCCAAATGCCCCCCCGCCCTCTCCCAGGAGCTGCGGGCTGGAGCCCCCTGCCATCCTTCCCCAGGGCCACAGCCTCGCTGCAGCCGTGGGGGGCTCTGTCCTCTCTCCATGGCTGCCGGTGGCACTGGCAACACACCGATCATCTGCACGAGCAGCCCTGCCACTGTCGGCCAAGCCCTGGGTCCCCTCGTGCTGCGAGGTGCCTGCCGCCCCCCAGTCCCAGCCCTCCAGTGTGTCCCCCAGCAGCCCCTTGGCAATGCAGGGGGGAGGAAGAATTTGGGGTGACCCCCTGCCCAGGCTGGGGGGTGCCGTTCCCACAGAGCTTCTCTCATTGCACAGTCAGGCCACAGCTTGGCCTCAGAGCTCCAGCGGACCCTCAGTGCTGGGGGCAAAGGGAAACGCGCCAGGGGACCGAATGGGTGGCGAGTGGGATGGCAACAGGGCTGGGCTTGGCCTTGCCCTGCTGGGCGCAAGGGACTTGGCTGCTGCAGGTTCTGTGGGGACAGCCCCATTCCTGGTGGCATCGGCATTTGTCTCCCGGCTTCTGGGGCGGGAGGGGGCTGGACCCTGCCAGGGCACAGCGCGAGGGGCAGGAGACTGGAGACCCGGGCCCCTTCTCCCTGGGGTGGGCGAGGGCTGGGTGCCGGGGTCGCTGACAGCCCCTTTCTCCTCAGGGAGGTGCCGGAGCCCCGGCTGGAGCGGCACGTGCCGCACCACAGCCGGTCCCTCGCAGTGAAGGCCGCCATCCTGGAGAAGGTCGGGCAGGCGCGGCGGGTGCAGCGGGCCAAACAGCTGGCAGAGAAGCACTGCCTCAGCCAGAAGGCGCTGCAGCGGCAGAACCAGGCCCGCCAGCGCCCGCTGCGCCGAGCCAAGCAGCACGCCGGCACCTTCGTCCACCAGCCCTGCCAGCGCCACTGCAACTACTGACCTCACCGGGCCACCGGCAGCCGCTCCCCTGCCCGGCGGAGCGGGGCTCACCCCGGCCCCAACACCAGCTGCCCCAGGGAGCACCAGCGACGAACACTGCTGATGCCGGGCTGCGGTTTCACTCCACACACCCCCACCGGCACGCCCGGCCCCCCGCTCCTCAGTCTTCCTCCCCACACCCTCCGTTGGTCCTCTCACCCCCGACACTGGCCGGGCCCGCAACCCCCGGCGCCGCTGCCATGCTGGGCCACCACCCCCTGCCTCACAGCCACGCCAGCCTTTGCGCAGGAACATCAGCATTCCCGGTGAAATCTCCCATTTCCAAAACCACGGCAAAGCCTGTTTGTCCTGATGAGCCTGTGACATCAGTGCCTTTCTTCATGACGTTGTGACTCCACATGTAGCCAGACCAGGATGTCACAAGCAGAGACATCGAGCAGAAGTGAAAAGGGCAACGGAGCAACAAGGTTTGGGATCTGTGGGAAAACCTCATCCATGACACTAAATAATGCTTCCTTCTCCCAAAACCAACAACTACCCCCCTCCCTCCTTGATTTCTTGATCACATTTTTGCTGTGATAAGGCAAATACCCCACTGCCAGTCCTGGAAGGGCTCATCACGGGAGAGAGTGTGTGGAAACCTTGACGGCAGGGTCAGCCGGGCAGCTCGCGGTGCCTCGTGGTGTTTTTTTAAAGACAACTTTAAAAGCAATCTCAGGAAAAAGAGCACTGTCCCTGCGCCTCGCCAGAGCCCTGGCCACCATGCCGGGAGGAGATGGCCAGCCAGGGGTCAGTGGTAGCATCACCGTGACTGGTGATCCTGCCGAGCTGCTGGCTGCCTTGCCCGAGCAAGCCCCCTCCTCCTCGAGCCACCCATCTGCCCAAGCCACGCATATATACATATATATGCATATGTGTATTTCTCTATGTACCTATATACTTGGAAGAGGCACCAAGAAGCCAAGAGCATTGGCTGCCCAGCGTTTATCCCTGGGAGGGGAGCAGAGGCAGGGACCTGCGCAGCTTCCCCGAGGTGGCAAAAGCATGTCGAAGCTGGTGGTGAAGGGATGCCGCGGAGGAGGCTGGAGGGAAGAGGCTGAAATAAGGGCAAAGGTGGACTTGGGAGTGGCTGCAAAGGGACAGGACTGGACAGGGCAGGCTTGGGTAGCTGGGCCAGGTGAGAGGGTTGCTGCAGTGGAGCCAGAATGAGAACGCCTTCTTCCCCCGCTAAAAATTGCATCCTTTCCCATGAAGGGCCAAATTCTGTCGTGAGCAATGTTGGTTTGTGAAACAAATCCCTCCCCTCCCCATGATGGACTCACTCTGCCTTTTGAAGGACATGGTCCAGACTTCTTACCAGCTCCAGCACCAGCTGAGATGGCTCCAAACCCAGCAGAAATGTGTTGATCCCTCCTCCCCCCCTCCCTTTAGGGACTGGTTTAGCACCCTGTGCCCCAGGGAAGGTCTGGCTGTCATGTCCTGCTTGTGGCCAGCTCACAGCCTGGATTCCCACCTCTGAGACAAGAAAAAACCACACACACCCCCCAAAATGCTGATTTCACAGGAATTTCTTCCATTCACCATGTTACATCCCTTAATATCGGCTTGGGACCTAGGCTGAAGGAATTATGGTAAGCCCAGCCTCAGACAGTTGATATTTATTAGTTTTTAAAATGAAATTAAAAACAAACCAAACCCTTTTATGAGCGCCGGTCCCCAGCTCTGCCTGGGAGCCTGGGCTGCGTGGGACCCAGCTGGTTGATGCTCACCTGCATTATTCATCTTTCTCTCCAATGATGCAGTGTTCCCAAACGCACAGAAAGAGTGAAAAACTGATTTCAAACATCTCCTGCCAGCCTTTCCCTTTTGATTCTTCCAGGCCAGTTTCTTGTTTCAAGTCCTCCTGAGACCCAGCGCCTCATCACACACGTGATGTGGTGCCTCCTGCCCCTCCGGGTGCCCAGTGCTCACCAGGGTGAGCGGGGCACTGGTGGCTGTGCCGGCGGAGATGCTGGGCTGTATCCTGCACCCACCCCACTGGTTTGTTCTGCCGCTTTTTCAGCCCTTTGGGTAAGTGTGGCGGCACCGGAGCTGTTTTTTCACAGCCAGTGGTTTATCAGCAGAGAAAGAGCGAGCTGGGGAGCTTGGTGTTCCCCCCATCCCTCGGCATCGCCTGCTGCTCCCGGGCCCTTGCCACAGTCACCGTCCCTTGTGGCCGAACCTAAGACCATGCTGGAGATAATCCTGTTCCACCTCTGATGTCTTCTCGGTGAAGAGTCTGAGGACTTCTTGACTCGAGGGGAACATTTACACCTTTTGGCTTCCTGGGCTTCACATTAAATGCCTTCCCGCCTCGCCCCTGAAGTGATGCCTGCTATGAACCGGGAACATGGCATTTGTAGGGATGCTGGCACAAGCACTTGTGAAGACAAGCAGGGGCTGAGCCCGAGCTTTTGGGTGCCTGATGGATGTCCGATGAGGTGGTACCTGCCCTGTGCTTCTGTCTCCTGTGTCACTGGGTGATATGCTCTGTGGCCACCAGGCAACAGCATTAGAGGAAGCATTTTCTCTCTAGCCCAAATATACGTCAAGAAGTGGATGAGCCAAGCAACACCCTGCCTCTCAGCCCATTCCCCACTGCAGATTCTCCTCCTGTGCATCCGAGATGCTGCCAGTCCCTCCAGATTGCTGCTGTCATCAGAGCTGGCTGCGACACCGTCACCCCCTCTGGTGGCTCCCAGGGGAAGACAGGCTGTGGGGCAGCAAGGCTGGCTGGGGACCGTGTCCCCGGGGCAGATCCTGCCACATCTCACCTACCAGGCCATTCTGTGCCCAATCTGCTTGCAGATGGTACCCCAGCAGGAGAAACCCCTTGTCAAAATGTTCCTCCGTGTCCCACTCATCCATCGTGAGCCAGAAGCCCCTGGCCATGCTGCCGGGGTGCTCAGCACAGCCGTGGCTGCTGACAGCCAGCACCCAGCACCTGTTCCAAAAGGCTGTTGCTGTTACTCCGTCCCGGGTTTCAGAGGCGAAAGCAAACTGTTTTCCTTTCTTCTTTCCGTGCCAGTCTGAGACACCTTTCATCACACTGTGCCCACCCAGCACAGGACATGAAGCAGAACTATTATCACACTTTATATCAATAGTATGTTTATAAAGGGTTAATAAATTATTAATAATGTTTTCATGAAGAGGTTAATCCTGAGTCCTAGCATCCTGCAAGTCAACAGAGCGTGCTTACTACAGCATATATGGGCTCCTGCGATCCCCCCTCTGTTGTCTGCACACTTGCTCATGTATTAACATCTAATAATCTCCTGTTAACTCCTGCAGAGTGACTGTCAATCCACCAGTGTGGCCAACCCTTCTTATGCTGTGGCAAAGGTGTGTTCAGACCGTGCTTTGCAGAAGCTCTGCATTGCTCCTCTCCTGCCCAAGTGAGCACGAGACCTGGCCTGATACCAAATCTCCTGCCAGTGTTTCCAGAGCAAGAAAACCCTCTTACACTGGGGTTATGAGTCTCCTCAAATCTTAAAACAAATGAAAGGTGCTTAAAAACTGAGAACTTTTTCTGTGTATGCACATGTGTGCATGTGTAGATATTTCACAATGCAGCGTGGGTGGTTGGTAGGTTGTTCTGGGGCATGTGATTTAGGTTTTTAGGGGGTTGTTGGGGGCGGGGGGTGGGTTTGCACCCGCTGTTTTTCAAGTTGTGACTAGCTGTGCAACGCTCCTGATGGGAAGGTGAAGCAAACACTGTGCTGGCTGGCAAGGAGGCCCCTGGGCTGGTGTCCTGCTCCAATGGCTAGGATGAGTCTTGCTTTCTTTTCTTTACTTGCGGGGGGGGGGGGGGGGGGGGGGAGGAAGGGGAACTACAAGCATGGACTCAGGGACAGACAAATATGCTGAGGTCTTTAAAAACGTGTTTTTTTCTGGGCTTCTCTTTTTGGCTGTGGTGTTTGTTTCTGTCCGTGAGGCCTTTGGCTGCATAGGGTGCTGCAGGGACATGGCTGGAGCCGCTGGCAGCACATGTCAGTGAGAGCAGCACAGGTGGCTGCACCTTGGAGGAGCTGCAGGGCTTGATGCTTAGACAGAGCTCCAGTATGGAAGAAGGAGCTGTGGCCGCTTTTGGTGAAACCATCCCTGAGCAGCAGCTCCTCTTGGTTTGCCCACATCCTGAAAATTTACCATACAGCTGCTAGATTGCAGCTGGTCCCTCCTTGGGCTTGTTTGTGAGCAACTAGGTACAGATTTTAAACAATAAGCCCCAAGGATCTGGGAAATGGAGCTGTGCTTTCTGCAGCAGCCACAGCTGGCCTGGCTCCCACCATGGCCCTGGGGTCAGAAGGCAGCCAGGATAGGGAAAGCCATCAGAGCAATCCCATGGAGAAATGCTGATGCAGGTGACAGGCAGATTTGTGGGAGGAAGTTTTTGTATTTCTTGCAATGAAAGCATAAAGAAAAAGAAAGAAAAAAAAAGGGGGGAAAAATCCCCAGAGGAGAGGCCTGGGCAAGCCTCTGCCCAGTAAATGCCAGCTCTGCCTGGGCAGCTGGCAGTGCCACAGCCACCGCTGCTGGGGCTTGCGGGTGGTGAGCTGGCTCCAGCCTGGCTGCCCAGCCCCGCGCAGGAGCTGCAGCGAGGAGTGGGCACGGGTGAAACCGCCAGAGCCAGAGGTGAGGCGCTCCCAGCCATCGGGACTGGATCGGGAGAGGCAGCTCCCCTGGAGAAGTACACCTCTTGGGATGAAAGCAGGATCACGATAGGACATGGCTGCTCCCGCACACCCCCAGGGACCCACCTCCCAGGGCAGCTCCTGCGTGGTGTCCCCCAGCACCCCCAGCGCAGCGAGGGGCTGCTACCGAGTTGTGGATCTTGCCTGCCCTGAGGGGAGCTGCCGGGGAGGTGGGGCAAAAGTCCTTGTCACCCCATGCTCTGAAAGTTGCACTCACAAACACGCTTCCCAAAAAAACTCTGCTGTGAAACCTTGATCTGGAAAGAAAATGATTCTTTCCATAGGAGTCTGTTTCTTTTTCATTGTGGCTAACGTGAACACATGGCTCATCCCAAAGATCACCACTGTGAGAGTCTTTGCTTTTCCTTTAGGCATGTTTCTAACCAATAGATAATTTTACAGTGACATCTTACTGAGACCTTTTCCTCTTTCATCCAGCCCCACTGGGGAGAAAAACCACACTAACTGTCTTATCATAGCAGTCAGAACAACAACAAAATTTAAAAATGCCCCATTGTCACAGCACTAGCAAGCTGCAACAAGGCTTTTACCATCAGTCAGATCCTACTCTCCATGTTGTTTCTCCTTCCTCCAGAGGCAAGGCCAGACCACACTGCTCCATCACCTCCTCCACCCAGCCTCTCCTCCCATGCGCCTCAGGGCTATTTAACCACTTTGCAGGAACGAGCTACAACTGCACATCATCCATGTTAATCAACCCACCGCCTTCACTCCTCTACACCCCATGTTCTAGCCTTGTATCACACAATTTTGCAATTGCTGCTGTGGAGAATAAATACCAGTTTCAGTGCCCTGCATAAAGTGAAAATTAAATTTCAGGTGAATTTATTGAAAAACAAGTGAGTCCTCAAAGATTAAACCATATAATAATTAGAAAACGCCCAGTAAAAAGCAACAGGACACCTAAAGTCAAGGAAAATGGTTCTCAGCTCTGCCTGTTGCCGCCTGCCTGAAGGCAGCGCTGAGTCCTGCTCCCCGGGGATGGGGATGGGATGATGGCAGCGCCTGAGTCTTCCCTGAGCATCTGGGTTTCAAACAAGAGGCCATCCATGTCCAGCTGGTGGCCACCGTGACTCTAGCCACCAGGGGCTGTCAGCTGCTGTCCCTGTGCCTCCAGCTCCCTGCGCCTCCTTCGCTGCCTGCACTCAGAAACAGCGGCTGGTGGTGGGAGGGATGCACCAGTACCCCAGCAACAACCCCCAGCCCTCAGAGCTTCCCCAAGTCCTTCTCCAGCACAGGACTGTGTCCAGTGACTGCCTCGGTGCAGCTGCTGGCAGGGACCAGAGCTTGAGGAGAGACACCCACCAGGCTCGAAGCTTCTCCATCCCAGGGGACATTAAAGGGCCTTAAATGGGGCTGATCGCCTCAGGGTTTGTCTTCATCAAGGTGGAGCTCTCCACCTCCACCCATTTCTCTCAGGTCTGCTCGACACAATGTCAAAGTCATGAATAATTTCCCAGCATCCTCAAGGGCTCAGTCCTCCTCTCCTTACCATGACCAGAGCTTCTGTCATGGGTCATGTGAATGTGGCCACAGAAGTTGGATGAAGCGGTGGGAGAGGCTCTGCGTGGCTGGCAAGCTCCTTGGTCAGTGACAGGTGTTCTCGAGCCCGTCGGAGATGCTGCCTTCTCCTCCACTGGACTCCGGGATGGCAGCGGTGGGAGCGCTCGCCAGCCATGGGCAGCTACAGCCTGGGCAGGAGGACCCCTGCGGCCATTCATCGATGCATCTTCAACCATTTGTCAGCAACTGAACCCACAATGCCTTCCCCAAAGGGAGAAGGGTGGCAAAGATGAGCAGCTCCATTTAACAGCAAAGGTGGCACTTACATGTGGTCCTTTTTTGAATTCTTTTGTACGGAGAGGTGACACGCAGGTGTCCCTCCCTTACAGTCACTCTCAGCTAAATCCTCCTGGGCTGGCTGGGGGCTGGGGGGCTGCCTTGCCAGCCCCGTACCCAGAGCAAGCACAAAGCTCTGGTAGAGGGCTGCTGCCGCGTGCTCTGGAGCACGGAAACACTGCTGCAAAGCTTTGGTACTGTTACAGCAAACCACAAAAATCCCTCTACCTTCCACACTGATCATATTTGATCACCTGTGAGTGGGGAAGATTTTATTCCTTGCAGTTGCAGGGGGAAGCCAGCATGGTACATTCTAAGTGTTGCTTGAAGATGGGTCACACAGGGGAGCCCAAAGCTCCTCCACTCTTTCACATCCACCTTGCCCGTCCGTGTTGGGGAAGCCAGGAGCAGCTACACCCACATCCCACTGAAATCTTATCCTCAGCTTTACAATGACACATTTATGCTTTGGGAAATCTAGGGAGGAGAGCACAGCACAAGGCCTAACAGTAAAACAGTAATGTCTTCTCTTGTATCATAAATGTATCTGTACAGAGCCACTGAGCACTGCAACATGTTATTTGTACGTATCAGCCCTAGGTATTCTGCTTATAAAACTCATCCGTGCGCATTGTTGATCTCCTGGACTGACTGTACATGTGCCTTTCACCCTTTATCATAGTTTGTCATCTTTTTATAACACAACTGCAGAACTTGAATAACTCAGTGAACTATAGTTAAAAGTCCTATGCAAGAGACAACTGGGGAGTCAGTTTTCGATATTTCTGTGTTTTTACGTTGTTTTAAAAGTAGGCACTAGGATTTTCAGAGAAGCCTAACAGAATTATAAAAGCATTTAGCTTTTTTTTTTTTTTTTTAGCTAAAAAGCATTTAGCATTTCAGATGCTAAATCTCTTAGGCAGCTTTGAAAAGCTCAGCCTAAACTCCAGCTCCTTGCTGGTTTGTGCACAGAGAGCGAGCAGCAGCGGCAGGACGAGCGCCAGCACTTGGCCAGGACAGATGCCTGTTCAGTAGCCAGCGTCTCCTTTCAAGCAAAACGAGAAGAACGTGCTGTTCAGTCGGAAGAGGTTGCCTTTAAGCCTTCCCTAACCTGTGCTGGAGAATGTCAGTGTGCCCGGCCCCAACCCGGCCCACCACGGCCCCGCCGGGTACCGGCAGCCCCTGCGCCGCGGGCAGGTGCTCACGCAGCAGCTGTCAGCCCAGCTCTGCCCAACGCCTTACAACAATGGGCAACTTCACCCGGGATCCTGAGAAGAGGGAAATAAAAGCGCCCCACATTTTTCTACATCACCTGTGCTGTAGGACTGAAACCTCATCCCAAACTCAAAGCTAACAAAATACATCCCTTTTGTGTGTTACGCGTTAAATTGGTGTAAGCAAGGTTAGCAGAGAAAGGGTGTCTCCTTCTTGTAGGACACTGTTCAAACACTTGCTGTGTGTCAACAGACTGAAGGACACGACTGCCTGGAATACGTTACGTAGTGTGTATGTAACATGGTTTTGGTTGTTAAGTTGTAACGCTGTCTTCTGACTGAAAAAAATCTAATATAAAGAAACCCCACAAGAAATAAAAAAAAAAAATATATATATATTTAAAATCTATTTTGTGTGTATTCCTCTCAAGCCTGCAAGTAAACCTGTTTGCAAAAAGCTTTTGTTTTTAACATAAACGTTTAAAAGTCAGTGCTGTAACTGTCAGTCGGTAGTGAGGAGTCCCCTTTGAAGACACGGGTGCACAGGGGAGGGGCTGGTGCAGGCCGAGTCACTGGAAGGGATTTTTTTTGCCCTCCCTGTTACTAAACCCTAAAACTGAGCAGGTGAATGCAAGAGCTGAAGCAGGTGCTGACTGCCCGGAGAAAGAAAAGTCCCACAGCAGCCGATGTCTACAGCATCAGCTGTTCCTCCAAGCACATACACAACAGCCCAATATGATCTCACCACCCACCTCGTGGCCGAGAGGCAGAGGGATGCCTCTGAGGTGATGAAGGGCTCAGAGCATCCTACGGATGAGCTGGGGCCAAGGGCTGGGATGTCTCAAACAGGTAACTTCTGCCATTAAAAGGTGACAATTTATATTTAATGACAACTAACTTAAGTATAACAAAAAGACTGAATAAATATAAATGTATTTTAAAAATTCCTGAAGAGAAGAAAAAAGGTGAAAGTATCTATTTGTGCACAAAGCAACAAGCAATCTGAAAAGACCGGCTCCTCAGCTCCTCGCGGTGAGAACTTCCCG
Source organism: Falco biarmicus (assembly GCF_023638135.1). NCBI lineage: Eukaryota > Metazoa > Chordata > Aves > Falconiformes > Falconidae > Falco > Falco biarmicus. Next base: position 698,173 of record NC_079297.1, read on the forward strand.
AACAAAGAGGCTGACCTACTTTCTGCTGCAGTACACACGAACTGGCCCCGCCAATGGCAGTACTGGTATCCAGACAAATACACTTCAGGCTGCTGCATTTCAGAAATTCTTCAAACCATTTATCACGGCATTTTTCTGTGCTGTGTCTCCCTGCTGAGCAGCTTTGTTTGGGGGGAGTGCTGCCTCCTGGGCCTCCTCCCCACGCACTCATTGCACAGATCCTGTGGGCAGGAGGGTGGCCTCTGCATTTTTTTCTTGCTTTGCAAAAACAGCTGCATCAGTCGGTTGGTTTGTGGTTAAACAAATTCCTTTCTAAAGCTCCATATAAGGAGCTTGCAGGCCTAGAGCTCTAAATAATCCCTTCAATCTTCCTGTTTGGAATGATGCTGTTGTAGCTGCTAATAATAATACAACCCAAATTATAGGACAATAACATTTATTTAGAGCATGAGGGATTCCACATTATACAAACCCTTAAATTTATTTATTTTTTGTTTCACTGGTCCATTTCTACAACAAATACATCAGATCTACTATATAATAAAATTATTTACATTTCCAAACAAGATTGGGTTTGTTTATAAACCCCCTTACTGCTATTCACATACAGTACTTAAACAACAGCACAATACATTATTTTAATACCTAAAAATGACAACCCTGTATTCTAATTTGTTTATGAAAAGTGGAAACAAATACATTTACAAATTGTCTTCCTCTCCCCTTCCATTTCATACAAACACATTAACCTAATGTGCTAACCCTGGACTTCACTTTGTAAATCCAGGGGGTTTTAAAAGAACCCAGTTTTTATATCTATTTGTTTCTTAGAAAAAAATCATTTATTGGGAACAGTATAATATTAAAATGACTTACTGTACAGAATTTTATTTAAAAAAAGAAAAATCACAGCTCAAAATTGCTATTGGTAAATTCACACTTATTTACAAGTTTCATGTTTCCATGCAGTAATTTACTTGGATTTTCTTCTTTTTGACTGCATTGCACTGGCACTCGTTTCTGAAAGCAAGAGAAGAAAAAAAGCGTGGATACGAAGTCGGTAAGCCATTCACCAGAGGTGCACAGACTGCCCTTTTATTTTTCCAACGTCACACCAGAGTGGAAACCTCTGAAGATCAGGATTTCCACAGACCTGGGAGTGACTCTTCACAGGACGTAACACAAATGGACCCTCTCCACTGACGACAGCTGTCGGCAGCGATACAGCACAAAGTTCCCCCTAGCTTCTGTCAGGGCACTATCTCCCAGAGCTGTGAGTTTAACATTTACGAAGTCCTAATATAACCGCCTTAAAAATAAGAGCGGTGCATTTTCAACTGCTCTTTAACTTTCATTTCCCACATTCCCACTTGCTCAGCCATACCACAGAAGGAAGTCTCCGTGCAACAGCGGGACAGCGCAGGGCACAAACTACGTCAGTCAGACCCAAGCGTCACAGAGACGGCGTTATAAAAAAACCAACAACTTAGGAAGATACTTTGGAGGCTTCCATGCAAGTTAAGAATCTAGTTGTTTGAGTCCTTGGAAATTCAGGTCATTAGAAAACAAGTCTCTTCAGTGTACATTACGATTCACAGAAAAACAGCTTATGCAGAAAGATACAAAATACTATACAGCACTGCAGCAGAACAACCAGAAGCACTTGCAGAATCAACAGCAAAAGCAGATGACATTTTCAGTGCACTTACCAAGGCACTAAGCTTCCATTTCAAAACAAAAAAGGAAAAGAATAAGTACCAAGGGTATTTGCATCTTCAGATTTTTTAAAAATGTGATTTTAAATGTTGGCAATGTATCTTTGGCTCTTCACAATATTTTCCAAAAGCTATTAGAGCTGTGTGTATTTTAAGAATCAAAAGGGAAAAAATTTCCATGACATCCAAAACTAGAAAAGCAACAGTACAACTCCATGGCTGTGAAATGTCGTATTTTTTTAAAAAAATATTAAAAAAATCAACATTTCAAATTTTAACATACTCAAAGCTGCAGTAAATGCTGAAACAGCCCTTGCTGGAAAAATACTCCAAAAAGTGAAAATCCAATACAGTACCAGTTTTCAGAAGTGAAACACCTTAACAGGCATGACTTCCAGTCACCCGAGCTCCCTCCAAGCAGCAACGCTACTTTAGGTAGCTTGGTCAGCAGCAGCATTAGCTGGAGCCATCCCTGCTGCTGCTGCTGAAGTCTCCGTGTTTGGGAGAATGAACATGTCAGTGGTCAGCACCTGTCCCAGTCCCCAGCACCTTGTGAGCATCACCAGTACCCCCCTTGCCTGCTTCTACCTAAACCTTGCACGCTGCAGCATGCTGCGTACATGTGGACAAGGGCTGGCTTTCAGCGTGTCCTCCCCTCTTACGGTTATCCTTCTGCCTCCTTCCTTCCTGACGCTTAGCAAAGGAATTACTACATAAACTGGCCAAAGTCTATTTCTCTCTCCTTGCTATATTTAGGTTTTTCCTAATTGCTGTTTTTATAACAACCTTAATCAGCCTCCACCTCAAAAGGTAATTCCCCCCAGTTCCACATTCTCTTTAACATGGATTAGCAAGTTTTTCAAGACACAGATAACATAACCGTAGATGTCTACAAGGAGGCCAGGACACACAAAACAAATGTGCTTTCTTACGCTATGATTCACTAATGAAAATGTAGAACAGAGTAGGCACAAGTGGCAGACCTCGTTACACTCCTTCAGCTGCCTCACTAATCCTCCAGCCTGCCCTCTTCCATAAGAAAGCCTTGTTTTGCTCATTTTCTCTACAACTTAGAAGTAGGCAGTTGCTTGCATGGAGATAAGGTAATCGAAGCCCAGGGCACTACACGGTAAGCTGGACCCATGTTTTCAAGCAAAACCCTTAGATGCTGTGGCAGTTTCAGTTGCATGTTTTAAAAACAATGATTTTACTTACAGAGGTAAACAACACAGTCAATACAAAAGCCCTAAGTGAGTTCTGGTATCATTTCAATTTGATGCACTTCCATGTTCCCACATATTCAGAATTTGACGTGCCACTGGTTGTCATCTTTAGGTTTATTCATCACAGTATGTGGGGCAGGTCATACGTTTCAGATTCCCTCAAACTCAGGACAGTATCACCAAATCAACTTTACATTGGCTTCACATTTTTCAAACTTTTCTTCACAATCATGAAAGATAATTTATTTTTACAATACAGACTTAGATTCTTCTGCACAATCCTGCCACAAGAAGTAAATTTAACTAAATTCAGCAGCCACAAAAGTGCAGAACATATAGGTCCCTTTGTGTAACCTTTAAGAGTCATCGCACAATTACATATAGCTGGAAGTCTTCTCTGAAACTCTTAAAATGCAAATATTCTTACCATCAAAGTTTAGTATCTTCAGTATGGAAAATGGGTGCTGAATTCAACTGGACTTCCTTTTGTAATAATTCTATATTAATATATCTCTTTGTTCTCTATGTTATCTTTAAAATATTGGTTGAATGTTGCCTCTTGACGATCTCTCTCTACCCTCTCGCACAACTTTCGTCCATCAGAATTTTTCTGACCCTTAAACATAAGGAGCTGACACAGTTAGCTTCAGAAATGCAGATTGGCACCACAGATCGTGCATTCCGGTAACGATTACATGTATCACACAAATGCTGAATACTTTGTTAAAGATTGTAACCTGCGTAGAAATAAGGCACATCAGCAGCTGCTAATGCCATGGGTTAATATCTGTAACTTTAGGATTTCATGCGTTCTCGGAAAAAACAGCCAAGGCTCTGCGCGCTAGCACACAGCACTCCTCGATGCTCCAGGCTGCCATCCAGACAGCGTTCTGAGCATGCCTGAACCACAGCATTTGGCTTCGCAAGAGCTGACCGTGCACTTGAGAAGACTTAAGCATTTGTCTTGTGTCTTTCAGGCTTCAGGGGAATAAAAAAAAAGTCACTTTTTTACTTGAGTACAGTCCTTTTAATGGCAAAATGTTTCTGCCAAGAGAATTCAACTTCAACTAGGCAAGCTCGCTGAACACTATGTGACTGAGTACTGCAGAAAACAAGTTCCACAAATTTAACAACGGGAAATTCATACAAGCTTTACTGCCAGCACAGACGTCGGTAAATAATTCAACACCAACCTGTGTCTAAATCATTGAAACTAGAGTTAAAAGCACACAACATTTACAAGCTGTAAACCATGGTTATGAGCCAGTTATTGAAAGGGTTATTATGTGGGGAAGCATGTTACTTCCTGCCCTCTCCAGAGAAATGATGGCTGTGCATTTTACCTTTTGCAGTGCTGGATGCAGATGCTGGCCTGGAGGACCTCTTGCGCTGTCCATTCTCTACAGTTTCCTGTGAAGCGGCAGAATCCTCTGTTCTTGAATTTCTTCTATTTGAAGTTTTAGACTTTTCACAATTCTCTTTTGCCTCATTACTAATAAAGTGGGACAAAATATTTCTGATGAAGTGTAAGAAGAATTATGTTTTTCTATGCAACTCAGACAAGCTGGAGGATGGACCGACACAGGTACCAGTTCCGGACTATTAGCACTGAAGATATGAAATGCTAGAGATACCAGAAGTTTTATCAGATGAAGAATGACCTGAGTAAGCCAGAGTATAGTCCATCTCTATTAAAAATTATCAGAGGATACAAAACTGGGAAGTCCTCAAAGAGAATATTTTCAACATTAGAAGACCAAGAAATTAGATGCATTATAAATTGTCTGCTCTGCTTTCCACAGGTGCCACCATTACTGAAGTCTAGGAAAAGCAAACAAGTTACATTAGAGACTGCTACGATACGGGAACACAGAGTTGAAATTGCAGATGAACATAAGGAGGAATTATGAACTCTTCAGGTAGTATGCCAGCTTTTGTTTTTGCGAAGAAGACTCACTCCATTGATCCAAGTGATTTCTTCACATATTAAAAAGCTTAAGGCTTATTTAAAACTTCCTTTAAGCTGTAAAGCTTGAAGTTAAAAATCTTGGGGTTTTTTTTATAACAGAAAGCTTTTTCTGTTACAAAAAATAATTTTAGGTAGTATGGAAATCTGTGTTGCTTGTCACTGAGGCAACACATGGAAAGCTACGTTTTGTAATTAAACTCTTCCTTTATTTTATCACTCTCAAACTCATCTCGAGGTCTGGATGTTTTCTCCTTAATGCATTAATTCCAGACAATTTTTAATGACTAAGTGGTTTCTGAAGAATATGCTAAAATTATCTCCTGTGAACTCAAAGGTAATTAATCAAATAAATTATTCTGCTGATAACAGAAAAGGAGAAAGAAAACGTCATTCATGCCCTATGGGTGATACTTGCAAGATTTCAAGAAAAGCTGCCTTAATCGGAGAACAGACTGAGAACACACAGAGCAGCCCTGTGCGTTACAGAGGTTCCATAACAGTGTCCCTGTTTTGGAGGAAGTTCTGCTCTGAGGGGAAAAACTACTACAAATACTTGTATTTTTAATGTAACGGTCATCTGAAATAAAACACAGTTTGTCAATGAGAGACAAACATTCTCAAGCAAGGAAACACATGGTAGAGGAGAATATGGAAGCACATGGATTGTCTCAGATACAAAATAAATATTGAAATCTATTTCCCTGTAAGTCAGTACTACAGGGCAATCCGTAACTGAATCCTCCAAACAGGTCCCAGACTGGTCTTCTGCTAAGTAACCCAGGCAGCTGAAACAGCAGCCACCTGCTTCAGATACCTGGAGGTAAACAAACAGGTCTCATCACCCAAAGTTCAGTAATTTTTCTACAGATTCTAGTGACTAATCCATAGCTTGGGTTGTCTCATAGGAACCAACACATCCTTCCTTTTACAGGAGGAAATCAAGTTGACCCAAGTAAAAGTATTTCTAGTGCTTTGTAGGCTGTAAGTACAAACTCTAAGGTTTGTACTGTAAGGCATTTTAACTCCAGGAGCTCAAAGCTGACTGCTGAGTACCAGCCATCACTAGATTAAGTTTGCCTGAAAACTTTCCTTCTTTTCTGGTCTTGCTCAGAGAAGCATCAGTCCAGGAAAAAAAACAAACAGAAATGCACTTGCAGTAATTTGATGTGCTGAATGAGTCTGGGGAATAGTCATGCAAGGACATTTCAATTGGAGATTCCGCTAATCTGCCAAGCATCGCGCCTTCAGCTTTTTAGAAGAATTCTACCCTGAAGAAAACTTGTGAAATTTCAGTTTCTTTGATACAACTAGAAAAATCCCAATCCATGTGAAGGTAAATACAGTTAAATATTCATTTCAGAGTCATTCCTGATCTGAGAAAGTGTATTGCCTTCCCTCCCCTACAAAAGACAACTGCCTCATTCCCTGATGAACAGAATGAGCAAACTGCACCTCTTGCCCTGGCTTAGGGGGTCACTCCACTGACGAGGGCAGCATCAGAAACCTGACCAGTTGTGCCAGCTCAGTTACATAAAAACCTTACAAAGGTCTGTCATTACAGCTGCCTAGACTGAGTTTAAGAGCCTGGTGGGGTTAGAATCTAACAGAAATAGATCTTGGAAACTGTATTTGCTTCTGGCAGATCAAAGTGATTTGAAATACGATGTTTTAATTAAAGAATGTCTTAATTGGGACAAGATGAAGTTTCTATCTGGTTTCCTATCAGGTTTCGGCAAAGTGTCAACACGCAAACACTGAGGAAACCTGGAGAAAAGAGTCATGAAGGCAGAGGAAGAACAAACCTTAAAAGACTTACTTTCAGAAAATAAAAAAATTCACATGACGGCTAAGCTGCAGGCTTTTGGGGTTTTAGTTTTGATTTGTTTTTAGAAAATATCGAACAGTGGAACCATCAAGACCCTTCCAGAATGTGAAACGTTCAGGCCTGAAGGGATAAGAGGAAACACTGCCCAAAAGACAAACTTGGGAAAAATTTACCTTACATTCTGCATTTCAGCTATGTTTTGAAACATTCAGCTAGCCCAATTTCTTAGCAGGACAGAAAGAGTATGGACAAGAAAATGAAAAGCAGTGGCAGAAGTTGTGCAATTGCAGCAAAGAGAAAGGGACTTCTTCCCATGAAAGCTATATCTACTCTGAATCTACGCAAGCTATCTCCTTACCTTTGACCAGCAACTACTGGAGCATTTGTTTCAAGTTCTACAAGAGAAAAAGATAATTTTAAAGTCTGCTGTAGAAGTACATACCTGCTGACAAGGCATGGCTATCTCACATTTTTCTCAGTAAATACTGGGTCCGAAGAATAAAATTCTCTCATGTACCGTCTCTCTCAATGCACAGCATGCTAACATACCAAAGCACCACATCAGCCAAGTGCTCTTTCTGATTATGGCCTGCACCAGCTAAGACAGAGGAAAGTTAAAAAGAAACCCTGCAGAAGAAAAGTGTAGAGAAACTTCCTGACAAGGGCTACGGTCCTCTCACTTTTTTAACTTCCATTTTAGACAATTTACTACTTTTAAATCTTCTAGGTTTTATTAATTCTAAACCTTAAAAATACTAATCTGGACCTATTATGCATGTAAAATTTTGCCTTAACCCAACCACCTCTCACAGCAGTATCTTCTAATGCAAAGGAAGACAATGTTGTGAAGCCCAGTTACACCTCTACTGAATTGGAAAAAAAAAATATCTCTGGGGAGATGATGTAAAGAGAAGTCTGACTTGCCTTCTTTCTCTCTCATAGTGATTTTACACATACAAATCAGGTGCCCTTTTGAGTCTTCACTGCAATAAACAGCTCTCCTTCTCATATACGATACCTAATCTTTTTACTATCCATTTTTTACCCTCCCCACATCCACCTTTGTTGAGAGGGAGTATCTACACCTCAACACAACACCTCTCACGAGAAACTGCCACTGGTTTAGGGATTACCATTACAACATAACGTATGAACTCACTGTCTGTCACGTTGCCTGTACTCCAACCAGCCCTTAAACACCCTACAGCCTTTGGGACGGTGGCGCACAAAACTGTGGCTTTGCTTTAACATCAGTTTAGTACCTGAAGTTTGCTACAGTGTCCACAAGGAATAGACGTATAAAAAGTAAGAAAACAGGTAATATCTGTGTCATTATGGTAAAACCCCTTAAAATTTGTATTGTTAGAAGATCAGACTCTTCAGTGTAAATGCACATAGCACTGTCTTGGAAAAACAGATGTCTTGATAACAAAAGAAAAACAGACTAAGCAACACAGGGTAAGAGTCACTGTTCTTCCTACCCAAAATTTAAACTGGGAGAATATCCAACAGTAAAAATCAGTAATGTCGGTGTCTCCCCCGCAGCAGGAACTCCCCAACACAGCCACATCAGCACTGGGGCAATGAGGCGGATATAAAACAATAGGGTGCATGAACGTCTTTAAGTGGCAGTTCAAAGAAAGCAATTTAGTACAATTTTTGCTTTCTGAAAGCTCTACTACTAGTCATATTAGAGATGTCAAATTGCTGGAGAGGGACACTTCCCACGTGCAAGCCCATGTCTATCCACTTTCCCTACTCATCTGGGAAATTACATTTTTAAAACACCACAGAATTGATGGTGAAACACCATGATAATAGATGGCAACAACAAAAAGTCATTTGCCAGGGCTCCACCCCTGAAGCACTGCCGAGGGTTCGTTAAAAGCTGAACAGAAAAAAAAAGGATTGCAACTCTAAAACGTACGTTCCCAGCCCAGCTTTTGAAAATATTTTCAGAAGTGTCCCATATAAAAGAAAAACTCCTATTTGCTCTTCACAAAACTGCAAACTCAAACACAACGTATCATTACAAATCCAGTCCTTATGCCTGAATATCTAAAAACTGCCTTGGTGGTTTTTTTCATTTGTTTTACTTGACCCCAATACTGAATCTCCAACAAGGCTTTGGAGACTTCTAAAGCACAATGTATCTAACAAAGGAAAGCAATCCCAAAAGCACAAATGATAATTAAAAAACCCCAAACCAACCCCAAACTACCAAGCATATTAGTGACCATTAAATATGCATTAAAAGAAATGCATTTTCAGTTACAAACATAAAGAGCTTAGTTCACCTATGTTCTGCTTTTCCAAAGTAAAGATTTACCTGTTCTTTGAACAGTACTTTCTGATGTTGCAACTGAACTTTTTTTCTGTGTTAAATGTTGAGAGGATGCTAGAATAAAAGTGGAGGGAAAAAGCATTATTTTCAAAGGGAGTCACAAGAATTTTCTGTTGTGTGATTGGGCTGCTTTTACAAAATGCTGTATCTTCCAGATTACCGCATTTTTTCCATTTACAGACATAATTTTTTTAGCTTACTCTCTACTTTCCCACCATCACATATACCTCCCCAGTCTTACAAAAAACTCCGGCAAAACTATCCCAAGCAAGTTTTCTCAGACTAGAGTAAGTGATGAAATTAGGTATCATAAACCACATTTTTAAAGTTAATGGTTTTTCACCAGACTGAGAAATTAAAGAAATTCCTAGAAATTAAAGAGTTTAGTCTCCCTCAGTTTAATGCTCATTTCAACAGAAGTTCTGGGGAAAAATAGCATCTTTGTTAATGAATCAATGCCCTCACTCTTTCAATTAAATTGCGAGAGTGCAAATACGCTCCAGAAGTTCCCTTGAAGTCCTTTGTCAGTAAGATGATGTGACTTAACATAGCTTAGGTTGCCAAGCTAAAACGTAAGATGGAAAAACAATTCTTGTTGAGCTAATGCCTAATAGTCTTCTATGTGATATAATGAATGTGAAGAGAAAAAGTAAAACATTCCTGTTTTTTAAAAAATATTCACTTCATTTTTCTCCGAACAAACCAGAATTCCTTCTATGAAGCTCAAAGTAAACATTTCCATTTTCTAGTGGCATACAGCTATGACATACATCTAACAGCCACAGGGAAAGTCACATTCAAGCTGAAATTCTCAGTTCCACTAAATTCTATGGATTTTATCTTCCATGACTTTATCTTCTGTGTCTAAATCCATGATGTAAAGCACAACAGATAATCAGACAGCTTACTTCAAGAGTGATGGTTTATTTCCACACCATTTTCAATAGATTAAAAATGGCATCAAGAAATAGCTGCAGTGTCATAAAAAAAGTCTGTCATGCTCAAATCAAAATAGTGAAGAAGAAAACAGTTCAGATATGAAGGTATTTTATGTTTTTGAATTGGGTGAAATTCACTTATAATCACTTTTCCAGCTATTTCTCTGAAATGAGCATTTTAATTTTTCCCTAGACAGAAGGGGTTTTGGTGTTGTTCTTTTCTTTCTTCTGGAGGTTACCCAGCTGTTCCCCTAGAGGGTTAAGGTTATTCAAAGAGGGAACTAGTATTATTAGGATTAACTCAAAATAGCGTAATTAGAGTCAATAAATTGAAATTAGTTACAAAACTAAAAAGTCTCTGGCAAGACTAAGCAGAACACCAGTGTACAAGGCACCTTAAGTATTACTTCTGTCATTACTGATACACCCATTTTCCTCCTCTCACTTCTAACAGTTACATGAAGTCACTCCTGTTATTCCATCACAGGTTCATGACAAATACCCCATTTAAGCAATAAATGGAAACTGAAATAAAACACCTGAAAGGTGAATCTCAGTGAAATACAAGCCTGTGTGTCATTCAGCTATTGGAAACAAAAAAGCAGGCGTCAGCCTTTGCTACAGTGTCTAACTGCTATTATGCTGATGGAAAAGCACCTCGGAAGTTTACAAAAGCCATCTTATTTCTTCCACTTATGCAGGGCTGCACTGCACTTACCTGCACTTTGTAGCACTTCCTGATGTGCTCCTGCTTTTTCCTCCAGCACACCACCCCCGGTTTGCTCAGCCGGCAAACCGCCGTGATTGCTGCCATTAGAGCTTGGTGCCATGGGGGCAAGGTCCGGCATGGCAGGGGGGGTCCCGGCCGACAGCATGCTGGCAGGAGGAGTGCTGGCTGCCACACTTGGCGATGCAGAGGCAGGAGCAGCAGTCATGGTGCTGACACTCGAACTGCCAGGCCCAGAAGTGCTCTGTTTTGTAACACTGGGTGCTGGAGGTGTCACAGTTTTATTATCTAGTTCTGCTGGTGATTGCTCGGTTCCCAAACTATTTGGGACCAGCGTTTCTAGTCCCTGACCTTCTACTTCTCCATCCATAGCATACTGCTCTTCCCCTTTCTCAAGGGAGCCAGTGACTTTCTTGCATGCTTTAGTCAGCAAGAGTTGGCCGATCTTGTCTACTTTTCCCTTCCCCTTACTTGATGAAACAGGGCTGCGTCTGTTCCCAGACCCTGGACTACTCGTAAGCAGAGGTGACACAACAGGTCCGGGCTGCGCTGCTGTAACGGAGCACTGGTCACCGGAGCCACCGCTTTGAGAAGTCTCCTCCGGGCTGAAGTCTTTGACTTGCTGAGCAGGAAGATGCAAAGGAGCACTGGAAGAAGTTGCAGCAGGAGAAGGCAGCTGAATAGGAGATGCCAAGGGGTTAAGAACCAGTGGCCTGCTGGTGGGAATACTAGACACAGGACTGCTGGACGACGTGCTGGGAGGAGCAGGCCCAGAGGAGAACTTTATATTCTGTGGTATATGCAAAGGACCAACAACCGCAACCGACTGAGGCATGAGACTCGAGTTAGAGGTCATCGGGGCTGCTGGAATTGTACTTGATTGAGAGCCCTTCATAACCTGAATTAACGACGATGAGTTTATAAAAACAGGAGTAATAAACTGCGGCCGGGCGTTAGACTGAGCTGCTGACTGTCCCTCAGAAACCATAACTTTGTTCCCCACATTGGGCATTGTGACAACAGTTGACACTAATGCGGGTTGCAAGTGAGATGGCAATGGCGTTGACGTATTAGCAGAAGATGTAATAGGGTTTGAAGTTACAAAAACTGTTATCTGGTTGGGGGGTAAAGGACCTGAAATAGAAGAAGAGCTAACAGGCCTTTGCATTACTGGAGGAACACTCTGTGCAGCGTTTGAGTTTATTTCTCCCAGTTCCTGGTGCCCTGGATTTGAGCAGGGCTCATTATTTTGAGGCAAGCTAAGTGAATTAGATGGCTCTTTGCTTGAGGATGAATCTTGCATCGGAGGAATGACAGCTACCTTTTTTAGCTCCTCACCAGTGGTGACTATCGGTGCCATTTCAAGACCAGGGGGCTTAATGGTTACATTAGGAGCTCCAGAATTATCAAGAAGTTGACTTAAAGAAGTTGGTGCCTCCCTCATAGCAGGAGATACCATAGATTTACTTTCCTCCAAGACTGGAAGCTTACTGGTCTCCGAGGCCTGCCCGTCTTTTTTTGACTGTTCTTCTGGAACCAACATTTTCATTTCTGGAGCAGGGATACCTTTTAATTCAATACCAGGCTGGTCTTTGTTACCTTGGACACCTTGTACACTTTGACACTCATTATCCTGAGGCATGCTAAGGCTCTCTTTATTGTCCTCAGGAACGCCAGTCATAGCAGGTGCAGAAATTGCAGGATTCTGATTACTTAGCATATTATTTTGAAAGCTTGTAGTCACAGGCGTTGACAAAGAAGAGGGACCAGCCATCATATTTCTTTGTAATTCCATGTTCTGCAAGAGAGATGGATTCTGCTGAGCTGTCAGTGATAATTTAGCTGCTTTTGAATTCTGTCTGCCAGGGCTTGGTGTAGTTTTCCTGCTGGATCCGGGACTGGACCTTCGACTATTGCTTGGACTTGCTCTCTTTGTTCCTCCAGTGTTGGTTTGTTTTGCTGAATTAACGACCACACCTTCCAATTTGTGTGGCTGTGGTGCAGCAAAACTAGACTGATTGTTAATTGTGAGATTTGATGGGGCCTGTCCAATGGCCTTCAAAGTAGTGGGATTAAGACCCTGCTGATCAAATCCTCTATTGATATTAGGCCTGGGAGGTAAAGGAATATTAATCTGGGGAGGGAACAGACCAGCTATAGAAGCATTGAGTCTTTCTGGAGACAAGCTAATTTCTGATGGTTCCGTGCTAGGTGGACGGTTATTAGGAGTCTGAGGATAGTATGGCCTTGGGCTTGCTCTGTTTGGGGTTTTAGGCCTTGAAGTTTGTGATGGGGTGGCAACATTTGGAAAATGGTGTGTAAGAGTGCTAGGCAGAGAATTAGACTGCTGCTGGGGACTTGCACCTTGAGCAGTTGAAAGTGGGGATGGGCCAGGTTTGGGTCCAGTCATCATTAACTGGTTCTGTGAAACCACTAAATGAGATGTCAAATTATTCTGAGCTCCTGATGCTGGGGGGCCTTCAGCTCCACCTCCTTCTGGAAGGGAGGATACTGATGAAACCTCTCCAAGGGGTGAGCTGGAAGGATTCTGTACATTATCTTGATAAACCATTTTTCTTGCATTATTTCCCAGGGGAGGATTGCCTGGCAAGGAAATTCTTTGTTTATCAGGAGACGGAGGCACGGATCCAGGACCTTGGAGGTTAACCATTACTGGTATGTTACCACTCTGCTGCAGGGGCATTCGCTGAGCATCTGGATTCAGAGGCCCTCTAGGTGGGTGAACTCCCTGTGGTACGGGGAGTCTGACCGATTTGGGATCCTGCTGCATCATAAGCATCATCATCATCTGCTGCTGCTGCGGTGTCTGTGGTGGTGCCTGGGCTTGCTGGGGTGGTGGCTGTGGCTGCTGCAGCTGCTGTTGTGGCTGCTGGGTATGTGGCATTAGTTGAGGTGGCATCTGCTGAAGTGGTCTTTGTTCCACTGCCTGAGATGGATAACCTAAGACAACAAGATGATACACTCATTACATCTAAGGGAAGATCAGAGAAAGCAGAATTTCTGTAACCAACAGGATCAGACAGAAAGTATAGCCAGGAGCCTGTTTATCTTATATGCATGAGCCACATTAATGAAATAGGCTTTACAAATAAGGACAAAGATTTTAAGTAAAAGTATTTTTAACAAGTAACACATAAATGACTTGCATGACATCTAGTTGGAGATCTCTTAGTATACTGAATCAGCCACTAGGTATTACTCCAGATTCATGCCACTTGTAAAGTCTTTGCAACTGGTCCATGGGCTTGTTTCACTTAAAATGTAGACTTGGACTTTAACTGATTAATACTCCTTAAAACGGATTTGTATGACAGACCCTGTGGAACATGGACTAGCATACCTGCTACAGATCTGACATTTTCCGGTGTACAAAGCAGAATCTGTCACATATTACTTGGACAAAAACAGTGCTAAGAACCACCGTGTGGCTTATAATACAAATTCCTTCGTGGACTTTGGATTTAATCCTCTACATGCAAAGGATAATTCCAACTGCAACCTTTATTTCTTAGTTCTCAAAACTCAGCTGTTGGTTAATGCTAAATTTTTAAGGCATCAGTCTGTGCTAAAGCTAGAAATACAGAATTATTGACCCATTATATTATGGCTTTGTAACTCAACAGTATTCAGTATGACACCTGCAGTATGATACATGACAGTGTGTCCACCTCTTCATTTTGAGTTAATTCAAAGAAAACACAAAATGGTACCAATTAGTTACTAGGAGGAAAAAAAGCTTTGGACTTCGAATGTGCGATAACACAAATAAAATAAAACTGTCACAAAGATCAATTAAAATCTTTCCTATAGTTAATTACATTTAGATAATCCACAGAAAAATCCCACTACCTGGTGGCCTACTTGCGAAATCTGAAAGTTTAGGGCCTGAATTATCTAAATTCACTCCTTGTTCTCCAGACATTGATGACTGATCACTCTCCTCCAGGCCAGCTGGACGCGGTTCTGAAGAACTGAAAGAAAAATAACTGCAATTAAGATCCAGTCCTCACATCAGTGTTTGACTTCTGCTTTTATAAGCATTCAAGTAATTAATTCCTAGCACTTTTCACAGACCTGCAAGTAACTCAAAAATATGCACCACCACCTCTGGTATAACATGACAAAGTTGAACACAGAGCCCCAGAGTGTCTGCTGACAGGCACTCCTGTGCCCTAAATACTACTAAAAAGGAAATAAGTTGCCTGGCACTCAATTGATCTTAAGCATTTATTTTCTTTGTTTCTACTTTGAATCTGTGTTTTGTAACTAAGAGAATGTCAATGAACATTCCAAATGAAATAGATATATAAATTAAATAGGCTTCACTCTAATACTGCTGCAACATCTGTATAGATAAGTAAGTATCATGGGTAGATGTGTAGAAATTTAATTTAATGATGGCACCATTTCTTCCAGTATTGTACCCAGAAATGATGAGCTCAGGGTATCAGAGACCTTTGTTAACATCACAGCAAAAATGCACTGACATTATACAGTCACTTGCCAGAGCACAGACCTTTGTGGGGTACTGATGCTCTGCAAGTGACCACAGAATCACAGAATGCTCTGGGTTGGAAGGGACCTTAAAGACCATCTAGTTCCCACTCCCTGCCGTGGACAGGGACACCATCCACTAGACCAGGTTGCTCCAAGCCCCGTCCAAGCTGGCCTTGGATGCTGCCAGGGATGGGGCACCCACAGCTGCTCTCGGCTTCACCACCCTCACAGCAAAGAATTTCTTACTAACATCTAATCTACACATACCTTCTTTCAGTTTAAAGCCGCCCCCCTTGCCCTATCACTACATGCCCCTGTAAAAAGCCCCTCTCCAGCTTTCTTGTCGGCCCCCTTTAGGCACTGGAATGTGCTGTAAGATCTCCCTGGAGCCTTCTCTTCCCCAGGCTGAACTGCCCCAACTCTCTCAGCCTGTCTTCAGCAGAGAGGTGCTCCAGCCCCCTGAGCATCTTCGTGGCCTCCTGTGGACCTGCTCAAGGAGCCCATGTCCTTGCTATGTTGGGGGCCCCAGAGCCGAACACAGCGCTGCAGGAAGGGTCTCACCAGGGCAGAGCAGGGGCAGAATCCCCTCACTCATCCTGCTGGTCCCACAGCCGGTGATGCTGCCCAGGGTACGGCTGGCTTTCTGGGCTGTGAGTGCACGCTGCCAGCTCATATTCAGTCTTTCACCCACCAGTACCCCTGAGTCCTTCTCCAGGGGTACCTGACACTCCAGGAGACTCTCTAAGACATTTTTAAATCATCCAGATTCATGCCCAGTACTTCCACTGAATCAGGACAGCTTTTGCAGACTTACAAAAAAAGCAGGTTTCTATAGCTGTCAATATACATGCCCAGGGGATGTAAGATAGAGAGGGCTGAAGAGTAAAAGACCTTAACTGCTTATCATGACTATGTGAAGGCTGTACGGAAATCTACATAATAAAAGCTCTGAGCTAAAATTAATGACAGCAAAATAAACCCACTCCCAAAAAAGATGCAGCATCATGCAGAAATGCCAAGGACAAAAGAAATTTTCAGCAAAGTAAGAATTCAAAGTACATAAAGCCAGAGAGATCTATCTTATTCAATTTTCCTTGAGTGTAACTGTTTCTGGCATCTGTACAGCTGACATGGAGAGAGCCAAGCCTGTCTAATATCCTATTAGCTACCTAACCAACACTCAGAAAGCAGTGTGTGACCTGAAAGTCCCTGAACTTTCATGAGTCAAAACTGAGGAGAACATAAATCAAGAGAGAAGAAAGGAAAGAAATGGGGCAAACACAGAACCGTTCCAAGCACTGCTGCTGAGCACACAAAGATTGCCAGGGAAAGCATCTGGAGTTAAACCTTTTGCCTAATCCAGCACACCACCAATTTTTGTAATAGTGTTGTTATAGGCTTACATGCCTCCGCCAATAAATTTGATTAAAACTGGCAAAATACATACACATGCCCCAGAAGCATTATATTAGCAGCCATAAATGAAGAAACGTTCTGGCAGCAAAATCACCCAGAGGACCTGCAACCTTTAATGTAGGTGCCAGCAATGTGAACTGGAATAACTGCCTAAAATTGTGAATACAATCATGGGAGATTAAAAATGCTACAGTTAAAGATTAGATAAAGCTGATGCAAAGCATCACTGCACAAACAGGTTTAACCTAGAAAACAATCATGGTGCAAAATCAATTCTTAGAAAACATCTCGTGCCAGATGGGTCTAACCAGGCAAGCTGTACAAACCCTGCAAAACAGACACTAGTTGGCTAGCAAAGTAGAGCAGTTATTGTATGAAACACTGCTACTGTAATTGCTGGAAAATTGAAACATAACTTCAATTTTGAATGTTGCTGAAATTCACTGGGCATATTTAGCAACCAGCACTCATAAAAAAAAAACCCACATTCTGAATACGAATAGCAAGCAAGATGACAAATTTGTGTAAGAGGGACAAATATTCCCTATTTGTTCTTCTTTCCTATTGCTCTGGGTGTAAAAAAAAAACCAAACCAATTAACAAACCCAAAAACACCACACAAAAAAATCCAACTGCATATCAGGTACAGCATCGACTGTCATAAGGGAACACCAGCTGCATTCCCAAGCACGACCTTCAGATACAAAATCCTTCATCAGAGTGGAGAGAACACTCCAGGAGACAAATTAAAACCCCAGACAAACTCAACCCCCGAAAGGGCTGCAGATATGAAATAAGGTGTGCAGAAATAAAATTACAGTACGGATGCAAGCAGAACCAGCCCTGCTGACAATGCTCTACACTTTTTCTTTTACAGAAAAGCAGTCGTCCTGTGACACTACCTAAGTTTCATTTCCCATGTGTACAGGGGGACTGCCACCTCCGGACCTACGGTTACAAGCTCTCTGAAGCTGGCTGAGAAAAATTTCTTAGGCTGCAGTGCTGTTCACCATCCGCACATTACTTCTGCACATCACACTTCGCACTGGAGACGGCAAATCTGACCGCTAGCAGTTATTTCAGAGTGTAAACCGGTAAATTGTTTCTGTCCTACCAGTACACATGATGTTTATGATCTGTGCACAGGGGAACATTAAACAACTGTATGTTTCTGCATGTGTTTAACAGAATTAACTAACATGTTTTATCTATAATCCCATTTAATCTAGCATGTTTTTCCTCAGTTTACATCCCACTACCTACAGTCTTCAGGTCCAGAAAACAGGTACAATCACTTTTAAACAACCTACTTTTCCAAAATACCTTGGTTTTCATTCCAATGCTGAGTTGCTCAATTAAGCAAACCGTTAAAACTATTTTAGATTCAGCTGAATAAATTCAGTAGCTCACTTACCCTACTTACATTCCAATATGGCTCAGTCTACAAACCATATTACTAGTGGTACTTTTGTTACTATGTTATATCTCAGAAATTATTTCCAAGAAAAAAACCAGAATAATGTTAATGTGTTTATCAAATTAACTGCATTTCCACACAAGGTTTGCTGCTCTAAATTCTAAAATTTCTAAGGAAGAATGACAGAGAAGCCGAGATGAAAAGCATCCCACTTACTTCTGACGCAAAAGAAAGTGAGCTGAATCAGATTTAAAAGAATCAGCAATTCCAAGACAGGAAAACACTGAGCTTGCCTAACGATGCTAGGGAAGCCGAGGGCCAATGAGGCAGGAAGGTACTACAGCCAGCTCTCACTGCAGTCACCCTCCTTTTGCTGGAGAATGATCTCAAAAACATTTATAAGGGTATGTCCCTTTTAAATGCTCCTGCAAGGATAAAGTGATTAATATATAGCCCATTAAGAAACAAAATGCTGATCCATATCAGGTGCCAAAACATCATTCTGCAGGTAGCAACAGCAAGAGAACGTTCAGTGAAAATTTAAGAGACAGAATAAGTACGAAGTGGGATTTCCTTTGTTAAAGCTTTTAATCAGATTGTTGTGTATTTATTTAAGAGCTAGGAACTCTTTTGAGTTATCATAGCTCAATAGAAAAGCTGCAATTTAAGTTTCTTTTATTGTGAAAGCTTTTTAACAAGTAAATAGTCTTGTAGGACTTTGTAAACTCAGAAGAGCTTTATATATCCACTTACTGATACTCTCAGGCCACAATGAAGCTGGGTGATCATCAGCAAGACCAATGAAAACAAAATCATAACAAGGCTTTTCTTTAATGATTAACAGATTTTCTTTTCAGAAGAGAGTGCCAACTCATCTGCTCCCTCTGAATCCTCTGTCATTTCCATGGCAAGACAGCTTGCTACCAGTACTGGTTACTATTATTTTATGAAGCATTTTATTTTTTTTACAGATAGCACCAGATCTTTCCTACCTAGAAATACAAGGCCATCTTTGTCTTTGATTTGGGGCAGGAAAAAAAAAAAAAGAACCAAACCAAAACTTTCCATGAAAGATGCAGATGACTAACAGTGATGCAAGGTTTGCATGTTTTACTTTGCTGCAAATTATCAGCAGTGTCTGCCAGCACTATACAGATTGCTGTTGGGTAGCAGCTATGCAACATGAATGTTTTTGATACAAAGAAAAGACAGTTACCGTTTGAAAGACATCTGCATAGCTTTGAATGTCAGGTGAACAACAAACAGGAATGTATCTGCTTGCTATTTATTTGAGACTCTCTGTGGGATCAAATGTATCAAAAGCAGGAAGATGCACATCCTACTATTATGCTACTTTTCTTTACAACTGGACCACAGGACACTACCTTGTGCAGCGCACTGTTACAACTCACTCTTGCCAAATTACTTGCTCTTAAAATTTCTGGAATGCAAAATGAAGACACCTACATGCCCTCATATACCTCCCTTTCATGTAGCCAAAGACTATCAAAGCTAGAAAGCCCAGCACATCATCACCTACAGCCTTCCCTACCAGCCTGCCCTGCTCCTTGCCGCAGCGCTGCAGCAGGATGGGTCGTGGCTGTCTGCGACCGCCTCCCTGGCCACGAAGGAGCCCTGCCCTACACATTTCAGAAGTGGAAGCATAATGAGTTAGGCACTGAAAGAGATGAGCTGGTATCTCAGTTTCCAGGGTTTCCAAGTCACCCTGAAGCTGCACTCTCTGCACGCTGGCCACTTGGCTCTAGCTGAGTTACTTTGAGCAGGTTTCCACAGCTGGCTGTAGAGTGTGTACTCCTTCAGATTTAATCTGAAATCACATGGCCTGTTTGCAGCTGTGTTGAGCTGAGAGGCCATACCATGACCATATATCATTATACAGCAGGTATTTGAAATACTTTTTTCAAGGTCTATTAAATTAGCATGCTTTCTTTTATTTTGGCCATGCGGCATTTCTGCACCTGTAAAATGTACATAACAGCTCCTGAATTTTATTTTAGTACTAGATACACCAATTAACAATTGTCACTAAGGACCACTTGCTATAGATGATGTGAGTCATCTCAGTCCCAAACTACAATGTCCATAGGAAAATTAATTCCATCCCCATGAAGGAATCTTGACACTATACAGAAAACGCAGGTTGGGGCTACACACTGAATAACCAAGAGAGAAAAATAAAATAATGAACAGTTGCTTAGTACTTGTATGCCAACAACTGTGCACTGAACTGGACATCTGCCTCTGGAAAAGTGTAAACTTCAGGTTAAAGACTTAAAATGATTATTCAAAGGAATGGGACTGGTGGAACCAGAGCCACACCAGTAGCTTAATGTGCCACTGCTACATTTTGTTTGCTTCCTTTTAAGAATTTAACTTTGAAATTTGGATAGCCCTGTGCTGGAATTCTCTGTGCAGTTTTCCCATTTTTTTTTCTAAAGCAGACTGGAAACAATCCTCAGAAGTTCCATCAGGTGGATTCTTGTCAATGTCCCTGAATAATGCTACAGCAGCAGTAGTCTACCACCTGTGCTGGTACGGGTAAACCGTCAACAGCAAACGGTTACAGGACAGCTGGCCAATAAAGAATATGCTGGCCAAAGAGGAATGAAGAAATTCAGCAATCTCATATTTCCGCTAAGCAGGTACGTTCATTCCTTATCTCTCAATATTATTCATTTGCCTCTTTCCTCTCAAAAGCTTTGGATATTTCTCCTTCCTAATCTCTCCTAGGCAAAGAAGATCAGCACTGCTTGGGCCTGTTATCATCAGACCCAGAAAGCACCAGATTCCTCCCTCTAAATTCTAGCTGCAGCTTCAAGAGAGAAGTCCAGCACAACTCCAGGCAGAAACATGTCAGGATATACATATAATTAGAGAAACAACCCCCCAGCAAATATCTACTGCACATGTTATACGGATGCTTTTAATTCTTCTGAAAGTACTTCCCAACCTCTGATCACAACTGTCAGACTGCTTAAAAAAGGCAGCGTCCCCTTCCAATGGCTGTGGCAAACTCTATGCTTCCTTTACCCAGTAAAGGTAAAAACCAGTACTGCTATAATTGGGTTTATAACTGAGCTGGGATGTTTGCATGGGGTTTTTTTAGTCTTGAACAAACTTTCTGTGGCAGACTTGTCAGTGGGCTATCATTTAACTCTTGAGAGAAATCACCAGAATATGAAACAATGCAGATCCTTTCTCACCCCATACTTCCTGAAAAAATATTGACAAGCTGCCTGTGGAGCTTCCCCATGCCCCTTATAAAAGCAATGTAATACTAAACCTACGCTGTTTGTTCTAGTTGTTGATTATTTTTCTTCTTCCTTGGAGGCTTCTTCTTCTTCGGCTTGTTGGCATTCTGATTATTTTGTTTGTTGTTCACACCAAAGTGTCCTGCCGATATATCGCTTTGTAGAAGGTTAACCAAGAGCGGACTTGTGAGTGTAACATCTTTATTGACAGGAAAAACAGGATTCTGCCCACAGGAAATCTGATTCCCATTTGGCGTTCCACTAAACCCTGTACTGAAAGGGAGCCCATGACCAGAGAAATGACTCCCTGAAGCATTGTTGTTTCCTTGCATTGCTTGCATATGAGAAGGCACCATGTTTGGCTGCTGCACAGAAACATCGGGCAACATCTGTGTCAAGTTCACATCATTACTTGTTGTAGTAGTAGTGTCCCCAAGTTGCTGAGAAATGTGAGGACCAGGTCCAGTGGGTCTTAAAACCTGCCCTTGAATTCCCATAACCTGAGAAGGATTACCATTCACAGGGCCTTGCTGTGCCATCATCTGCCCAGTGAACTGCACCATGTTTCCTTGCATGTTTGGGGTTGGTCCTCTCATCAGTTGAGCTGGCCCCGTCATAACATTGGACTGATTTTGAGTACTAAAAGGTTGTTTATTTCCTTGCATCTGAGTGGTCATCATCTGTTCCATCATTGAGTTTTGCTGTAACAAGACCTGGCCCTGAGGTCCCATCATCTGACTGTGTGTAGACATCATCTGTTGTCCCTGCTGGGGAATCATCTGTTTGGGTGGGGTCATCCTTTGGGGAGAAGGACCAAGATTTTGGTTTTGTGGTGTCACCATCATTTGGCCTTGCGGCATGAGCTGAGTTCGAGAAAGTATCATCTGGTTTTGAGGGTTCAGCGATCCCTGAGCCTGAATATTTACCATCTGTCCTTGAGAGGATACAATTTGCTGATGCATTCCCATAAGCTGAGACTGTGGTCCTTGCTGAGGCTGCCCCTGTATGTTGCCCATGTTAACTTGTGGCACCCCACTAGCACCAGCCTGCTGGTTGTTCATATTTCCGTGAAGTCCCATTAGATTGGTCTGCATCATATTAGGTGGGCCATGTGGTGCTTGCATCTGATTTTGAGGAGGTCCAGATCCTTGGCCACCTTAAAAAAAAAAAAAAAAATCCAGTAAGAAACTAATTGGAGTGGTATAAGTTTTTACAACTTTTGATGTTGAGTAAGTACTTCAAAATTGTTTTCCTCCCTTTTCCAATGAACTTGAATATCTGACGTGTTTGCAGTCCTGTGATGCAATGTTTGATGCTACAGATACATGTTAGTTGTCAAAACAGAACATCATACATCTCAAAATTAACACTTAGACTGGTAGTTCCGGTGCACCTCACTGCAGAAGACATAACAGAAATTTAATTTCAGTTGTTATCTGTACATAAGTTTGAAAATCTTCCATAATACGACCTAACTCAACGGAATAATTTCTAACCAAAATAAGCTTCAAACCTTGAGGTTTATTTTATAATGGGTTAAAAGAATAAATACACATGGGGTACTGATGAAATGACTTGATCAGGTTATCTATAATCCAGACAACAGACAAATCATCGAATTCTTAAATGGAGACATTTGTGAACTAAAGATTTAATTTTTACAGGAGTGACTCTAAGTAGACCTCCAAAGCTTTCAAAGGAACTAATAAACAATCTTTTCAAAGCAGAACAAGATTCTAACACCACTTTTTTTTCTGCACAAGTTCCTTTTGTGTTGTATCTTTATTACCCATAGCCTTCAAATTTCAGTGCTACTTCCATTTGATTTCTTAACAGATACTATTTAGTACCCAGCCCAAATCCACAACAGTTAGGTTGATTAAAAAACATGATCAGCCTCATGCTTTTCTTTTCCTCCTTTAGCAATACACACAGAATGCCCCTGCAGACCCCGCTAGCTAACTCCCTGTTCATGACAAGAGTTTAATGTTTTAGTATCTGTGTTACACAAGTAAAGGTGTAATTTTCTACCAAAAGAATGGAAAAAACTGAGGAACACCACATTCCAAACAAACCTGTGTGCTGCACATTTTGGCTAGTTTGCAGCTGCGGTGCTCCGCTGCTCACCGGTGTTCCTGGAGCTGTGGAAGGCACCTGACCTTGCATGAAGCTCTGGTTAGCCTGGCCTGCAGGGAACCCTGGGGGGAGGCGCTTAGGCATTCCTGAACACAAGAATTTTCTTATTAGTAAGTATGAACAACAGGAAGCAAAAAAAGAAAAAAATCTACAATTGGGAGTATGAGAGGAAGAATCTTATCTTTGAGTCACATTACAGGTTTAGGCAGAAAGCGTTTTTTGTCAATATACACTTTGTGTATTTTGTCAATAACCCACTGAAGACATTTATAGTTCTTATCTGTGCAAAAATTCTGCCTAACAAGCTACTATGACTCAGTTCAAACTACAATCTAAGTGCAAAACTTATCCCACAGAGAAGGCAAAAAGTCCATGTTAGACTTCTTAGAAACTAGAAATTAAAGTAACATAGTTTGTTGTTTTCTTCTCTACTGCATCTCAACTCTGATCAGGCCCTTAACTTAATCCATGCATGCAAACACAAGTAATGCACATTTTTGTTACAGATGTGTTCCTCTCAGCAACAACTCTCACTGTAACACACCAGGTACACACTCCTTCGCACTCCTTTGTGTATGCACATTCAAAATAACTTCTCAGACCAGAGCGGGCCGAATAACCTCATGAGACAGCATGTCCAGAGTCCAAGATGGCTGCTCATTCAAGTAATCCTGCGATTCCTACTGCAAGAGCAAGTAATTTACCAGGCCCCTATCTGGCACAACACTCACACTGTGACATACCAAAACAGCACCGCTGCCCTGGGACAGAAAGTAAAACCTTCCCTCTACCTATCAACATGAGCAGCACTAGCAACACAGCAGCATAAATGGATTTAACAGAACCCATTTCTTTTTAACTCACTGCCAAATAGATGATGCCACAGACCTAGAAACAACCCTGCCCTCCCTTTTTTTCTGACCCACGATACACTGCCAGAATTTGATTTTGGTTCCTTCTACAGTGACAGCTTTCTTGCACACTTAATTGTATTGCTTGTGTTAATTAACGTGGTCTTAGTTTTGTAATTAATATTTCAAGACAGTCAAGTTTACAGGTCAAATGACACACCTGCAAACATGGAACATACACCCCGAAACATCACATCACTGGACTCTCCAGTTTTAGGTCTGCTAAACTTTCCCAAAAGTTTTGCACATAGAAATGCCTGAACTGAGAAAAAAACCAGTGTTAACTTGGCCTACTCCAAATCTCATACAAATTCTGATTTGCTAAATTAACTCAGTGAAATGGAAAGCATTTGAATGTATTCATGTACACCAAACCTTTAAATGTTAGATGGCTTAAAAATTAAAAAATATGTAATTACAACTTAATTAACATATAAATTGCAGCAAGGAATGAGCATGCACAGAAGCCAGGCAAAAAATCTCAGCAAGTGGAAGCAACACAGCTTTGCTGAAACCAACAGAAACTTGTCTTTTTAAATCAGCTGAGGATGTAACTCACAGCAGCATCACCGATTTTAGCGGTAAGGTCTACAGTGAGGCCAAATAATATATTCTGATAGCTTATTTGGAGTAACATTTTTGACTCACAAAAAGTAGCGTTTTGTTTGTAGTAGGTTGATTTAGAAAGGAAGGAGAATACAGAGGTTATACTATCAAGAGGTCATGGCTATGCTACCTAGAGGAAATGATTCCTGACGGGGACACATGACTGGTCAGACAATACTGTAGGGAAATATGACTATAATAAACAATAAGTAACTGCTTCCAGATGGAGACAAGATAAGGTATACCAAGTATAGGGCACTGGCAGATCCTAAGAGCAGTCTGAAAGAGCAGAACCTTGCAACTGAGAGACAATTCACCTGGATCCAAATGAGACCCATGGTACAAACAGTGAAACCAAGAACCTTGTCCAGGTCAGCAGACTTAAGAAATGGGTATTCCTTACAGCTTTTTGGACAGATTTCAGACGTACAATGTGAGAATGCAAGAAACTAGAATATATATGTGTGTGTAGGTGGCTCATATTTTGAGCATGTGGCTCATTGTGTAAGCACAGGAAGAAAATACTTCAAAGGCTTAAGCAAGAGCTTGTGTATGGGTACCTGAGGGCAGCCATTCAAGAGAAAGATGAACAAACAAGTGAACAGAAAGAAGTGCTACAAGTCTGGCACAGAACTACAAAAGGCTCAAGGGGAAAAAAACACCAAGGACACAAAAGAGATCTTGGGACTGACAAATTAAATTCCTTTACTGTTAGAGAAGAATTCTAGGAGTATTAAGTAAAAGATGTGAGTGCCAAGGTCCAAGAAAAAAAACCTAAAGACAACACAGCCAAAGGCACAGCTAAAACATCCCTTGACCTCTTAAATTTTAGAATAGGGAGTACAACAGCATGGCAGTAATAGCTCTTTCCTCTTTCGTATGGAAAGAAATCAATGACAAATAAAGACAGGGTCAAGAAGAGACATCCACAACTTAGAAAGGAAGATGCAAAATAATGCCTCACTTCTGTAGCAGAAAATGTACATGGTGGAAGAGGAAGCTGAAGAGAGAAAGAAAATGTTCATTTGTTCTTAACATGCTCTGTCTCTCTCTCTTGCTCAAAATAAAAAATATCCACCATCACCAATCCTCCCCACCCCCAAAAAAAGAACAACCCGAAAACAAAAAACTCACACCATCTCCGAATAACCTGCTTAAAGGTAACAGAAGAATCGTGAAGAGTAAGACTGGCAGACCTAAGGAGCAATTGCATACAGCAATTTCTTTCTGTGGTGGCCCTGTGTCTACCCTTAGGTTATCACTGTGACACTGCAGGACAGAGATAGCTAGTAGAAATGAAGTGACACTGATGCTAAAATTCACCCATATCCACTTTATACTCTATCTATGCCTTTATCCTGTCTTTCAAAGGATCTTTTCAAAACTAACAGCAACATTAGTTCTAGCCATTTTATGTTTCTTCTCTTTTTAAAATAAAAGGTCTCAGTACTTCTTACCTCCTAAACCAGGATGTAAACCTTGTGGACCTTGGTTTTGCTGCTGCATCACCATGAAGTTGGGGGGTACATTCCCCTGTTGCACCATAGGATTACGACTAGGAGAACTAACAGGCTGCTGAAATCCCTGGGGAAGTGTGCTACTCTGGGGAGGCCTTGGTCCCATCTGCTGCTGCGTCTGGTTAACTGTTGGAGATGATGCAGGAGATCCCTGCTGGAAGGAGGAGGGAGAGGAAGCAGGAGACTTGCTGGTCAGGTGGGGTTGTTGTAGTGGTGTAGGAACCCGTGAGGGCCCCCCCTGAAGGCTTTTCATTTGAGGAGCAGTAAACTGGCCAGGATTGCTCATTTGGGGAAAGTTTGAGTGAGCCTGGGAAGCTTGCTGGCTTCCAAAAGGATATGGAGGTGGAGGATGAGTAGGAGTTTGTACTGTTGCTAGAGGTGGTCTTGCTTGAAGTTGCTGCTGCATTTGTCCAGGCAATGGGGCCTTTTTCCAACCCTGGTTTACTGTCAATGTACCCAACGCTCCCTGGGTTGGAGGAGGCTGAATTGCTCCAGAAGGAAGCTGGTTCCAGCCAGGGGGAACTGGAACTTGTGCTGGTGAAGTAAATGAAGGTCGAATACCCTGCTGTGGCTGCTGATGTGGCTGGGGAGGACGTGTCTGCAACTGCGTCTGCTGCTGTAGCTGCTGAAAGTTGGCTGAGTTCATCTGCCTGTTTACAGGAACTGACTGCATTGAATGGAGCTGGGGAGCTAAAGATCCAGGTGGATGATTTTGCTGCTGGATATTTAGCCCAGATAAAAGTGGGTCCATTGCATCTATTAAAATAGCAAAGAAAAGTAAAAAAAAAAAAAAAAAATAATAACCTCCTGTAGACAAAACCCACCCCAAAACAGGAAAGGGTAAATTGCTTGCTTGCATTTGCTTACTCTGCACAAAAATTCACATTCCTGTATTCCAATTTCTCCGACAGACAGAACAGGCAATGCTCTAAAAGTTTTCAAAATGTTTGAGAATCCTGAGAAGCCAGGTCTTACCAATTTATAACCTCTACAATAAAGAATGACAGCTCCGCAGTGCTTGTTGCTACAGACTAAAGTCTTCTAGACACATAGAATCACAGAATATCTCAGGTTGGAAGGGATCGATAAGGATCACTGACACAACTCCCTGCTCATTGCAGTACCTAAAACTAAACCATATGACTAAAAGCATCATCCAGACACTCCTTGAACTCTGTCAGGCTTGGTGCCATGACCACTTCCCTGGGCAGCCTGTTCCAGGGACCGACCACCCTCCCAGTGAAGAGAACCTTTTCCTAATGTCCAGTCTGAACTTCCCCTGACACAGCTTTATTCAGTTTCCTCGTGTCCTATCGCTGGTCACCAGAGAGTGGAGAACAGCACCTCCCCTCCTCTGCCCACCTTGAGGAAGGTGCAGATGGTGATGAGAGCACCCCTCAGCCTCTTCTTCTCCAAGCTGAACAAGCCAAGTGACCTCAGCCACTCCTCCTAAGTCTTGCCCTTGAGACCTTTCACCATCTTGGTCACCCTCCTCCGGACACACTCTCGTAGCCCGATGTCGTCCTCCGCTTGCGGTGCCACAGCTGCGCACAGAACCCGCGGTGGGACCGCACCAGTGCAGCATGGGGTGGCCAGCCGCCTCACTGGGGCACCTCGCTGTGCCATGCCCGGCGCACCCCTGGACACAGCTGGCCTTTGGGCTGCGGACGCACGCTGCCCACTCGTGTTCCACTTGCCACCGGCCCAGACCCCCAGAGCTCTTTCCGCAGGGCTGCTCGCCAGCCTCTCATCCCCCTGTTCGTATGTATAACCCACTTGTTGGGGCTATTGTCCCTACCAGTTAAAAAAAGTGGCAGAACAAGGAAGTAAGGTAGTATCATAAACTAGTATTCCCAGAATATTTAAAACATTTATGAAAAATGCTGTCTGTAAGAATAAACACTGCAGAGGTCCACTGAAGCTGACAAGTACTGCCACCATTTTATGGAGGGACAAATAACTCCCTTTCTTTTTCTGTAGCCCCAAAATGTAAATAACTTGTACTGGCAGAATTGTGAAGAATAAACCCTAAACATTCACACATCCCAGATCCCCAGTCCTCAAACTTCCAGTCTACCTACCCCTCCTGAAAAGCACTTGTGCTCAGTCTGGTGCATTTGCTTCCTACCAGAGACATCTGCCTCATTCAGCCGATCCTTCTCTTGCCTTTATCAAAAGGCAAAGTTCAGTCACAACAGTTCTACTGCACAAACATCACTGCTGCTGCTCAATGCATTTGAACAAAATACCAAGCAAGCTGGTGACAGGCATCCAAAGTATTTGAAAAGTTTTACCAGATTAATAGAAGCAGGGAGGCGTCACAGAAGGAGTAATTTCCAGAAAGGGCAGAGGAAATACTCCAGGACAGTTCTGGAATACTCTTATGATTACATGCTCAAGCCTGTGTTCTGAAGAATCAAAATTCAAGAACACTTTCAGGTCAGTATTGTGACTAAATTTTTACCACCTGGCTGTGAGGAAGGCCGAGGTGTTCTTGGCTGCAGCTCAGTACTAGCACCACTTGCCACCATAGAGGAGGGCACACTTCCACTCTGGGACATCATGACAGCTGCAGCGTTGCTCATTCTTATTAAACCTTAAGAAATAAAAATAGAAATTAACAAGTCTTGCAGTTTTTACATAGAGAAGAATTTTAGATACTTTTTTAACAAGAAAAAAAATTGTATTTGTTAATAAAACATTTCTTTAGACTTAAAGAATTCTTTGTCCAAAATAACCTGAGGACACATATCTCTGTCTGAAAGTTTAGATTCCCTGGTATAAAACAAGTTAAGGTCATGCTGAAGCTTTTCTTTTAGCACCAAACCTTTAAAAAGGCATCAGAAGGAAACACTACCAACTCTTGAATTATT
Source organism: Falco biarmicus (assembly GCF_023638135.1). Classification (NCBI taxonomy): domain Eukaryota; kingdom Metazoa; phylum Chordata; class Aves; order Falconiformes; family Falconidae; genus Falco; species Falco biarmicus. Next base: position 727,580 of record NC_079297.1, read on the forward strand.
TGAGCATGACTTGCCTCCGGAGTTACCAAGTGACAAGACAGTATCAAAGTTGTACATGTACTAAGGTTTTTGCAAAATCTGAAACTAGAAAGTAACTGAGGTGTTGTAAGAGAAGAATTTCAATGTTTCACTTCCAGAGGCTACTTTTTTATAAAATGGTTTATATTGTTGACCTATTGGTTATATTATTGTTACATTTATACCCTTGACCTGCAGGAAATGAAGCTCATGATCATCACAGGGAAGATCAGAGCAGCCACTTTCGGAGTAAACCTTCCTTTACATGTCTCACATTCCTTGTTAAGCACAATGATTTAACTACTCTTTAATCAGGTTTCTACAGAGGTGAAATGTTCTTTCCATTCCTTCTCCTCAACAGCCATACAAGCATCTTACAATACCACTGATGAAAAACACTTCCAGGTTTTTTTAATTGCTTTAAATTATTTACCAAGATACTAACTAGTTTATTTTGCCTGACGATTCAGCTATTAAAATAAATTACGTAGTAGCTTTCTTTTAACTTTTCACCAAAAAAATGACTCTTGTAGTTAACGATTTATCATGCATATACAATGCTCTAAAATGCAGAGTTTAATAAAGCTACACCCCTCCACAAAAATTATCTATAATCAGACCTTAAAAGTTTACCAGAAAATAGAGACTAACAATGACAGTTTCTTGCCCTTCCCATAATTATAATGGATTTAATCTAAAATAGTTTATTATTATACACTGAATAAAGGATTATGCTCATCTTCATTAAAGGTAGCCAAACAAAACTGTGATAACTTGTGTGCAATTCAAAGTGAATTCACTATACTAGACTCATGTACTTTAATAGTTTTTACATAAAACAAAAAACAACAAAACCCAAACCACCAAAACCAAAACAAATCAATCTGCCCCACCTAAATCACTCCAATGTTTGTGGGACAAAACAGCCAGCTATTTAGATTACACAATGTGGGACGTGGTTTGACAGTACAGAAACAAGAACAGACCTTAATTAAAATGGCAATTAAAATTCTGCAAACAATAGTCGCTATAATCAGTGAAATGTTATGATTAGCTTAGTAACAGATTTCAAAGTGTATAAAGCTAAGCAAATAAACATCGGGGAAATTTACCTTGTCCCCCTTGCATGGGAAACCCTGTTTCCATTCGCATGGAGTTGCTCGCTCCCAGGGGCCCGTTGATCCGGACATCTTGGCTTCTGTTTTGAGCTAAAGCTAAATTGATAGCACCTTCCCCTAAAAGTAAGGCACAACTGGCGTGAATTGAATGATACACAGAAAAGCAGAATACAGATGCTTTCAAAAGGACATTTAAAAGGTGTCAAGGAAAGAAGAACAAACTTCACCTATGTTGCACGCTTTAGGACAGTTATGCATTGCACTACCCTTATTTTCTGGATTTCAATTTTAACAAAAACAAACACCATGACAAGCATTAAATGCCCTTGGTTTCATCCTGAGAGTGTCCTGAGAGGACAACTGTCAGAATGGGTATTTTAACTGCAAAATCCACTGAAAACTTGTTTTTAAGAAAGCCACATAAGAAACAATTAGGGGAAAAAAATGAGGGCACACTTTGCTAGCTAACACTGATAATTTTTTCAGGAGATTTCCTAACGCTCAGAGGATTTTCAGCTGTTGTATTTATTATTAAACCTATTCTTGAAAGAACAGAGGTCTTAAGCTATATTTCCACAGAAGTCATTCTCCAAATTACAGAATTAGAAGTATTGAAACAAAGTACACAAAATCGCTGGTTGAGTATACTTAAATTTTAGCTTAATGCCTTTGGAAGCAAATTAGGTGTGAAATACCTTCAATCTGAACCGAGAGTATTCCCAGGTCACGGAGCTGTTGGTTATTATTTTGAGCCAGAATTCGCAACCGCTCAGCAGCTTCACGGGGTATATTGAAGGTAACGCGGACACTGTTCCAAGGCTCTATCTTCTGCAGTTTTAACTGGTTGGATTCTTAAAAGAAAAACAGTCAAGAGTCAGTGCAAAGGCAGCTTTCAAACATGTGTGATGAAATAACTTGGTAAAAAATCACAGCTGAAAAAACTGAAATAATTACTTGGCTTTGAACATTATCAGTGGTTAGTTTCAGGTACAGAAGATCTCTCCAGCACAGGTGTTCAGTGACTGATCCTGCCAAACCACTTCAGGTATTTTCCAAAAATTAGCAATTTTTCTGCTGCTACAGTAACGGTATTATTAAACTTGTCCTCTTTCTACCTACAAACAGTTTTTTCCTGGAAACATGACAGGAGTAGTTTTAAAAAATCTCCTTTTGAGGAGTTTTGAGCAGTCCTATTCTTTTATTAATGTTCCAATATTTTACATATAAAAAAATGCATTATCAGTTTCAGTATTTCTAGATATTAGTACCAAAGCTTCTCATTTTTCAAACGTGACATCTGTTAAGTCTAAACCAATTTTATTTACTAACTTGACAATTGAGTCAATTGAGTGCAGACAATTGAAAAAACAAGCAATGCAATGAACATTTTAAAACGTAATCTAGAAAACTAGTTTTGCTTAAACATAAAGACCGCCTGCCTGAAGAAGAAAGGTGCATTCTTCCTTGTACAGTTTTTTGTATTGTACAGGGGTTTCTTTGTACAACAACATTGTACAGTTGATTTCCAAAGACCATGGAACAGAAGAGCAGCATGCTGGGAGGGCAACCTGTAGCTATCAGGAAAGGCTTGGTTCACAAACAGCAGAGAGAGGGAGAGGGAGTGTGTACGGGCAATTCCCTGGCTTCTAGACCGCGATTATATGACATCATGCCAAGTCAGATCAGTGCTGCTGTGGTCCCAGTCCCCAAGGCTCTTCTAGTTACGTGTTCCTGTCACTGCACTTCAGGCAACCCACCTGTCTTTATTTGTTTCTATAGCAAACTATACTAATGACAAGAAATTAAGCTGTTAACCTGACCATTCAAGTAATAACAGATGAGGGGCATTTCTGGGGAAACTGGTGGTGAGGAGGAAACATATCATTGATCCACGCACAGTGACCCACAGACATCACAACACTGCACCCCCTACCAAGGGAGAGCTGTCTACAAAAAAAAGGTTTTACTTATAGCTGCTCAGTTACATAGCCTTGCTCGTACAAGCAATCATCATATGACCCTTTGCAAAGATGCTCAGACAGTGGACAGACATCTTTTTCCAGATCTAAAGGTGCTGGTAAAAGATGTCATTGTTCAAAAAGCCTGTTACCATTCACTAGCTACACAGCTGTCCCCAGACCTCGGTGGGCATACAGCAGTATGTGAGAGTACTCCAGAGCCCCCATCAGTGAAAAAAAAATAATCATCTGGTAGAGTAGGTCAATGTAGCAGCAAAAGGGCAGTAAGGTCTTGACTTGACACAATTACTCCAGAGTGAAGCTATTCTCAGATGAAGTGCAGTGGTTTGCATTGGATGGTTTTGGTAGCAAAAAACCACCTCCTGTGTGGACAAGCCTGGTTTCACTTTCATATAACACAGCAATGTGTAATGGAGATGAATGAAAGAGGGAAAAAAACCCAAGTAAAACATGGGAACTGAATAAGAATAAATGAACTCACTAATGAAATCAGTTTTAAACAATAAAACAACTGGAGAGACAACTCTATGTCTCTCAGAAGAACAGCTCCCAAATTCACCAAGAATAACCCTAACAAATCTTATTACAAACTAACGACCTTGAAAACTATGTAATCTACTTCTTTGTACAAGCATCCTAGGTAAATGAGTATTTTAAGGACAGATGAAAAATGACAAGAAGGTACATTACCCATGTGTAAAAGGCCAGGGACATTCTCCAATATAATCTCTAGTTTCTGCTCAAAATCTCTGTCACCTATATTTCCTTTAAAAGCTACAAAGATCGTAGAATCCTCAGGAGCAGCCTTCTGCTTCAGTTCATCTTCCTCCAGTCCTGAATCAAAATCCACTTCTAAGTCTTCCATAGTGGAGGAGTACAAGGGGGCATATGTATCCTTTAAGTTTGGTAGATCATCCAAAACCATTGTTTCCAACAATGGTAGCCTGTCAGACGTTAAGATGATGCTTGGAGGGGAAAAAAAATTATAATAAGTGTAATAGTAAGTGTGTAAAGATAGTAACAACTATTTCAACAGCACATAAGACCACTAACAGAAAAACCTACCAGGTGACTCAATGTTAGGGTCTGCGAGACAAACTGTGCGGCTTTGAAAACAGTGGCCATTGCAGTATCCAAGCTGTTCGTCTACTAGAACAAACAGAAGTGGTTTCCTGACAGAACCCTGCTGCACATGACTTGAGAAGGATTCCAGTTGACCTAAATGATAGTCAGGTAGAAAGGAAAGTAGAGGGAAAAAGAAAAGAATAAGAAAATCAATTACATTCGTCTCCATATAGTACAGAGGACAAGCAAACACCCAGTATCAATTCTGCAGTGCCTGACAGCCAGGAAATGCAATACTTTAATTATAGAAACATAGGAAAAAGCCACCAGATTTAGTTTTAGGGACTGCAGATGCAATAGGCTCAGCAGTAGGAAAGCCATAGCATATTTTTACTAGGAGAAATTTAGCATTTGACAAGTATTTTACATTCAGGGAAATCTCAGGCATACTATGCCTTCTTTCTAAAAGTTTATGAAGATTTAGGTGTTTTCAGCTGGTTATGCACATTACAACCTCAAATTTGTCCCTCCTGTGCTAGCCTACAACTCCCCCCATGCCCCTATTGAGCTTGGATAAGAATGAATTCAGAAAAATCAAGCCACACACCTGACGTTCTTTAATTTATAAAATGTCTAGACTTTGCAATAAATTTTACTTGACATTATGATAGTAATCTAAGCTGTTATGTGTACAGAAGTACAACCTACGATCAAAGTTATCCCTACATCTACAGTGAACAATACCGATGTTTAGTTAAAATACACGTTTTTCCACTGCAACACAAGCCATTACAAGGGCTATGGCACTAACTCCTCCAGGCAAGACCTCTCTTCTCACACTCAACACTTTGCAAGTGTTGCTAGCAGATCAAAACCATCTACATCAACAGCCAAAGCTGATGTCAAAACCAAAAACGGTACCCATTCCTGACCACCACTGTCAAAAGCAAATCAATTCAAAGGCCAGGACTGTCAAGACCTCGTAACTCCAAAGCTGTCAGTATTCAGCAGAACCCACCCAAAACATTTCGTTTGGGATGATATACCCTTGAATAGGATACAGATTGGGTTTCTGGCAGTGGTTCAAGTTCCCAACACAAATGAAAACCACAGCTCTTGAGATTAAAGGTGAGCTGCAGATATGGGCCAGAAAACCACCTTTTCTAATAAAAAAAAAAAACCCAAACAACAACTATGTTAGACAAGCTTTAGATTCAGCTCTACATTGTTCTCACACTCGCAATAAGTTGCTGAAGGGACAATATTACAAATGAAAAAACAAAGACTTGAAAGTCCAAAATACCCTTAGCTTTTGGTGATGTCTCTATGCACAAACTTACTGTGATTTTACAAAATATTTTTTTTTCTCCTTTGCCACCCTACCACCACACTAGGCACTAGGCTAAATGGCATTAATGAATAATCACCTATATTACATATAGTTACACTCTTCATACTGCAGCACCAGGCCTTCCTTCTCACATATGACGCAAACCTCAGATTAAAAACAAAGCTAATTTTGTCTCACAAGCTCTTCTGCAGTCCTGCAACAGAAAGTAAGTAAAAATATTTCACAGTCATTGATCTATTTCTATAGTGCTTTCATAAATGACTTACTATTACCAGGGAAATTTTAAACATGGGGAACAGAGACACAGATTTTTAAAATTCATTACCAGGAGAACATGGAGACAATTATATCTTCTTTTCTTTCCCCAGACTCCTTGCAGCTCAGCTCTGTACCTAAACTACAGATATAGTTTAAAGGTCCGAGTGTCTGGCAACTCCACTAAGTTAAACTACTCAGTTTCACATAAGCTGCCCAAAAAATTAAGAATGAAAATTAATAAGCACCTGTGAAAAGCTGTTTTAATTTATTTTCACACATAATTTATTGAACAGGGAACTTCCTTGCCAGAGCTGGCTTTACACCAATCAGGAGAGAATTCCTTCTCCTTCTGCATTCCTGCATCACTCATTACACTCACACACCGACTCTGGGAGGAAAGGAGCTGGGAGTCCTACACAAATAACCTTTTTAAAGACCAAGCACAGTCATTCTGTGCACCAAACGTGGCAAGCATCCTGTGAAATATAAGCACTGTATGTTGAAGAAAATTACATAGAAAAATATTTATCTGAAAACCTTGAGTAAGTTTTTCAGGGAGAGAAAAGCTCAGCTCAACATACAGGCTCTTACATGTTGAAAAAGCACAACTATTTGGAGGGGATGGGGTGTTCCATTTGCGGCAAGAAACACGAGTACTTCTGACAATCCCTGACACCAAAGTAGTAAATATTTCTCTGTAAGAACACAAACATTTCTTTTTTTGAATAGAAGCGTTTAAAGCATCCATCTTCTCTGTGGAAGAGCAGAAGACTTCCAGATTGTTTAAACCATGGCGTAAAGGCTTCGTGAAAGTGCTGCAGCTTAAATCAGATTCCACCAGCCTCACCTCAACGTGCCAAAATCTGACAGAATTTGCTGAAATTACAGTCCCTCCTGAACACTACTAAAATATAGCTTGCTAAATCCCAAAGGGCCACAGGCCTTGTTTCATGTGATGCAGAAAATCATAGGACTGCAGGGAAAGCTCGAGTTAAGAAAAAAAAAACGACCAAGATTGAGCTTTAAATTTTACTTTCTGGATAAGAACATGTAGCTACAGCTCTCTTTGCATTTTTTGTTCACATTACGTGCCTCAAGGATCTCTGCTACATCCACCTTCCCTCTCAAAAACACAGTTCAGTCTGTTCCTATCTTCAGGTATAATTTATCTCAAATATGACAGGAGAAAGTAATGACTTGCAAAACCTTCCTCTTCAGGCAGAACACAGCACGCCATCCATCTCAAACTAAATGAATCCCAGCTGCATCCCTCATCCTAACAAATTCTGTAATCTCCTGGTTATAGGGTTGACTTCCATAAATTACAAGCCAGCACATGACCATAATTAGCACATACCTTTGCTCAACGCTCTTCCACATAAGCACAAAAAGCCTTTAGCATAAGCACACACAGGTGAAACTCTGGTCATTCAACAATTCCTATAAGCTAGATGAACTCCCAGCAGACCACAGAGTATCTCTGATGAGTAAGAACCATACCTGAACTGATCTGCATAACCACAGCACATTTCATAAACTTGAGCATTCATGTTCAAGTGACAGCACAAAAAGGACTCTGAATATCATTTTCCATTCAAAGAACATGCATGGCTTCCTTCCTGCCCCTGCACTCTGTTGTTTTAGAGTTTCCAATTTAATACTTCCCATTAGACAACTGTCTCTGGAAACTCAGAGCAAGTCCAGTGCTACCATGTGGCAACCACCTACCGTCAACCTGGCCTGGGACAGGCTGCAGCAGCATAAAGTGTTATGCCTGCTTATTATAAAGTTGGTCTTACTCAACATAGTCTAATTATTAAAAAGATGTCACTGAAGTAAGAGTTGGGGATAAACAGCCAGGTAATAGACTGAACGCACCTGCAGCAGGTATGGGGGTAGGGGGCGGCAGCCTGAGCAGAGGGTCCGAGCTGGGCACAGGGCACACCCTGGGCTGCTGGAGGCTGGAGCTCCTGGGCACACTCAGCGCACGGATAATACAGCTGATAGACTACAATGTACAAGACAGACTCTCCAGCAGAAGAATTCATGTGGGATACAGCTATGCCGCAGCCTAGATCTGGGTCGCACCGCACCCCACAGAAGGCAGTTTGTCATGCCATGTGTCCCCCCACCAACAGCCCTGTTAGTAAAAGGAGCCTGCATGACAAACCCAGTGCCACGTGACTGGGCAGTGCTTTGAAAATCCCATCCACTCCCTGGGAGAGATGGGATTAGAACAAACCTGAAACAGCCAGTAATCCCTAACTGGGAAGCAGCTGAACACTGGAAAGCCAGCAGGGTCTGGAGTGCCAGCACCACCAAACGGGAGTGCTGGTGGTCTCCAGAGTCTGAAAAAAATCAAAGGGGAGAAAAAAAACAACATCCTGGTATGTTGGTATTCTCATCCTAAGACCCGGTCAATTGATCCAAACTTCAAGTTATGTCCATTTGTTTCTTAAACAGAACTTGAAAGCTCTTGTGTTGCTTTCTTCTAACCACTGCACCACACAAAGCAAATAAATCAGAACAAGGCTTTATCTAATAACTTGTCTGAGGTTTTCTGCCACACAGTCTATTGATTTACAAGCTGTTTGTACATTTCAACCAACTCAGAATAAACACTTTCACAACTGATGTCACACCAGAACATGCACCCTCTCAAAACAAATATGTAGGGAGCCCGATTAAATAAAAAGTACTAAAATCCTGCTCTACACCTGAAAAAGTACTCTTCCAAATAACACAAAGGACTGGAAAGGGTGACAGCAGAAAGAAGGATGGACTGATGTCCTTCACTAGCAGATGGCAGAAGGCAGAACTGAGCAGGGTCCTCATTCTCACACTGACCATTTAAAGCTGCAACAGGGAAGAGGAAGAGAAGTCAGTCCAGAAATGAGACTGCAGTCAAGTCTGTTATAATATAAAAAGAATACCTAAAACTAAAGTGAAATATGTAGTAAAATTTCCTCTTACATAACTTAGCTAGGGGTAGTTCCAGTAATTTGGAACATCAGACTTTGACACGAAAGAGGGATAACACCACAAAAGCGTCTCAACTGTCCTCTTCGGAAGGAAGGTCTGACAACAGCTACAAACCTGATGGCAAATGTCGCAGCCCTCTACAGCAGGCTGAAAAGTCAGCTCCAGGGACCACCCAGCCCTCCAAATACACTTAAAGATTACGAGCAAGGACCTGTCAGTGGGACAGTTAGCAGGAGAATATGTAAGAACGAGAGATACTTAGATGCATCATATGCTTATTTTACCTACCAAACCAAATTCCACGACTTCAGTATTTTGCAGCATGCAACAGGCCTTCGGGTAATTCCAGACTGGCAAACATGGTTAAACAGCAACTCCCAAAAATGTAATCCTGAAAGAAAACCATTGCATTTCATAATACAATGATGCAAAAAACCCAAAAATACTGAATGTAACAGTGAATACTTTGATTTTTAACATGCAGTTTTGCACCAAATCCAACTCTCTCCTTCGTAATGTAAAAAGCATGTGTTACTATATTAAAATATTAACAGCAAAACCCAAGGATCTGGAAAAATCAACCTTTTACTTTAGGCAAAAAACTGAATACTCCCTTTGGCTGGAAATAACATTTTATTCTTCTAAATAGGGCAAGTTTTATCAAGAATAATATATTTAAGTCTTAAGATAAACTCTTCTAGATTCAATTCACCTTCAGAAGACAAACTGGCACAACTAGGATATGCTTCAGCTTATCCTAAGGAGGCGCCTAAAGTGGCTCAGGTTAAGCTCATTGCAGGAACACGTTATGATCCCACAACCACCTCAGACAGACATTTTTATTGCAGATGGCCAGCAAAGCAAGGTGAATCCAATCCCAAAACCTAGTCCTGTTCATAGTCTCATCAAGCTGCACTCAAACCTCTCAGGGTAATGAAAAAGCAGCAGTAAAGCTAATGGCTTCAGCAAAAACAAAACACTGCCCCTCAAATCAAGATGATTTATATTAACAACCCAGTGCTGTTTTTCAAGCAGATTTTCTGCTTACTTACCAGCCTGCTCATCAGTGGGGAAGGGGACTACCCAAAAGCAAACTGGGGAAGCAGAAGAGGGAAGACGACTCAGAAAGACAAAGCAGAAATTTGCTATCTTCTATCTAGATGACAAGGTAAAATCGCTTTTAAAAGCCTTAGTACTGTGCCATAGCCTTTGCACTTCTGCCAGTCCAGCAATTCCAAGGGAAGGAAACAGTGTTCACATTAAAACAGACTATGCATGCTTTGTAGCTCTTTCAGTCAACCTCTGGCATCTTCTTATATTTCTAAACAAGCATTGTAATTCAAGAAGCAGTACAGTACCAAGTAGAACACCTGAATGTCTAAATCATAAGCAGTAACTTTGCTCTTTCCATCCCTTTGTAGACTTGCCTAAATACCGCGACCAGACACCAAGTTGACAAGCAAAACCAAAATCTAAAATATGAAATTTTACTATCGTTTATTAAGTGTAAGCCAAATATAAAAAAGCTTTCCAGGTTCTATAGCAGATACTGCATCAATTCTATTTTTTCCATGCTTTTTATAAAATTATGTTCCACAGGCTACTTTAGATGGCCTACAACTGAGTCATGTAAGAAACTGGCTGGTTATCTCCAAAGCTAAGCATTCACACGAAAGGACAGTCCTTACTTGCCCAGTAAACGCCGTTTTTAAGGTGCCCTCAAAGCTTACCAAAGTCAGCTTCCAGTCAAACCATCCATGCCTTAGCACGACAAGGTAAGAGCTGACATCTGGCTGAAGGGTGCTGGGCCAGAGGGAAAATCATCTGAACTCCTTAGTACAAGGAACAGAGGGGCTTTCTGTTCCTCCAGTTCTCCCTTCTGAGGGAAAGGGTGGCCCTCCCTCACCACGGGCAGGGGTATGAGACGGTCTGTGGGCACCCAGCTGCTCCAGAGAAGAGAGGACTGAAAGATGGGCTGTCCTAGCAAGCTCCAGTAAGAAACTGAGCATGGCCAGCCCAGGCTATGGGAAGAAGAACAATTAACTGCTGTGGTCTTCATTCCCATTGTACGGGAGACAATTCCAATTTGGTTAAGGAAAATAACCAACTGACATTGGTTCATTAACTTCAGCTTTCACTGCAATAACCTACCTGACAGGGACCTTTGAAACACCCAGGGACTGAACACAGACCTTAGCAGCCACCAAAGAATCTGCAAGAACAGCCCTGGGAAGCATTCCAACTACAGAAAAGGGTCTTCAGAGCCTGTGCTTTCCCAAACATCAAGAAAACAAAGCAAGTCTAGAGGAAGGCAGGCTTCATTCACTCCTGCTGATAGAGAGCTACGTGCCCCTCCTCATACTGCTCTGCTGCGCTCCTACAGCCCTCAAGCATAAAACACGTAAACCCAAATGCTTCCGACATGGAGAAAATTACAGCTTGTTGTAACGCATATGACCTTTCGCAGTGTACTTTGATGTATTTTGACAGCAGATTTAGTGGAACATTGGTTTGTTAGTTTCATAAAGTTTGTTGAAACCCCACAACTCATGCCAAGCTGCAATGGACATGTCTAACTGAGCTATTAATTTTTATTTCAACAGAATTTGACCGATGAGATCATTGGGGTTGCTTTAAAAAGCAACATAACAACTCCAGAATGAATTTCAACTACAGCTAAGTTAGCCATGTAGAAATTCCCACTTTCGGCAGCTGAGATTCCAACACAAGAAGGCTGCCAGTCCTCTTCCTAAACCACAAGTTAACTCAGTCACCAATTTTCTTGGAAGCCACAGTCTACACAGCGTAATATTTGATCAATCAATTCCCATAGCTGAATTATTAATTTCATGTTAAGGATACTTCCATTTGAGAGACATACACTATAGCCTGTAACAGATAAATACTAGACGGAGATTTGCAGTACGTAACTTTTCACAGAGATCCATCAATACAATCAGCAAACAAATAAAATGAGATACTATTTAAAATCAGATGTATCTTGACAAGAAAGTGTATTTTATCTTGCCTTCCACAGGCTACGAGAAAACTCCTCAAGTAGCAATCTATTCACTGTTTGTGTTGTGACAAGCTTTTTATTTGAAGTTGAATGTACCCACTACCAAACCTTTCTGGGCTGACGTGCCCCACAGGTAGTCCTTTGTCACCAAACTCTCACTGAGCTTCACAAACATCAATGTAACCAGCCCAGGTGTTCTAGTGATTACAAGTCCGGTACTAAGGTTTGACTGAAAACTGCACCTCTTGTTTATTGCAATATTCTTCCTTCTTACATGTAATAAAAGTCTAGGAAATTTCACTACAATTTTTAAAATTCTGAAATGTTATAAAGTGTGGAGAAAAGATTTAAACAAACAGCTTAAAAGTAATTCCTCTGATATGAGGCACTCAGTAATGAAGAGACTGTTTTCCCTGACCCAAAAACCAAGAAAAAAAAATCTTAATATAACAGAAGTAGGTACAGCTTTTGTTGTTAAAGTCCAGATTGTTCTGAGAGTTTCCTGACTCTATAAAAACTTGCAGCTTAACTTTGTGCTGCTCTGGGCTTTTGGAAGAATCACATTTCAAAAGCATTATTAATTACTGTCACTTACTGCTGTTGTGAACCACGTAATCACTGGCCAACTTTGCACCTTCCGGTAAAACTAGGATGCAACAGAACTAAACAGCAATGTGTTCTTGCAGGGATGGGAAAAGTTCCCCAAAAAGCCCTTGCAAAGGAACACTTTCCCATGCTGCAACCAGAACATGAGGTGCTCTTTCTTGTCCAGTATTACTTTTAACTGAGCCTCACTAAAAAAACCGGCAATATTTTTGCCTTGCGAGGTTCAGCTCCTACAGCCACAGTCCCAAGACCGCAACTGCTAACTCCTCAGCTTCTCCGCGAAAAAGACCCCCTCAGAACTGCTAATATGAGCCTTGTATCTCATCTCTCACGTGCTCTCCACTCGCTGCCGTGAAAAACAACATTACTACAGACACCAAAACTTCCAATTTACCAGGAAGCAAGGCAGAAATAATGCCTCACATTTTCCTTGTGCCATCCAGCAAGGAGGGAGGCTTGTGAAAGCATGCCTGCGCACATGTATGCGGAACACAGAGGCTTACTTCAGTCTCTGCAAGCACTGCCCAGAAACCATGACGAGAAACACCATCTCCTACCAGCTGCACAGTCTTGGTAGATCATTTGATTTTTTAAAAAATCAAAACTGTAAAATTAAAATGACGTGCACAGGACTTGGGAGAATTTAATAGCATGCATCTTTTGGTGCAAATAACTAGATCGTTCCCTTTCATGCAACAAACCTAACGCACAGGCTCACATATGCAACTCCGCACAACCAGCTCCCTGTCCCAAATCACTGGTTTACACGAAGACAAACGAATTTAGACAAGGCATCATGCATCTCCTATACTTTTCAATTTTCATACAAATCTGATCCAAACCCCTGTGCAGGGCTGTTTCAAGACTACTCACTCAAGCTGGAGAAGCAGGCCGCTGTCCTCTCAGTTCCAGAAATATGATGGCTCTCAGAGCAATGGAGTCCCCTGCGCACCCCCTCCTTCAACCCAGCTCCCAAACTGGCTACACCGTGACATGCACTGGTCACCTTTCTTTTTTCCCAAATACATAAAGAAGTTATTTACTGTGACACAACCTCAAGGCTGCAACATATACCTGACAGAACTCACTTCTTGTTTCTGTTTTTAATCACAATAGCAATTTTTGATGTGCTATTCAGAGCGCAGGAGGATGGTGTTAATAACATCCTTATGGCAGAGGACACACTGGATGGAAAATGACCCCCAATGGTCTAAAGAAAAATCCCAGTCTCCTGGACCTCTGGAAAACTTCCACTACTATCTTTCTGTGTAATGTAAAGCTTAGATGAACGTTCAACTCCAGCAGCAGCATTGAAAAGATGATTTCTTCCTTCCTTCCTTCCTTCCAATTAGCCAGGGCACTAGGCAATCCAAGCATCTTGAGCCAAACCTTGAGCTACCACCACATACAAACTAAGGTACATGCTGACTACATGGCAGAAATTCTCAGTTATCTGCAAAGGGCAGTTCCTGCTGAAGAACGTCACTGATCCGCTCAGAAGGGGACAGCAGAGTTCGTAACAGCATCAAGAGAAAACACAAAATACCCAGGGCTTCAGTAAAGCAAAGGTGGATCGGTCATCTGGCTAACAGATGGAGAACACCTCACCTGGAGTCCGACAATGCATCTTCTCTGCTCCATGTCAGCTAGGATTAGCTCTCCTTCCACTTCTGCCCCTTAACTCTTCCCAACCCTACGCATTCTCTCCCATTACTTCTTCTCTAGTCCAGCGTTAAGGAACAAGTTTACACTTGAACACAGGCCCTGCAGTACACAGGGTTAAGTCTTGCTGTTAGATGGTCTACACATCAACAGGCGTTCTGCTCGCTCTATTCTCTCCACGCCACAGCATCTGTATTTCTCAATAGAGACCACATGATTTTGAAACAGACACCACCATCATGCCTTCTCTTCAGAGGTACACTAATGACCTAAAAAATTTCACTATTCCCAATGCAATCAAACTGTTACTGCCATATTAACTGTTCAATACGTTCAGTAGCAAACCCTTTGCCACTGCAAATCTATGACATTTAGTATGTCTGTGTAACTCAGTTGTAGCTCCATCCAAGAGCAATCAATATGGTATTAGAAAATAAAAGTATACTACAAATCTGTTCAGCAGTTATGTTTGAAATATCTAATATCTACTACAAAGGCACGTCATCTTTGACAGTACCATACTTAAAACAAAACAGTGGCATTATGATTGTGCAGCAGAATTTACTTCTACACCCTCGTATTTTCAAGTATTTAAGCCAGTGAAAAATGAAAACACTAACACTTCGTTTAGAGATGCATGGGGCAGGGCTGGATTTCTCAGGTTTCCCCACACAGTCGGTTTTGATTTTAAGGAAGCACCTATTTTTTTTACTAGAATCACGGAACGTTATTGCATCAATTGGAAGCCTGTTGCAAAAACTCCTCCCTCCAAGTCCTATAGAAAGAACAGGCTTTCCAGAGAGAATGACTGGAGAGTGCTGCTGGGAGTTTCTCCAGCCAAAATCCAAAGCCTAACAGAACACCTTCCTGTAGGTTTAAAATACTAAGAAATGTCATTTCCCAACAGAAGATCAGGTCTGTGTGCAGCTTCCCCTGTGCTGATTTCAATTTTTTCTCATAGGAGAGTCAGAATACAGTATTACTAGGAAAATTTTTCAGATACAGCCAGTTAGCTTTCAAAGGAAGCCGTACAGCTCAGCAAATATTTGAAGAGCGTAGCAAACACCTTGATGTCTTGCTGCAGGAGTGCATTTAGCCCAGAGGCTCACAGGCCTGGCCATTTTGGATATGGGCCTCAAGACCTTTGTTTCTCTCTCCATGAGATGCACAGAAAAGCTAGAAACACCTGCTATAACTGGAAAAGAGCTGCTGAACCCAAAAGTCATGGTTATGACACTGGCCAACCCTTTGCAAGACCACCATCTGCTCTCTGTGGCCACTTTCACATGTGGGAAATTCTGAAAGATGCTTTAGCTAAAGAACCAGCCAGAAAGGCTACAATGCGCAGTAATTATAAATACCAACAAAAGGCACTGTTTGTCCTCTAGTAAAACTGGCACGAGAGAGCTTTTACCCGGCTCAGCCTGGGGAAGGCGCGGAGCCGCGTGCCGGGGGGTCGGGGCAGACAAAGCCCACGGAGCTGCAGCATGCTGCCCTCGGGGGCCAGCGGGCACGGGACCCCCGGCCTGCTGCGACGGCCGAAGGGGGGTGAGATTCAGAGAAAAGCAGGAACCAGACCCAGGGACGGCGCTGAAGCCTTTCCCCGGCCGCGTTCCAGAGTTGCCGAGACAGTCAGACAAAAGCTCGGGCTCGAAGAAACGTCAACGCGTCCCAGCTGCCACCCCACGGAGCCGCCACCGCCCGCGCGGGGCAAGGGCCGAGGCTCCGGGCGCGGGGGCGACGTCCCGGGGCCGCGGGGCTCCCGCGGCTGTGGCGCCCGGCCGGGAGGCGCTGCCCCGGGCACGGCGTGGCACCGCTGGGCCGCCCCCCCATCCCGCTCCCGGGCCGCCCGCCGGCTGCCACAGGGCGCGGCGGAAGGTCGAGACACGAGCGCCCACAGAGGACCGGGGCCGGCCCGGCGGGGCAGCGCGGCACGGGCAGCCCCGGCCCGGCGAGGCGGCGCGGCAGGCCGCGGCCGAGCGGGCTCAGCCCAGGCCGGGGCGCCAGGCCGCGGCCCCCCGCACCCGGCTGACAGGCGCCCGCCCAGGAGCCCTCCGGCGCCCCGCGGCCTGGGCACCCCGCGCCGGGCCCACGCACCGCTCCGCGCCCCGCCAGCCCCGGCTGCCCCCTCCCGCCGCGCCGCCCGCCCGGCCCGCGGGCCCGGCCTGCCCGCCGCCCGCCTGACACCGCGGGGCGCCGCTTCCGCCGCGCGCTGCTCGCTCCCCGCCGGGAGGCCCCGCCGCGGGCCCGCCCCGCCCTCACCTGCCGCCACCGCCGCCGCCACGAGCGCGCGCGGGAGGGCGGGGGCCGCCGGGGCGCACGGGGCCCGCGGGGGCGGGGGCGGACGGGCGCGGGCCGCCGGGGGGGGGGGGTCGCCCGGGACACCGAGCGCAGGCCAGCGCCGCGCCGCCGCCACCGCCTCCCTCCGCCGCCGCGGCACGTGACCCGGCCCGCCCCGCGCGCGCCTGCGTCCGAGCGCGCGGGCCCGAGCGGGAGCTGCGCCCCCACGCGTGGCGCCGGGGCGCGGGGCGGCCTTGCGGAGCGGGGACCCCCGCCGGGGCGCCCGCTCCCCCCGGAGCGGGGGGGGGGGGGGGGGCCGCCGAGGCCGCAGCCCCGCGCGGTAGCTTTCCTCGCGGCAGCGTAGGCCCGGCCCCCCCCGGCGCCGCCGCGGAGCCTTCCCCGCCGGCGGCGGGAGGGGCCGTGCCCGGCCCGCGGGCAGCGCGGCCGCCTGGGCGGCTCGGGGGAGGGGGGCGCGGCGGGGTCCCCAGCAGCTGGGACATGCTCCCGCCGGCCCCCGGCCCGCCCCACGCGGGGACTGCCGGCTGCGTCCCCCCGCCCCCCGGGGCCGCGGCGCCGGCTGTCACCAGAGCCCGGTTACCGGCCCCGCGCCCCTCTCCAGCTCTCTCCAAAGCCCCGTTCTCGCGCGGCCGATGTACGGGAGGGAGGTGGCTGTCGCAGACCGGGGCAGTAGCGGATCCGCCGCGGGAGCAGCGCGGGGGTGGCACGCGGGGTACGGGGGGGCGGGCGGGGGCCACGGCGTCGGGTCCCGCGGGCTCCAGGCCGGTGGCACAGGGAGCTCCCGGGGGGTGGCACAGGCCCGCACACCACGCCAGCCCTCGCACCACCACCCCCCGGCATTGGCTTTAGGCAGATCACTGCATTTTAAATGACGAGGAATATGGGGGGTTTATTTTGCAAAAGCTTTTAAATACAGCAATCTCATCTGCTATAGCTCACAACACAGAAAAAAATCCCTTTTTTTTAAGTTGGCTTATAAATGCATTCCATTAAAAAAAAAAAACAACAACGAACACCATGGTTAGTGTATGACTTATCTTAATAATTAAATGCTGTTGTGCGTGGAAAGCTGCAAACAGATGGCACTGGCCGCAGCATCGAGGCTCCCCGCCAGCAGACCAGCACCCAGTTCTTCACCAACGTGTTGCTCCGTCCGTGCCTTTTCTGTTTGTGCCTCCTCCAGCCCCTGGGACAAGGGACCCCACCGCCAGCACCTCTGCGGTGCACTGCAGCCAGGTGAAAAGCCCCTGCTCAGGCCCCTGGTGACTGAGGTGCCCATCAGCCCCGGGGTGACGAGGGGGAGCATTGCACTGGTGCCCATCAGGGAGCTGGCTGGCAGCAGCGTGGATGTGCCCCGCCATTGCCTCTCACTGTGGCTTGTGGCAGGCTGGGGACACACAGCTGAGGGAAGAACCCCTACAACACCCAAGAACCACCTTTCCTCCCCACTTGCCATCATGTATTCTGCTACTTCAGCAGACACTTCTTAAACCCAGCTGCATTTAATTTCGCCCTTCTGCAGCCTGACCTTCCCCAAAAGGCTGCGCCAGGACAATCTGCACCTGCTGGAGGCCCCTTGGGCAGCGCTTTTCAGTGCGTGACTGCTCCTAATCCCCAAGCTCCTCTGCCCTCCCCACGGAGGGGTTTCATTCTTAGACAGTGCCCTGCCCTCCTGAACACCAGCTCTGCCTGTCAGCGCTCTCCTTTCCTTGGGAACGTGCAGATGTCCGACACTGAAGTGTGGAAGATCTTTCCAAAACTGCTGTGATGGGAATACCCAGGCGCTACAGGAGCCCTTCCCACTCCACCTGACTTTTTGCAAAACCTTATAAAATCTTCAGTGGTTTTGCTGTGTTCATGAAAGAGCTGCAGGTTTCATCTCAGTGCTTACCAAGGCCTGGCTCCTCTTCCTCTCCATGTCCATGTATGGGATCAGTCCATGGAAGCCTCCCAAGCTGTGCAGCAGGTGGGGGAGGCTCCGAGATGTCCTGGCCCGAGGGACCCAGCAGCCACCCAGATGGCCATGCCCAGCTGGCACTGAGCGGGTGCTCTCGGACGTGCCTGAGTCGAGAAACCCCTGAGAGAGACACCGGCAGAGCTGCAGCAGAGCTGCAGGGCACCCGCCATCATCCCTGGAGACCAGACCTGAGCCTGCTGCCCCGGCTGCTCTGCCCTCGCCTGCCTCGGGCAGCCCCCAGCCCCCTACAGCACTGAGCGGGGCACGCTGGCCAAGCGGCTCGCTGGCGTGTAGGAATGCCCGGCGTGCCCAGGGCTGCTCTTCGGCTAGTCTCACACTGTGCCCACGGGCAGCAGGACCCCCAGCCCTTCCCTAACCACCCCAGCACCCCCAGCAGCACCTGCCCCTGTCCAGAGCAGGGGAGGCGAGGCAGGTGCCAGCCCCTCTCAGCGCCTGGGCACTGAGCAGGACAGCAATGGCAACAAAATGGCACAGCCGAGGGGCCAGGGCACCTTTGTCCCCCAGCTGCAGGACAGTGGCACCTCCTGCCCTGTCCCCCCTCCAGGCTTTTCCACACAGCCATCAGTGCCATCAGCACACAGGTGAACAGCAGTACCTATCGCTAGGGAAGTGTGCCCATGTCTGGGTGCGTGAATGCCAACAAGCCTTTGTGAGAAATATGATTAACCGAGCTATAGCTTACTGGCAGAGCCTGTCTCCACTGTAAAAAACAGTGGACATCAATGGGGAGCAATGCAAACATGGGCAAAGACAAGCCGACTGCCCTACAGATCACAATAGTCACATGTGGAAAAGGCATCTTTTTTTCCCCCTCCCTTTATTTTGCTTGGATTTATTTTATTCCTTCATGGTTTTTCTCAGCCACTTTGGTTTGTATTTTGTGTTCTGAGCTCCTCACTGACACTTTCATGTAAAACCTTCAGAACAAACTCTGCTTCAGAACTCTTAGACATCTGCAGTAGCTGGGCTGAAATCAACGCGATTACTCTGCACACACACATCTCCAGAATATGGCCCTTTATTTTACAATGTGTCTCTCAGCTGTACAGAAGGGAACACTGGGTATTTCTTGGTACCTCACATTAAATTAATCAGATCTCATCACAACAGATGGACTCAAAAGTATCAGAGACACTGGGCCAATTAGCAGATTAAAGGTTTCCATATTGAACACATCTGTGTTATACTGATGCAGTTTTTAAACAGAGAAATAGGAAATCATTCAAAATATCTTTACTTCTCTTCGCCATGACTGAGGGGCCTAAGTCCCACCTTCCAATTGTTTTAAATTTTCCCTTTTTTGCAACACTGGCCACGACCCAGCAGAGCACTTAGGAACATGCTTTATTTTAAGATTCTGAATAACTGCTGTGGAATTGTACCTTGGGGCATGTAGGTGCCCTTTCGAATCAAACCCAGTCTTTAACTCCCAAATGAATGCAGTCTCCAGCATCAGAAGTGAGTCGGTGAATTCAGTTAATAAGGAGTAATTTTATCTTTCAAAGTGTTTTGTGATATTCCATGCAAAGTACTGAAGTGACAATGGCTTGACCACTTACTTTGCAGCTCTGCACAGTAAACCTCTGTGCCCAAGGGATGGATCAATGCTGTCCCAC
The DNA here is from genome assembly GCF_023638135.1 of Falco biarmicus. Classification (NCBI taxonomy): domain Eukaryota; kingdom Metazoa; phylum Chordata; class Aves; order Falconiformes; family Falconidae; genus Falco; species Falco biarmicus. The sequence goes on from NC_079297.1 coordinate 747,530, forward strand.
ACCAGGAAGTCCCAGATTTCCACCAGTGAGATCCAATGCACAGAACTGCATCATTCCCTTCCTGAAAAGGTCTGCTCCAAGACATGTAACATTTTATGAATGCTCTGACTCTGGAAAGTGACCAACTCTAGCGCTGATGACAGAAAAATAAATAATAAATAGACTTTACATCCCTATGGTGAAGGTCTCTTCTTGCCCTGCAGGCAGTATGGTGGCACAGAAGACAGCTTCTCAAAGACAACGTTGTACCTCCCCCGTCTCTCAGCTGACGCATTTGTAATAGACAATACCACTGATGCTCCCATCTGCCAGGTAGCTGCCCTGCTCTTCTCCTGGGTGGCTGTCTTTCAGCGGAGCATAAAAGCATCTCTGTCCTTCCTCGGTGCAGTCTGCAAGGCTTCACGTAAATGCTTTGAGATCCTCAGCTGGCAGGTGGTAGGAACAATTAGTCCAATTATCTGCTATAGCACCCCGACTGCCCCAAAATGACCCGCACGCTCCCTGTGTCAAATGGCAAGGAGCGTCAGAGGGTGACTGGTGTAATCATCAAATGAAAGACCAAGACAACCATAAGCAGGCATACATATATAATATGTACAGTGGCCATAGATGCATTTGCATCATGAAAGAAATAATCAAATTTTAAACAGGAGAAAATTATCAAATTCCAGATTTTCCAGGTATCTCTAACTTGTTAGTAAAAAAAAGAAGGAAATGTCCAAACATGGATTGAATGAAGCGGTGCAGCTGTCAGATGTGGTATTCTCTTTCTTCATTATTTCAGACAAGAAATGCAGAAGTGTTCTTGTATTTTGCACTACATGCTGCAGACAGAAAACTATCTCAGTAGTGTTTGGTTCACTTTGTAGCTCTTCTTTCACTCTCTTCAGCTTTTCCAGTAGAGCCGCCCCTATTAAAATACGGAGCTGAAGGACCCGCATGAATTTAGTAAGCAGAAAATCCCAAGCCTCTCTGTAGGGATTACACGACTCAGGCTTTCAGAGCAGGCTGAGATAAGGCAGTGTAAGGAAAGCCCTGAACCTACCCAAACGCTCTCGATGTGGTTTTCAGTCCATAGTCTGTGGATTTTTACGAGTCTGCGGAGTACTACTAAGATATCTCCAAAAAACATCTAAGAAAATTAAGCCAATTACCACTAAACTTAAATTCACCATGGAGGATGCTCTGTAGGAAAACTATTGGGGGGTCCACAAGTTGTTAGAAGTTAAAAACTGTTGCTCCATTTACAAAATCAGACTGCGCAGCAACTTGACTCAAAATATTTACTCCCGAAATTCAAGGTATGCAGTGATGTGAGAAAAGGAACTAGCCCAGGAGGCTGCATGCTGCTAAACATCAGCTGGCCCATACAGAGTATTAAAGGACTCCCCGATATTCCAGCTACAGGCACCTACAAACACTACATTAGGCTGCATGAATTATTGGCTCACACAAGAGGCAAAGAATGAGTTTGGGAACGACAGGGAGATGAAGATGACCAGCAGCAGCAGCTGTTTTTTCCTTTGCTAATGTTCCTGCTCACTAAAATTAGGATGCTGGCTAGAACTGGGCTTCTGAAAGACTGAAATTATTAGCAAACCTCTGCCAAAAGAAAAGTGTGCTCCCTGCATTCCTGTAACAAGGACCAGGCTGCTTGCAATTCAAATAGTTTAAAAATGAAACAAAAAAAATCAGAGAGCTGTATACTGGCGCTGTTAACCCCTCTGGTGTCATCCCGAGTGGGGAATGCAGAAAGGCTACTCAGCAGTGTATATGTGGAGCTCCCGCCTGGGGGATGGAGAAGGAGCTGTTTCAGAACATGCATGTTACTTGGGTCGATTTGTCTAAGCCTGGTTCAGTGAACACGTCATCCGGGAGGCGCTACAATATTGTGGCTCCAGCAGCATCCACGCTCCTGGGGTCCTTCAGGCCAATGACAAAACTGTTGGTTCTCCTGGCCCCGTGAACTAAGGAGACCACTTTGACTTTATCCACTTGATGGCCCCTGGCTACAAGAAATTCAACATCTTCTTCAGGGAACTCACCTGTAAGGGTTTTAAAAGAGGAGTTTGTAACTGAAACCACTGCTGGCTTTGACGCAAAGCTCTGCTCTAGCCCCGCTGGGACCTGCAGCATGCAGGAAGCTGCCCGCAGCGCTCGGAAGGTGCCCAGCCGGGAAGAGCCGAGTGGGCAAGGGGGGCTGAGGCAGCAGTCCTCCGGTCCTCAGCACAGCTGGGCAGCGCTCTGTGCCATGGGGGAGCTGAGGGCATCCAGGAGACCACTTAAAAGATGTGGAAGGTCCTTCTCTTTGGAAAAATATGTTGTTGGTACCTATTGTAGTTACTCTTGTTACAGAACATGAGACAGTCCCTGCTCGTAAGAGCTTCATTACAAATAACAGTGTTAACAGTTATTAGTGAAAATAAGATGCAAGGAAGCTCAAAACAAACGCTAGCAAAACAAGTTCTCAAATGACATACTTTGTGATAAGCCTCCCAACTTCCCCTTTGTGTATTCCTTAAACTTCCAGCCTTAGTTTGCTTGCTCTTCTGCCTTTGTTTATTTGACATTTTGTGATTTCTGTATGAATAGAAGTGCCTGAGGACACAAAGCTGGGGATGCAGCTGGACAAACCAAGCAGGCACACAGAAACCCCACAGTTATTTAAGCTACATACATTGCAGAAGTATCTTAACATATATCTTGTTGATGCCAAATGTCCAAACCCAAAAATCAGGACCTTTTGAAGTTCTGGATTTGTTTTAATTACACTCAAGTTTCCAAGTCTGTGGTCACACCTGACAAACACTTTTAGATTTTCCTCTGAAATGGGAAGGCCTAGAAACTGTGGCTACTTTGGGTGAAATGACAATCAAATTTCATTTATGGTTCACTCTGGTAAGGCACGGAGCTTTGTGAAAAACACCAGAGAGACCAAGTCTTGTAATAACAAGGACAAGAGCTGGCAGTACAGTCTCCAGAGTGTCAGCACTGATGCTGCATTCCAAGTTGCAAGCCTTGCCTTCTCCCAGCTGCTGGTGTTAAGGGACACAGACTGGAAAGTGAGAGAATATAATTTATGGCAGTGGTAGTAAAGTGTAAGAAGATCTGCTAGCTTTCAGGACCTGTCTGGATGAAGCTGTGGTTGTGATCTTTTTTAATTTGGATATCCTCAATGGCATCAGATTGTCAAAAGGTTTTAAGGACAGGACGTGGCTGCTACGGGAAGGTGAGCTGGGGCAGAGGGAGGGTTGGGGAGAAGCACCTGAAAGTTTGGATAGGTGGTGTTGGGAGGGGTCAGGGAGCATTCCCAAGACAAGAGGGAGAGGGCATGGCTCAGCAAGGGCTCCAGGCTTTGAAGAAGCTAGGTTGCTGCTTTTTGTCTTCCCCCAAACCCTATGTACTCGCTGGGGACCCTAGAACACAGTGAGCTGTGCACCAGGCTGTCACACTTCCACACACTTCCACACTTCCATGTGCTAAGAAAATCCTGCCCCTCTTCTAAATCTGTGAGGTGTGTAGGCTGCGCCATACCCAGTGTCCATACTCACTGTCAACTTGCAAGGTGTTGGACTCAAGCTGTGGGTGAAGTCGACCAAGTGACAAACTTTCACTCAGATTCTTGTTTAATGTTAAAACATTTACCAAAACCTGCAAGAGAACAGAAGAACCTCAATAATAAAAAAATGTAATGTGAATAGAAGGCAACTTCCCGAGCATTCCCCTAACTGGTGTCTCCAACATCTGCAGATGCTGCAGGCAAAGAAGATCTGGAACTATTTACCAAACAGCATATGAAGGAGGCCCTTAAATCATGGCCTGTATATGGCTGGTGAAACAGCGGTACCTTTTCAGGATTGCACGGGCTTTTTGCCAGGGTTCCTGCTCAATTAGGAGAGTTGTATGTCTGGAATGTGATGTAATCTCTAAATAAGTGTTTGTTACAGCTAAAAGCTCAGCACGTGACTTCTCCAAACAAAGCATTAGGAAGCAATGGCTGGCTTTAGTTTTGCTCTGAATGGTGCCTTCCAAAAGGTAAGGAAAATGGGAGCCATTCTTGTTGCGCCTTTCTTTTAGCAATCCGTTGCCACTGTGCATGCGACCAAGCTATTGGCAAGTACTTCACCTCATTACAAATCATAAGTTAGGAGGAGCTGCCCAATTTATAGCAAATGCTGAGTAGGGAGGAATTCATTCGGGAACGCACTAAAAGGAGCTTTTCATAGGGAAAAGGGCCAAAGGCCTGCCAGCCTCCTACAGTTCTCTGAATACAAAATGCTCCTTTTTTTCCCTAATGATCCTTAAGATGAGCTTTGAACAGGTATTGGAATAACACAAAACCATTATAGGCTTTGCCAAGATGCTTTTCCTCTACAGTTATGAGTGGTGCCACCAGGGAAGGTGCAAAAGAAGTAAACCCAAGGCTCTTAAGAGAACTGGAAAACCAAATGTGTGGAATTGGTGACACCAAAGACTGAACTGGTAAACCTGTGCCCACCAGTTTCAGCCTGGGACATTAGGAAGGGAAAGCCTGTACTGCAGGAGGGGACCCTGCTCAGTGTTGAGCTCAACCACTGTGCTGAGAGGGCGGGTGCCTGGACACAGCACTGACCTGCACAATGCTGCTCAAGGCTCTGTCCCCATTGTTAGCTCCCAGACACAGGTATGTCCCACACATCCCCTCGGATGGTCTCACAATGGTGGGCAACAGGAAAGACAGGGGCCGTCTCCGAGGCTGAATGAGATTTTGCTGCAGTTGAAGAAAAGACACACCAAAAAATTTCAGCAAACTGACTAAAGCTTTGCTGGTGCTCAAGTTGTGCAAGTTAATTTCTTAATCTTTATGCTTCAGCTAGCGATTGCACTTGTGTAGTTTTACAAGTCTGACACCCTCACTGCTATGATAAAGCTCTCTGATGTTAACAGGATCTGTCCTGTTTCATGCTGTGGCTCTTTTACAGAAGGTCTTTGGAGCCATTCACATACTTCTGCAGTACCAGCCCAACAAAGTGGAATGCATTTACAATACATGGCAAGAAGGAACAACAGGGCAACACTGGGAGCCACCAGTACTAGTCTGGAATTGTTCCTTTGCAAGACCTGAAGATTTTTTTTCTGCTACCTGCTACTTTTAGAAGTGCAGAGCAGCAATTCATAGAGAGAGTTCTTAATTCAAGTCACAGAAAAGGACGGTTGCTTTACAGTGCATCTGGACTGCAGGGAAAATAGGTAGCTGAGATATGCAGCACTGACTGATAAAACTGCATTATAATGACGACTGATATGCATGAAGCCTTCTGTTTCAGTGGCTCATATAATGAAAAAATACAAGCTTTCTACAGACTGTTGTCTCTCAGTTATTAATAAGGCACTAAATAGGCCTCCCTGTTGTGGAGATGAGAATAAAATTGAAAAAACTGGTACAGACAGTTCAAATAAAGAATTTTCCATGTCATTCATTACCAGCCTGGGAATTGAGTGGTTCATTGTTTTATTTTGCCAGGAGAAGTCCAACATCTGGCTGTTCAGGAGGACTCCAGAGGGTGTTATTATTCCACTGCCAAAGGGACGATTCAAAGAACTGAAAAGAAACATAAAGAAATCTTGTAAAAATCCTCCCAGAGATTTTTGCACACTTGGAGGCTTTTCAGGGCTCCAGTTTTCCGTCCCCTCTTGGCCCGATAAGAGACTCTTCGGTAGTTCTTCAGGGCTGGTTAGATGTGAGGAGTGAAAGTCTCCATGCACTTAGGAGCAGGAACCTGTGTGGGCGACAGCAGCTCTGTCCCTCCCTGTGTTTAAGGATTCCCCTCTAGGTGATGGATCTGTCTCCATGCCCCCATCAGTCCTCAAATTTGGCCATCAGCTCTTCTCCAGGGAGCAGATTCAGGCCCATCCAGACATGTTTCACTGTGAGAGGGCTGCAGGAGGCCACAGAGCAGAGCAGCACCAGCTCACACATCACCTGCCTTCCCGCTGCTCCTGTTGCAGTGCTCACTGGGACAGAGCAGCCTAGCTGCCCCAGGTCTGGTCCCACCCCGTCCTGTCAAACCTGCTTTCTGCTCCCCACTCCCACACTCTGAGTACATGATGGAGGGAAGAAGTGAATCCTTTACCTTACAACTGCAACAATGAAGTCATCAGGTCCCATGACAAGGACCTGGCTAGCAGCGGGTCCACTCTCCACTGAGAAGTGAGGCACACGGAGATCAGATGAGAAGGACTGGGAGTCATTAATCAGCTGGCGCAGGGAATTAGCTTCTGATTTACTTCAGCCATGAGGGAGGGAAGAGGAAAGAAAGCCCTGAACCTAGGAAGTTGAACATCTCTTTGTCTCTCTGTGGGAGCACATCTGCACAGCCACAGGTGGTGTCTCCCCGAGGGGGCTGGCACTGAGGGCAGGGAGCTCCTTCAGTTCACTCCATGGAAGGAGAAAAGATGCCTTGGTCCACACAGAGAGGCAATGCCATGGACCTCCTGGGCTCCGCCTACAGTGGTGAACTCGGCCCCAACAGACAATGGTGGACCACCCCGCAGAATGCCAGCTCTCCAGCAGGAGGGCAAGTCAGGTCCAGCCCTGGCCACCAGCCATGGCTAAGCCTGGCTCTGAGGTGGGAGGTTGGGCTTAATCCCTGTGTCTGGCCTCTCCCGCACGTCTGGGTGTTCTGTGAAGGCACTGAGCCCTGTGCTGGGGAAGGGAGAGTCAGAAACCGCATGTGTGGTCATGACCACATGAATGGCCATTTGTCTGACTGGCCAAGAAGGAATATTTAGAGGGGTGGGAAAGTGGGAGGAACCCTGAAGATCAAGCTGGCTCCAGGAAATTTGTGTGAGGACATCCCACGACCCATCCCCAGAGCCCCATCGTATCAGCTGTGATCCTTGTGGAAGAGTGAGCCCTAGGAAGACACTCAAGGACTGACCTTTCCTCAGTAAAACAGAGGTAGAAAACCCCCCTTAGGTTTCCCCGTGCACTGAAAGGAGCAAACCCAGGACTGACATCCAAACCACACATCTTGCAACTGTGCCCATGCCTGTAAGCCTCAGACCTACCTCACCATGCCTTCTGCTATGTGAGTGACGGACACATCATCAGACGGGTCTCCCAGGTTGCTAGCTAGACTCAGGGCTATTTTCAATGTCTAAATTGAACACAGAAAGAAAGAAAGAAAAATATTTAGGTGGCCCTGGAAATACAACTTGTGAAACTCTGAACAGGACGAGGTATCTGGTCTCCTGGCATGTTGACTAAAGCCTACCAAAAAAACCATCCAAAAGCCTGGTCCTGGGAATACCTCAGTGCAAAGGGCTGCAGCACATGGGTTTGGGGACCAAGGGGCATCAGTTTGGCACAACAAACTGTGTGCTGGGGGAGCCGAGCTTATCCAGCAGTGTTTGCACAAGGTAGAACGCGCCTGGCAGGAGCTGGCCAGCTGGCTCAGCTCAGTGGTTCATCTGCACTGCCAGCTGGCAGACAGGGTCACCAGGATGCCAGTTACCTTCTGTTTCCATTCATGAGCGGTCACCACAACAGCAGAGATCACACAGATCACACTGAGTCCTTGTGGGACAGTGGGTCCTGGGCTCACCATTGCCTCTGGATGGCAGCTCCATTGGCACTGCATCGCTGCTGAGCAGAAATGAGCTATTTTGCTCACCAGCTGCTACGCACCTTCCTAGTTGTAAGTCATCCAAAGTGTCTGAACAGAAAGCGTTAGTCCCAGCACACTTGAGGGAATGATAACGTAAAAAGAGGAAGGGATTTGGTTTTTTATACATGCAGAATCCTGCATAAGCCAGTCTATTAAAAATAGGAAGATGCAATTTCAAAAGACACAGTTTTTCTCTAGCCTCGGTTTTACACTGCGTAGCCAGGGGACAGCCACAAGGAGAAATGTGCATTTCAATCAAGCCAGCCTGTGCCTAGCAGAAACGCACTAGACTTTCAGCTTGCAGGTCATGCCATTTTCGTTCAAGATTCAAGACAGTACATTTACCCTGCAGGTTAGACAGCTAGATGTGACTTCTGTTTTGGTACGTGCCATGCATCAACAACTTCTCCTGAAGTGTCATCATTTATCTTCTGATGTACAGGGTAGAACATGATTAACTTCTGGAGAAGGTGGCACTTCCATGGAACAGTCTCCTGACCACCATACCATGTGGTGGATGTACAAGAGGCTTGGTAGTCAAGGAAGAGCTCCACTGACACAAGAAGACCACGTCCACCCCACAGACACAGGTTAAGGACAACTTGGTCATTACTGTCCCAGGGCTGGACTAGCTGGTGCTGACGTAGCACTGAATCTCAGCCATGTGTTCAGCTGTGTGATCCCCAGTAATCAGGGCTGCACAACTTCTCAAGTGTCTGTCCTTTATCTGGAGCTGGGACATGATAACCAATGGGTGAAACTCTTGGCCTGGTGCAAACACAGAGCAAATAGATTCATCCAAAGCTTCCTGAAGAGAGCCCAAAAATTACTTAGGTGAGTCAATCTTCTCTGCCTCTGCACAGCCCCAGCACTGTGTAACACCTCCAGTTGCTGCATTTTTGCTGAGGGGCACTAACTTCCAAGCACCCACTCTCCTGCCTGCTACAAGGATGTGGTTTCATCCTTGCTTAAAATTCCCAACTTGTATAACCCAGCTGTGGATCTGTTAAGCATCTAAGAACATAACTCTGCTTACAGAGCAGGAAACAGAGCACCTGCCTGACTTCCTGGGAAGCTGCAATGTTTTAGTAGGGCTGACAGCCCTAAATACCTGAAAAATCATGATCTGGGCCGCTGAGATAATGAGGTGGGCTAAAATGTAAAGATTTTAAAAAATTATATAAGGTCAGTTTCCCTTGTCATCGCCATGTACAGCTTTTTGCTTGCTGACTCCCCTTACAGTGCCCTGGCAGGGGTCTGGAATGGCCAGGGCCACTGCAGCACAAGAGGTAGAGGAAATAGCTGGGACCACCCTCAGCTGAGTCATTCTGAAGACACAATTGCATACAAGAAATGGGTAAAAGCCGCAGCCTGTTTGCTTGAAAAAGCTCTGGGCTAAGCAAGAAAGAACTCAGCTGAGCAGGAGGCTCCAGCATCTGCACCTGCCTGAGGCAGCAGCATAGCTCAGATCTACACCTTAGCAGTCTATTTGCTCATTCTCGTCTGGGAATTACCCACAAACATTTTTGTACAACCAAGGAATAAACAAATACATAATTCTCTAGCAGCACAGGAAAATCAGCCAAATGTTGAGCCTCTTACCTCTGCTATCCAGTGCAAGATATTCCCCCTGGATACTTGATTTGTGATGTTAAAGCCCTCGAGGATGTTCAGGGCTGTGATCAGTGCAGGACCTGCATGTGGAGGTGGGGGACTGAAAACAAGATGACCTGTGAAGGAAAGAAGAGAGGAATGAAGCTGCTTTTGTCAGATACTGTCCAGTTACAGTACTCTCCCATAAGCTAGCGTCCTAGAGGGCAGGGAAGCCTTCCCAGATCTGAAGGGAAATAATGGAAAGCAACAAGATTTGAAAAGGATTTCCCAAAACATTCCTGTTGTATCTTTCTGTTTCTTTATGATGGATGAAGGAAGCCCAAATAGGGATGCTTTTTTTACATCTGAAATTCAGTGGTTGTTGGCTGGCTGGTTGGTTTCTGGACTGCAGTATGGAACAACAGAGAAAAAAATTGGTTTGCAACACTACAAATATAAGGAGAGTAAATACAGGGATTTCTAGAAAAGAATGACATTTTAGAAACTTTCTGCACAAAGTAAGTTTTTCTTCCTTGTAGATCAACTTGGGGAACTGTCTTCAGACATTGGTGCTAGCCTACGGTCCAGCTTCTACCTAGACACTGCATCAGTATGTGATTGTGTTGCATTTTTACACTCTAAGACTATCAAAATGCCACTGGTCACTATCAAGGAAAAAGCAGGCCGCTTTCAAAGTGCTGAAAACCTCCTGAACTGCCTGCAGCACATCAGTGTCAGCAGGCAATAGCAGGAAACTCCCTGGGGATGCCTCTGCGCAGCTTTGACTTCAACTCTTGTTAAATAGTGCCGCCACCTCTTGACAGGTGAAGCACACTTTTAATTGGAGTTGCATGGCAATGGGTCAGGCGTTCACCTCGATAGACTGTGTGCACAGGATTCTCCACCGTGACACTATAATTGCTGAAGTCTTCCTCCACCAAGACTCCTCCATAGTTGTGGACCTGTGTAGAAAAGCAAAGCAGTGCACACTGAGAAAGCTGGGTCAAGGCCATCTGTGTTCCTCATGCTAGCCCAGGTGACCACAGACCATACTGTCAAACAAGCACCACTGAGAATCCCGAGCCAAGTGCCAGGTTCCTCAGGACACCCTGAAGTTCTGTGCTTTCATGGTTGTGGTGGCCTGGCTCACTGTTCACCACTGCTGCAAGGCTCTGCAGCTCACCTCCAAAAGCCCCAAATGGGGACTGGCACTGCCTCACCGTCTTCGCTCCCCTGGGTGGCAAGCATGAGGATGTTAAAGGTTAGCAAGCATCTCAATATTGCCAGGATAAAAGACAAAGAGAAGGAACCTGTGTGTAGCAGGTCGCTGACACTGGAAATCTGTAGCATACAATTCCCACCCTGGTTTTAATTATTTCAGATGATAGTGAGTCTGCTGAACCCTTGCTCTTTCTATAAGGCTCTCCTAGAAGTACAATTTACCGGGCTTGGTAATTTTTGTGAACACAGTCAAGATCGGTAATTCCCTCCACTGCGTGTGTTCTGTGGTTGTGTCATGACGGAGATGAGGAAGGACCATCATAACTGCACTCTGCTGATCTTAAAATCCCCTGAAGTATGTAATACTCTCAGTCAACATACAGGTGCTACTGTGCTCATGGGCCAACTCTTTCCTTCCACCCAGGAGAAGCCACACAACCTGCTGAGAGGTTCTGCTGGGGTGAGTTGCTGCTATGAGTCCTCTGGATTTCCATCCAAAAATGGACAAGAACGAATAACCTGTGCATGCTCTGATTTCTAAACTAGCCAGCTAACTTGGCTAGTTCAGAAAACTCCTCTTCTCTGGTGGAACCAGATGAATCACTGCAGCAGGAAAGCTGATGCAGGGCACGATACGGGGGGCAGCATGTCAAACCACCCCAAAGCTGCAAAAGAAGATATAACCCCTACTGGGATCCCTGCCCCCCTCCCAGAGCAGTCCCAGAGAACAGGCCAGGTTGAACCCAACAGATGAGATGGGCAGGCAGGTGCCTGTGCCAGGGGCAGCCTTCCTGGAGCCTGGCCAGTGGAAAGCCCAGGCAAAGCACCACAGAGTGGGGCAGGAGGAGCGAGATGGCACAGAAAGGCAAGATGTCCTGGTCAGCTCCACACTGCAGGCACTACCTCAAATTCCCCAGAGAGCATTTTTTTGCACCTGTGCCTTCCCTCTGCAGGATGTTTTGGAGCTCTACTTGACTTCACCACACCGATGCCCTCCCTTTGCTGGAAGAATAAACACTGCAGGAAGCCAGCACTTTGCTCTGCTCTGCAACCAAAGCTGCAAGTGCACGCTTGATCCCAGAGCTTGCCAGCGTCTTTGGTGCTGCAGCCCTGGGCTTTGCTCCTCTGCAGAGTTTGTGCTTCCCTGCAGCAGCCCTCAGGTGGGGGGACTGGGGTGATAAAGCTGTGAAACTACACCACAAGCTTGGGACTTTTCCTGTTCCTTGTTCACCTTGTGGTCCAGGTGAACCACAGCAGATTTCCAAACACAGAGCTCACAAATGTCTAAAGCTTGAGCTGAAAGAACCCATTCCAAACTACTGATGACACATGAACCACAGTGGTAGGGAGAAATGGTGCCACCAACCACCCTGACTGCACATACAGAGATATAAATGTTGTTTGGGGTTTTTTTTACCATAATAGCTACTTTGTTGTTGTTACTTTTTTTTCCAGAGCACCTCTACCAAGAGGAGTTAAGATAGAGCAACCCTAAGTGGGACCAAGCCTGTCTGATTCTCTGCTCACAAGGCTCACAGTTTTTATTTTTAAACCATCTTCCTAGTGTCTATATCTTACAGTTCCCTTAACAACAAAAATTTGCTTCTCAACAGTGGGGCACCTCCCGTTATGGGGGAAAAGGGGATGTCACTAATGGTAACTCAGCATAGAGCTGGTCTTGAAATGGAGATATTTTTTTTTCCCTTTGAAAAAAAGTCTGTCCTGGTTATAGAGGAAATGGAGTTTTTACTTCTCTAGGCTGTGTAATTGACCCATGTGTCACTTACACCACTGCTGTGACAGGGACAGGAAAGAAAAAGGAGGCTGCATGCATTTTTCCCCCAATTGTGCTGGCACATTGGCTATGGCTTATCTCCAGGCTGTCACCTTAAGCAGGTGACATGGCAGGTGGCACCCCCAGCCCGGACTGTGCTGTGTGGTCTGGGACAGAGACAGGGACAGACGTGACTCACCTCGGAGATTATCTCCTGGGTTAAGTTTCCACGGTAGAAAGCTGACGACCCTTCTGCCCCCACCAGCTCCAGGACAGCTGCGAGGTCCAGGCGCCTGACGAACATGCCAGGCAGCAAGGGCCGGCCATCTGGTAGGAAGATCTCCCGAAATTTGTCAGAGTAGTTCAGGTCCTTCAGTTCACTTATGGCTTTGGCTGTGGGTGAGAAGGGGAAGGACGTCCAGAAAAGCCAGGGTGCAGGAACTCGGGAGTCACTGTGTACCTGACGGGGATTTTGGAGGCATGCCACTGCCTCTCACCCATTTCAAAACTAGAGGGTGGCTGGATCATGCACGCATTAGCTGGGAAGGAAACCCAACAAAACCCCAGTGCTCTTCCCTGGCTGGCCCTGGGTGGCTGCCCAGCGTGGGCTGCTCTTCCCTTTCCCTGACCAGCCCTGGGAAAGGGCATCAGTTTTGCTGCCACCATGCTCTCCCCTTGCAGACCATGGCTCACGTGTTGCTCAGCTCCCAACACCATCCACCTCTAGGTCCAAAGAGCCTGAATTTCCCATGAATAACCATCTACATCCCCAGCTGCCTCACACTCGAGCAGTGACCAACATGCTCCTCCACGCTAAGCAGCCACCCTTGGCTACTCATCGGGTACTTACCCAAATCGTGTGTGACATTAAACCCATCCTGGGCAACACTGGCCACGAGGCCCAGCAGCTCAGACCATGGGAGTCTGCAAAGGAGAAAGGACAAGGAGAAATGTGCATTGGAGGGCTGCAGCAGGGCAGGGTGGTGGGGAGCAAGTGCAGGAGTCGGCTCTGTGGTCAGGGGGCTCCTGAAGGACCAGGCTGTGGGGCCAGTGGTGGCCAAAAGGAGCACTGAGCTTTCAGTGGGTTTAGCAGGATCACCTCAGTGCTCCACAACGTGCATCAGAGAGGAATGCCGGTGTAAGGATGGGGAATGGGCATCTGTGGAGCAAAATCTCAAGCCAGGCTCCAGCCCTGAGCAAGTCATTGAGATCCCTCCCTCCCAGTCCCAACAGAGCATCAAGGACAGCCACACTCCTTAGGGTCCAGCTAAAGAGAATGAAAATGCAGACATGCATGAAAACGTTATGCACCTACTTCTAAAAGAATGTTTATTATCCGTCTTGTTAGCCACAATTTTGCTTTGCAGAAAACCTGACCAAGCTGAATTGAATTCTTTCTTTTGTTAAATGAAGTACCAATAAATTAACGTATTTTTCAACACCATCCTCCAAGTACCCCTTAGCTAATGGCTTTGACTGGCAACTGAGAACATGGTCTGATGGCAAGGGCTCGTGTGCTCACAGCTCCCCCACAGGGACCCCCAGGGCACAGCCTGTGCAGCATGAGGACAGCCCACCTGTGCCAGCCTTGTGTCTTACCTCCCGTGTAACTGGTGCGCCTGCTGCATTCCCTGTATCATGCCTGGCACCCCCACGAGCAGACCTGGCTGTAACACAGGAAGGACAAAAAGGAAGAGTAGGCTCCTGCCCATGAGGACACAGGATATAATCCCCAACTGCAAGTCAAGGAGAGGCAAGTCATGTTCACATTGGAAGTGCCCGCATGGCTTTTAGGAGAGGGATGAGGTCTGCACTAACATGCTAAATTAGGGAATAAAATTTTTTTGAAGGAAATAGGCAAATTCAATCATGATCTCAACCCAGTTTGATCAGGAGAAATAACTCAGCAGAACGACATGGGATTGTGCTCCTTCCCAGGGCTCTTGTTCTCCTGGCTCCCCACTGCCAGAGAGACATGCCTCTTTACTCCCCAAACCCTGTAAGGCTTCAAGCATTTTGGGGCTGCCAGAGAAGCATTTTCCCTGGACTCCCCATGTCTGTAAGGGCCCAGGATTGCCCATGGTGGGAGAGGTCTCCTGTCACTTCACCAGGCATCTCCCCCTTGGCCCGAGAGCTGTGGGAAGAGGAGAGCTGGAGACATCAGCCAGCTACAGCCCTGGAGGGGTCAGCCGCGGGCACTGGTCCTCACCTTGGTGTCCTTCTGCAGGTCCCCCTCCAGTGGGATGCCCAGAGGAGCCACCTCACGGAAGTCGATCACCCAGCTCCTGTTCTTCCGGATGTCGTGGACCAGCATCACCCCACCCCTGCAACGAGACGGGGGTCACAGCATGGCACTGGTTGTACCTCCAACAGCTGCTGCCATAAAGCCAAAATGAAGAGTGTGGGTGCCACTGGGGCTGGGGCCAGTCCTAGCATGACAGGGCAATCATAGCAGGTCACCAGCCCCAGCAGCAACCCCAGGCTGGCCAGCGGTGCAGGGGAACGCTGCTGCCCTTCCCCTGAGAGCAGTCTGGGACCACCGAGCCAGGGCTAGTGCGGGACGCAGGCAGCCCCTGTGCTGAGGCTGCAGTGAGGCTGGATCAGTCCCTGCCAGCCTGGCCAGGGGGCCACTGGCTCTGTTCCACTGCCAGGCTGGGACTATCTGGGATTTTCTTTCTAATCTGAGCAGTTTTGCAACAAAAGAGGGGTTTTGCTTACAACGGCAACCTGTGGCAGTCTGGAGAAGCTATCAGGTGGTGCTTTACGCAATGCTCCCAAGACCTCCCTCAGAGCCAACAGCACCAGGCTCACGTGGATGCGACCCTGGGGATGTGGATGGGGAGGAGGCCACCCCTCACTGCTGTGCCTTCCCTGGCAGCTGCCCAAAGCTGGGCTTGGACCTCAGGCTCCTGCTGCAGCAGAAGCCGAGCTAATGGAGGGAAGCACTCAATCTCTGAAAGCACTGGGACTGAGCCCAGGGTGTTGCAAGCTCCTGGCACACTCATGGAGGGGCTTGGCAGCCTGTGGTCACGTTTTCAACCCTCGTGAGCCTGAGGCTTGGACCTTCCTGGCAGCCACTATAGCAGATGCAGCTTTTCCCTCCCTGGGGGTCTCTGTCCCTCGCTGTCAACTTGGTGCACAGGAGGGTTCCCTGCCCCTGTGCAGATGTGGACACATCCACCGCCTGGTGTCAGAGACCTGGTACCACATGCTGGGACTAGGGCTACCACAAAGGCACATCTCAGCTGGTGGGGATATCACCTGCTTGAGGACAACTGCAGACAACAGCATGGGGGTGAGTGATCAACACTTACCCGCCAATCCCTGATGTGTGGGGGTTGACGATTCCCGCGCAGAGGGCTGAGGCGATGGCTGCATCTACGGAGGAGCCCTGCTTGTTGAGCACCTCTATGCCCAGCGCCGTGCAGCAGGCAGCGTCTGTGACCACAGCACCGTGGTGGAAGATCTGCCAGAAGAGGAGAGGCATTGTGCCCAGGGAGGGGTGCTGGGGCTGCCTTCTGGCAGCTCTGTGGGACCTGAAGGCTGAGGCCACTGCCAAGGCTGTGGCCAATCTGCATTTTTAGATTCCTCCAAATGCTGGTGGGAGTAATATGTCCCTTGGCACATCCCTGCACCAGGGCAGCTGTGGCTACTCTGCATGTAGCCATGGCCATCGCTCAGCCAGCTTTCGGCAGCAGACATGCTAAGCTGGTGGGCCACCCCAGAGCAGCGTCAGACTAACCCTCAAGAGCAATGGGCGATGGCATGCCGTCACTGTGCTGCAGCAATGCAGTCACTGGAAATGGGAATACAGCTGCAAAGACTGCAGCATCCGCCCCAGTTCCATGGCTTGTTCTCATCCTTCCCTGGCGCCGGTGCTACAGCAGCCACAGGAAGTTTGCAAAGGTTCATTTTAATCCGATGGTGCAAATTGCAGCATCTCGGCACGAGCCAGAACAGCCCCAAGAAGTGCAACGACAGAAGGGCCATGGCAGGCTGGCGGGCAGGACTGGCCCTTCCAGCAGTGCTGTGAAAGGCTGTGCAGCCTCATTCCAGTGCTGCACCCCAGCCAGCCATGGAGCCAAGCCACTCCACTCCCAGTGGCTGCATTTTGCATACCAGTGAGAGAGCAATAAATTAAAAAAAAAAGGCAAATCTCTTCCACATGGACTTGTAGGCGCTCTGCCCTGCTGGGCAGCATATAAAGAAGATGATGGTGACTACTGACTGTTCCTTGGCCTTTCTCAGGCTGCAGTACCTGGCAGGAGATGTTCTGCAGGAAGTTATGACCCCATGGCCATGCTGCCTTTGCTCTGCAGTTTAGCACTGGTCTGTGCGACAGATCAGCAGGAGGTTCAGCCCTGTTTTCAGCTATTTCCCTGCTTGGTCCTGGGACGCATCCTTTGAGAGGTGAGCCTGGGCATACAGATCCATAAAACTCTCTCCAAGTGGAGATGTACAAAAGATGCCTACTGCTTAACTAAGGATTGCTCTCTGAAAGCATTCACAACTGGCTCAAACTGCAACTGGAGTTACAGCAGCAGGGCTGCCCACTTGCCCCCAACAGCGCCCCCAAACCTGCCAGGCACAGTCACCCACGCCGCAGGGCAGGCACTGAGAGCTCAGCTCACCCCTCTGAGCACGACTCCCAGACATGAAAAACCTTTTGAGACAATTTGGGATGGAATTGCCAAGAGAGACTCAGCACCCAGGATCTCACTGACACTGGCTGGGGTTCACCAGCACTTATCCCACTGAACTGTTGGCAAGGAGGAAAGCTAGGGAGCTTCTCCTATTTTTGGAGCCAAAGCCTGACTGCAAAAGCCACTGTTTCATCTTACCTGAGGGTCTCCAAAATAGATCTGCATGATCAGGGCCACCGTGACCCCGGTGGCAAAGGTCAGGCAGGCAGTGATGATGACAGTCAGCCCATCCTGTCGGCAGCTGCAGTCTCCGGAAAAAGGGTCCTTGCTGGTCTCCCGGAGAGGGGACACATCCTGGCTTCCCATCTCTGATGAGGACGAGGGCAGGCGCTGGAGACGCGCTGACTTCAGGAAGGAGTCTGGGTCTTTGTGGGCAGCGGCGAAAAAACAAGTGTTAGTTATTGAGCAACACAGGGCTCTTATTGCAGTGTTTACCCAGTGCTAACATTACACCGTGCCCCTTTCAGCAAGGCTATTACCTTCCCTATTGATCCCAGCTCTCAACAGACTTTCTGGTTCAGATGCTGCTTTAGGTCATTTTACTGATCCCTTCCTTTAGCTCTACTTATTCCAAACTGAATTCCCTGGAGATTACGAGGGGCAAACCCCCCTGAATTTTGCTCCATTTCAATCCATTCATCAGTCTTCAGTGATGGGCCCACAGTTACTGCTCCATTTGGAGGGGTTCTTAACACAGCACTGACTTGAAAACACATCTCTCAAATGCAGCAGGACTGAAGAAGAGGAAATTAAGATAGATATATATATAAAAATAGAGTCGAGCAGCCTTGTTTGGAGCTATGCTTGAGCTAAAGCACCTGAGCAAAACAGAGGCGAAGCAAAATGAGTGGCCTGGGCACAGAAAATACCTCTACAGAAGCATGGCAAAGTGAGGGCAGAGAGGAGCAAACCTGCAAACCAGAGGGCCGAGGGGCGTCCACCCGCTCCGACGGCAGGAAAGGCTCTGCTTTCATTTCTTGCTTCCTCCAGCTGACGAGGCCCACTGTGAAATCAAGCTGCTCGCCGAACGCCCAGCTCCAAAATGGCAAATGCAACAGGGCAGGGTTTTGCTGGGCATCCACCAGACAGCAAACAATGCTCAGCAGGATGAAAAAGTCTCTTTTGCTCTAAAAGATGCCTTGAATTTCTGCCTGCATCAGCTGCCTTCGCGGCAGGGAGGACGCTGGCTGAGCGTGCCCTGCCTCTGCACTGGCACTGCTGGGCACACGGAGCTGCTGGTGCAGCCGTGGGGACATACCCGTCCCTGCCAGGCACCAAATGGGACCAAGCGGCTTGGGGCAGCACCCACAGCTCCTGGATGAATATTTTTCAGGGAGCTGCCAAGAGCCATTGGGAGCTGCAGTGCCCCACACATCTGTGGTGGGAAGAAGAGGAGCATCGAGTAGAAAAGACGAGATGAGAAGCTTGTCTCTCCACAGAGGGGACATTTCCCAGGTTTGGGGTAAGGGAGAAGGGAATGAGCAGGAAACTGTGTGTCCCCCATCATCCTGCCATGCTTCTCCATCTGCTCTGGCAGGCAGCATCTCCTGGGGACCACCAGCCCTGTCCTTGGCATGACATTAAAGACCCCTTGACTGCAGCTCTCCTGGGGCCAGGCAGGGTGTTAGTTTTAATTTCAGTGACGCTGCAACCAGCAGTAACCCCACTGCAGCCACGGAATGCCCTTAGGGTGAATTTAATCTCCTTCACATTGCGGTGACTTAGGAGCATGACTGGGAGAGGCTCAACTCTCCCAGCCCACACCTCTGAGCGCACACAGGGTCCCTCCCCAGCACGCCTGGTCTGTGAGCTGAGCCTGCAGTGTGTGGGCAGAGGGAAGCCTGGCTGGGGCGGGCAATGGGCTGGGGCGCCACCGGTGAGGGCCATGACTGTCCTGGTGGGGGATGCCATTGTGGAGGGATGTCCCATACAGCCCCCTGCACACCCAGTGGGGTACCAGCCCCACCAGTGGGAAACAGTGAGCTGGGCTCCTTTGCCCAACCGCTCTGGGACTGCGTCCCTCTGCTCTGCTCCCATAGTGCTGGTGACAGGACAGCCCAGGACCAGGGGACACAAACATCCCAGGGAGCAACCATGGGAGAGGACAAGCCACGGCCCTCCAGGGTGGCCTCTCCCACCCATGCAGAAGTCCCTTTGGTCTCCACCACTGACATCCCGCGTGGCCTCTGGCAAGTCACTCGGTCTCTGCAACTGCTGGTGCTGTGTGGGGACAGCAGGGCCGTGGTGTGGGAACAGGAGTGGCTGAAAGGGCTCAGCAGGGAGCATGGAGGGCAAGGAGCAGCCTAAGAGGCCAACACACAGGTGCCCGTCCCACCACTGACGTTCACACTAGAAAGAGAAGCCAATGAGCCCTACATGGCTTCTGTGGGGGCCATGAAGGAGACGTGGCTGCCCGGGGAACCAGGGCCACCCCAGCTCTGGAGCTGCTGCCGAGGGGACAGCTGAGGCCGGAAATGCTGGTGGGCTCTGGCAGGCGCTGCAGTGTGGGACCGCTCAGTCCCCAGCACCGACAGCACAACAGGGGCTTCCCCCTTTTACCGAGACCTCCTGGGCAGCAGGGACCGGAGGCCTGAGCTCCCTCCCCGCCGGCCCGGCCGGTAACGCGGCACGCAGCTCCCACCCAGCCCCTGAGGCGCCCGGGGAGGCTCCAACGGGCCGGTGAGAGCCTTTCGGGAGAGCGGCGCCCGCACGCCCGGCGCCTCCGCCACAACCGCGCGGGGCGAGACCGGGCGGGGGAACCGGCAGGGGACAGCGCGGGGGGCGGGGGGCACGGGGGACCTCGGACAGGGGCCCCGGGCAGAGCCCTGTGCCCTGGAGAGGCGCGATGCGGCGGGGCAGGAGCGCTCTGTGACTCCTGGGAGGGCCGGCGGGTCACCGACAGGCGAAGGGCCGTCCCCAGGGCCGGGGCCCGGCGTCTGACAGCCGCCCCGCTGGCGGCACCGCGCCGCGCCCCCGCTGCCCCGGCCTCCCCCGCGCGTCCCCGCAAGGCAGGCGGCGGGGCCGGTGCCGGCAGCCGCGGAGGGCGGCCCGCAGGGCGGGCGGTGGCCGCAGCGGGAGGGAGCCGGGGGCACCGGGGGCTCGGCCGCCGCCCCTCACCCGTGTCCTGCTCGCCCAGGAACGCGTCCTCCTCCTTCCGGGCGCGGAGGCCGCCCTCGCCCGCGCCGCCCGCCTCCTCCTCGGGCAGCCGGGGGAAGCTGGTGATGCTCATGTAGTCCACAGGCGAGGCAGCGGCCAGGGCCCGCTGCCGGCCTGCCCCTGCCCCCGCCTCCGCCGGCACCGCCATCGCCGCCGCAGCCGCTGCCGCCGGAAGGGGCCGGGCCGGGCCCGGTGGCCTCGCGGCTCCTCCCTGCGGGGGGGGCGGCCGGGGCCGGGGGGAGGCCCAGCCCGCCGCAGGCGCCTGCCGCGGCCCGAGCGCCACCCGGCCCCGACCCGGGCCAGGCCTGCGTAGCCCGGTCCCCGGGCGGCTGCGGGAGACTCCGGGGAGCGGTCTCGTGCGTTGTGTCGCCGCATATTCAGGTGAACTCGCCAAGGGAGGCTCAAGCCATTGTGCCAGCCACCGCCACGGCGGCCAGGGGCGGCCGGCACCCCGCGGGTGGCGCTGCACGGCGCGGCCTGCGCGCCCCCGCGGCCTCTCACGCCCGGTGCTCTGGGGGCCAGGCCCGGCGGGCCGGCCGGCGCCGGTGGGTGCCTGCGGGCGAGGCCGGCCGGGCTCAGCGCTGGCACCGGCGGCTCCCGCTGCTGCCAGCCCCAGCAGCACCGTGTGCCCGGGCAGGCTGCGGCTGCCGGGCAGCTCAGGCCAGCACGGGGCCAGTGGCCGCGGGCGGGACCCCCAGCCTGGGCGAGGGTCACCAACAGCTCCCGCTTGGCAGAGTTTTGACCAAAAAGACGTAACAGTGGGGGAGGCCTGGTTTGCCATGGATATATCTGAAATCAAACTGGCTGAAACATTTAATTTTTTTCTCCCTACGCTACTTTCAGAGGTTGAGCTAAAAAACACCAGTAAAATAAATGGAAGTTGGAAGAGGTTGTTTCATTCTGGGCTGAACAAAATGCTTCAGGTTTGTGCAAATTACTTCCCCCTGCAACAACATCAGCCTCTGCTTCTTGGCTTGGTGCATGTGCTTGGCTGTTTGGCTGCCAGATCTGAAAAATTCATCCTCTGCCCTGATCTATCCTGGACGTCTGTTGTTTTGGGAGACAGAGTGTGTTGAGTGCTGGGCTGTTTGGACCTGGGGAAGTCAGCTGAGGTGTGTCCTACTTTCTCATCCTTCAAAGAACCATCTAATCCCCCCAGCTCTTCCCAGCGTGCGCAGCTCCACTAGCTCACTCAATGCTCCTTAACACAGCGAGGTGTAAACCCTCCTTTGCTGTGGCAGTGGCAATGTTTCACTAGTGCCCTCCGACAGCCTGAGGGTATAATGGGCATTGCCCGTTACTAACAAAATGCTCATAGGAGGATAGTTCAGCTTTTGCAAGACAGTCTCAGCCTGCTCCATTTTCAGACCTCTCTCCAGACTTCCCATCCCCAGCAGCTGGAGGTGGTTCCTTCCCCACCAAAGCAGCTTCTCCAAGGCCAGGAGCTTTGTGCATCCTGCATCCTCCTCCACTCATTTGCCTGGCAGAGTATGAACGGACATCTTTGAAATGAAACACCCTAGGAAGTGTGGGCAGGGACACTGCTGTCCCAAAAGGTCTCAGCAAACACTATACCCAGTGGTCAGATATAAGTGTGACTTAACAGTGCTTGAAGACAAAGCTCTACATTCTGCTTCTTCGGTTTTTGAGACCCTGCTTGCCCCAGACCAGACCAGCCTCTGCTGCTTTTGTGTTTCTGACAAACCAAAACAGCTGTCACCTGTGGGCAGCTAAATCCCAGCAGCTGTGAGCACAGCCTTTGCAAGCTTGGAAATGAAGCTGGGGAAACGCAGAGAGGATGACACCTCCACGGAGGGGACAGAGGCTCCTCAAAAGCATGCTCCCAGCTCCAACAGGCACCACTTGGCTTTAAGGACATCCCAAGCACTGTTAAAGACAAGTGATGTCCCCTTGCTGGACCAAAACCACAGGTAACAAGTTCACATCTTGCTGTGTGCTCAGCCATTGCCGCTGCAAAGTTACCCTGTGGTAGCAACTGTTTTACCTGGGGCCTGACAGCTGAGGTTGCCAACACACAAGACGCCCAGCTGCACAGCCACCTCTTAACACCTGCCAGCACATCTTTACACCCACACCATTTCTCTCTTTAACACCAAAAAAACCTTGCATTAAAGTTTTAACAGATATTATGCTTGAAGCCCAAGAAAGATCACAAATTTCTCTGCCAATTCCACACCAAAACACAGTTGCTCCTCTCCTCACAACAAGGTTAGGCCATGGAATCTCTCACTCTCCTTCCTGCCAGGGACTGGCTTCTTTTTCTGAGATCCAAAGTGATATTCCTCCAGGTCTGCAGCTAGTAAAGAGCTTCACAAAACTGCTGAGGACAGAGGTGCCGCCGCAGCCCCTGTGCCCCCTACTGCAGTCCTTACTCCTGTCAGCTGCTGCTCTTTCATCCTAGCATTCTACTTCGTGTTCTCTGCTAGACCATCCCTGTGTCAATCTCTCAAGTATCTGAAAAAACCCCTTGTTTTTACAGTGCTCATCACTGTAGGATGCTCAGCTCCATTCTACAGGCTGCCACATCCCCTTGAGCTTCTTAAAATCAACCTCATTTCTTTGGGGGATGAAGACACAGCTTTAGCTTTGTTGGTGATCAGCACTGGGGATACCTGCTTCTAGCCATTGAGGCACCCCTTAAAACAGAAACCTTAAGAGATTAAAAGCTTGCAACTGAGCAACTGCAATCATTAACTTACCTGGAGCCTTGAGGAGATCCAAAGACCAATGTCTCTTCTGCATGGTCATGATAACCCACCCACAGTACTGTGTTCAGCTCTGGAGACCCAAACATAAGGACATGGACCTGTTGGAGCAGGGAGGCCACAAAGACGCTCAGGGGGCTGGAGCACCTCTCTGCTGAAGACAGGCTGAGAGAGTTGGGGCAGTTCAGCCTGGGGAAGAGAAGGCTCCAGGGAGATCTTACAGCACATTCCAGTGCCTAAAGGGGGCCGACAAGAAAGCTGGAGAGGGGCTTTTTACAGGGGCATGTAGTGATAGGGCAAGGGGGGTGGCTTTAAACTGAAAGAGGGTATGTGTAGATTAGATTTAGTAAGAAATTCTTTGCTGTGAGGGTGGTGATGCATTGGCACAGGCTGCCAAGAGCAGCTGTGGGTGCCCCATCCCTGACAGCATCCAACCCTTGGACAGGGCTTGGAGCAACCTGGTCTCATGGGAGGTGTCCCTGTCCACAGCAGGGGGTGGGAACTAGATGGTCTTTAAGGTCCCTTCAGACCCAGACCATTCCTCAAAAGCAGATCCTCCTCAGGTTCTTCCTCAGCTTCCAACCACTAGAACTGTAGAGAACTGCAAAGACCAAGAAATTTGGCTGGTAGGACTGTAGGTAAGCAAGAAATAAAGCAGAGGGGCAGGTAAGCAACTCCCCAGCTCTGTGCATTTTACAGCAGTGCTTCAGGCCCTGCTCTGGAACAGATTCGGGCACTCTGCAACACAGCAGTGGCTCTCCCATGTCACAGGGCAGGCAGGGACAGCTGCTGAAGGAGCAGAACTTAAATAGAGGCAACAGTTAGCTTAATCTGCTTAATCACCCATTAAAGCATGGATCTAAACATTAGCTACTACTTCCACTACAAATGCTTCTGGCCCCTTCAGAAGTGCAGGACCAAAGCCTGCAGCACAAGAGACCTAAGAATCCCAAAGAGCTGCTGACTTAGGTATTTACCAAAAATCAGAACTCTTAAAGGAATCCCACACTCACACCATTTTACAAAACTTCAAAGACCAGAGGATACGGAAGCTGCACAGTGGATTATCCAGGCGACGTTTATTAGAGCATTTCAAGTATACAATGATTTTACTGACGGCTGTGAGCAGCTAAGATGCAAACAGATGCCAGTAGACAGGGCAACCTAGAACTAGCAGGCTATGCAATTCTTGTGGAAAACTAATGCTTTCAGCTGAAAGAAGAGGAAAAGGAAGTATCAGACTAAAAGACTGAGCAAGTTTGGGGATGGGAAGGAGAAAATGTAGAAGTTTTTATCTGAGATTACTTACTTAAATTGGCAACTCACAAGTAGCAGAAGCCGTCTGCTATTGCACTCTTCCCTTGGCATCCCAAGGACCTAAAATAGCCAGGTGTGAGGTTTTGTTCCACCAAGAAGAGACAGTGTTTTCCCTGGTAAGAATGGAGACCTGCACCAGTGGGTGAATCTGGAGCCATAGCTCAGCACTTAAGAGATTTAGAACACTGGCTTTGCATACTTATATGTGAGAACCAGGCTGTTGGACTTCCATCAGCAAGGAAGCAATGCAGACTTTCAGCAAGAGCATCCTAAAACTATCAGCTCCTCACTATAAGGCAGCTTTAGGTCAGGACTCTTTTTTGGGTGCCTGAGCTGTTGTTTATAAAAGCAAGGACCACATGGCAACAAGACTACAAGGTCCTCTGACAATAACAAGGATTGTGCGTGTTCCCCAAGAACTATTTCTTGAAGACATATCCTTAAAAATACCTTAAAGCAGACTTCCCCATTGATGCACAAAAAGGGCATGACTAGGGAGGAACTGAACTATGAAGTGATCAGCTCACAAAAAGCACCTCACAAACCAGAGGCTATGTACTTTGCCTGATTTGCAAGCTACTAATTCTGTATTTTAAGGTAATAGCTGCCTCAATTGCATCTTAGTCTCCTGCATTCATTGACAAGGAGAAGCTGAATTCAAGAGCTTAAATAAAAAAGAAAGAATTTAAATGCTTGACATTCAAAAAGGTATCTCCAGAATAACTGTCCTTCAAAGACTACTAAGCTCTGAGATATTCAATGGCAACTTAGTAGTCAGTCTAGCAGAGTGCAGTGGAGTTTCTAAGCCTCCTGAATACACCTTTGTTAACCAGATTTATCACAATTCTATCTAGCAAAATTGCTTAAAAATTTGTCTTCGTCAAAGACCATTTGAAAGCTCTGGTCAACAACTAATTTGCAAGTAAAACAAAAAAATATTAGAAATGGTAACAACACAGTCTGTTTAATCAAATCTGATCTGATTGCTAGAAAAACAGGCTAAGGACAGCCACTTAGCTCATATCCTGGATGCTGCAGTGCCTTCCTCCCATGTACCCTACAACTGCTTTTTAGAAACTGTTTGTCTAAAGGACAACAATGGAAGACAAGTCAGGATTTAATGACAGATTTCAAACAAAAAGGCATACACACATTAAATTAACAAGATTCAACCTTCAGCACAGAGGAGTATGACAGAGTTACTGGCTAGAGTCACGGAAAGTTCCAAATTTGAACGGTCTTGAACCACTTCCAAAAATTCCAATGGCTTTTTAATAGTTCCAACAATTAACAGGTATATAAAACGGAGACGGACTTCTCCAGCAGAAGAGTTGGGGCTCTTCCAGGCTAATCAAACTGCTGGTACAGAAGGGAGTTGATTTGACTTTCCCCACCTTCCCACCAGTCCACTAAAGACTATGATTTATTAAAACCTTCTTGATTTACTGACGACTAATTTAACAGGAAAAAGCCGCAGACTGTGTCAATCATAGTGGATGGCAGTATAGAAGATTATCCAAACAACCTGTGGAGAGGAAAGGAAGTGAAGGTTATCTCAATGCCTCTGGGGAGGGTTCAGAGAGAAAACAAGCCTCACACCCTGCTCTCAACAGAGGACTGGGGACTGAACTGCAGCTTTGAGATGGTCTTGAAGAGATGCTGGGATCATGATGTGCCACAAACGGCATTCAGCTTGCTTGCCTTCTGGGGTGATCAGCTCTCCACATTAAAATCCCACCATAGTCCTTCTAGTGATTAAGAAACACCACCAGATCAAGCGCTGAGCATGTTCAGAGATGTGGGGGGAAGGAAGTAAGGGAAAAACAAAGACACCCAACATAAAAGGTTGGGTGTAACTAGCTCTAGATGAAATTCCACCAGGATATCTAGGACAGAGGATGGGGAGACATAAAAGTTAAGGGTTGATGCAGAAGTATAGCTGCCTGTATTTACATCCTTTCCTACAGAGAAATCCCAGGCACTAATACTGTATTTCAAAACCAGTAGCCATCAGATTTTTGGGGTTTCTTTCCCAGTCAACTCCACTTATTAGATGATGTTAACATGTCTCTATTCTATCTGTGCACCACCTCACCTGATTTTCTCCCAGGTCTTTTCCCTCAGAAAGTGTATCAACTTAAGCAAGAGGCATTACCAGAAACAGTGCAAAAGATGTCATGAATCCTTCTTTTGTTAGCTCCCACGTCCCGCCATACTCCTCCTCATCTATCTGCTGGAAGCTACTGAAGTAGAGGTATAGAACACCAGCATTGATCAGGCAGAATCTGGAAGAGATAAGGAAGCGTCATTTTGGTGATAAAGGGTGCAGGTATCCAATATGCCATACTGCAATGTAGCAGTGAAACATCTTTCATCTGCAGCAGAGAGGAAGCAAAGAGGAATGCTGTTCCTGCAGCGCTTCCCAGGCAGCTCAGTCACTTCTGTAGAAGAGCACCTCCAGGTCAGCTTGCCGTAGCATGCTAGGTTCAGATGAAGTTCAGCTCACAAGGCACAACCTGCTCCTAGTAAGGCTCAATAGACAGTGGTCAAGCTGGAGGTATCAGCAGATCTGCAAACCCTGCAAGTTTTCCCACCCTGTAGATCAGCAGCAGTCCTGCTCCCACACAGAATCCAACTTCCTTGCGTGTACTACTTGATTTTGAGGCTGCCAAGAGGGAGGGCTGTCGAAAGCCAAAGAAGGCTCCACAGCGCCCTCTGAGCCATAGCTCTGGGGTTCAACCTGAGACAACTCAGCAGTCTCCAGTCTGTGCCAACAGTTACACTGCAATGGGGAGCAAAAAAATGCGACCTCCTGTTTGTCCATAGATGCATTTGGCTTTACGCCACCCCAACTTAGGGCTGGGGCAACCTGGGAAGTTACAGGTATGTTTCTGGAAAGAAAGCTGTGTAGAAAAGGGCAATGCAGGAAGACATACAAGTTCAGCGACTGGCAGCAAGCTGTGAGCAGCTGTGTGACTGCATACCACAGAGAAACCACGTGCACAGTTCTAGAAGCTTTTAGTGTTTCCACTGTACACCAAATCACTTTTTCTTATTAACATTTATCACAGGAATTGGCTTAGGTGCCTTGTGAATTAATGGATGACTAAGTAAGAACAATACTTCTCAGCTACTGCATATCTGTTACTGGGGGCACTTTAGATTTAACTGTTTGCATGTAGCTATTGAGTTCCTGTTGGAGCATCACTGCTTTACAGACCCTTTTCCCTAAATTTCAACCTTTTTTTTTCTTCTTAGAGACACTTGCAGCTGCTCCCTCCACTTTCTTGCCACAGCCAGGATGCTCAGGAGGAGGGACAAGATGACAAGTCAATTTTGCCTAAGAAAAGCCGTGAGGTTGTGTGCTTGACTAGGAGACCTTGACTAGGCAGAGACATTTGCAAATGTAGATTCCCCAGAGCAGACACAGTGACTTCCCACAGCTGGTGTTGAGAAAGCAGGTGTCTCTCCGGTGTCCCCTGCAGAAACTTTCAGGCACTTGTCAGGGCCAAAGAAATTTTCATTGCGTAACTCAGAGCACTCACTGCAGCCTTTGGACACCTGCTAGGAGGTAACCTGAATCCTATGTCCCAGTGGGGATCTGATGCATATATACCCTTCTAAGGCACTGCCTTCCCGCCACACCATGGCTGAAAGAACAACCTCAGCAAGCTGGGAGCACCACGGGAGCACTGCCAATGGCGCCACTTTGCCTGCTTGTTACCTATGGTCTTTGGTGTTTTGAAAAAACCTTTTCTTTTTCAAAGATAAGCGGCCCCTCTCGTCTACTAACAAAACCTCTTCTCCAAGGAGGTCTCCTGACTCAAAGAGAAGGACTACCACACCTTCCCCTCTATGGGCCTTACTTCTTAGGTAGCCACACTAGGCACCATACTCATAGCCTAGTATTCACACATGCAGGAAACAGGTCACTTCACAAGTCAACTGAACCTCTCATTCCCTCCTTCTACCCCTGCCCCCTTTAATATTAATAAAACAAGTAATTTTTAAAAAAGCATTAATCAGGCTGAGAAGAGAGAAAGAGGCTGATGAAGACACGTTATGATTTGTATGAATTCCATGACAAATAACAGTCTGGCTTTAAACAACATTGGCTTTAAGACACACAGCAGACAGAGACTGTGCTTGGCCAGCCCAATGTTTTTAGCCCAGCTTTAAACCAGACACCAAGTCAAATCCAAATGTGGGAAAGTACATGAGATAGAAAAGGAAATAAACCTTACACTGCTATTCCCACGAATCCCTTCAGTGGAACTACTCCCCAGATGATTCCCAAAATAACTGCAATGATCTGCCGGAACCAGTAGATCACATCTAAAAACTCGTCCTGAGGAGATAAAGCACAAGAAAGATTTTGGCATTTACTTTTTCCTTTTTGTAAAGCATCACACAATTAACAGGTGAAAATTTAACACATTGAATGCTTAATTTTCCATTCCAAGTATAAGATACTGTACTCAGAGCAGATGAAAGCAGCTTGTGGCTTCATGTACTCTGGACTTCTCTGCTTCCAAATTAAATACATGGCTTTGTCCTCCAATGGGCTAACAGCAGAGGTGAACAAGTATCTAGTCCCCCTGTTTACTAAAGATTCACTTATATAAAAATTCACTGGAATAAAATTTTAATGCTTTAAGACTATTATAGCCACTCTCAGTGCCCCAGGCCCTCCCCTACCCAGAAACAAGAGGTACCAGTAGCCAGTCCTCACGCCAACTCCAAACCACAAACCCTGTCTTGCACATACTATAAGTGCATCTGCATTCTTTCAGAGCAGCAGTGAAGTGGTCATTCCTGTTTGCCCACAGGGTCAATACAACTGTAAGCATTCCAGCTGGACAACGCTGACTTGTGCTTTACATAAAAAGCACTTCTGCTTGCATCTTCTTCTCTAGCCTCCCCAAGGATGGGATTGCCCCAGCATACCCCATAATACCAACAGCCTTTATGATTTTACTGTAGGATGTGCAAACTTGTTCGGCTCTATGCAGAAGACTAGAATCCACACCAGATATGGTCACAATTCTCAGTCATTTTAGCCTTCAGTTCACATCCTGTTGCATCAAACCAGCCTGCCATTGCTCCCCTCACTAACTCTGACATTCCTGCCCAGTTTGTCAGAGGGGGAAGAGGTCGAGTATGGGAGAGCTCCACCAGTTCTGTAAGCAACAGCAACTGCTAAGAACAAAGTGACACAGATTCATGTCTGTCCCCCAAGGAAAAGCAAGGCAGAGTCTGCACCTTCTCCATGCTGGCAAAGCCAAGAAACCAGGGAGTAGATGTCCCCAGCAGGTGGGCCACAGGCCCCGGCCATGCTAGGGGTATGGCAGGACCTGGGATGCTGCAGGAGCACTGAGCTCCTTGCAGGCATGTTGCTGGGGGGCACAGGAAGCAGCAGGAAGAGGCACTGACATTGAGGAAGGAGTATTACAGAACACAGGAAATACACAGAGGAAAAACAGCTTCACTAGTGCTAAAAACACTGGGAGGTCTGTGGGTGACATGTTTTTACTCACACTTGGAAGGTCTGCTGACAAACATGAGCAAAATGTACAAGCTGAGCACATGCATGGGATTTTGTAGAAACCAAATCTCTTTTTGCACATGGGATGGCAGGGCTTGGTGCAGCAAAGCAGACTGCAAACGGCTGAACAACTGCCATGACCTTACTCTTCCGTGAGAACATACCCACGCTGTGACACTGAAACGGAGAAACTCTCACAAGCCTGTTCCTGCTGCTGCCCTTTCCCTTCAGACCTGAACTGGTCAGATGGATTTGCAAATATATTTATCCCCATCTTCTTAAAGTAAATTCCATTTCTAGTTTTCTTTTACTTACACGAAGTAATGTTTTATTTAAACCTAGAAGAGTTTAATCCAAAAGCGAAATTTAACTGAGATACCAGCATCAACGCAGCTTGTTTCCTTTGGCTGCGGGCCCGGGAGCAGTGAAGGACGGCCTCTGCCGTGGGGCACGGCGCAGCAGCGGGGCCGCCCGGTCCCAGGACACACGCAGAACGAGCCCTCCGGTAAGCGAGGCGCCGGCCCACGGCGCGCCGGCCCCCAGCGTGGGAGTCCCGCGGCGTTAACGCGGCCCCGGGCCCCTCCACGGGGGCTGCGGGCTCGGCCCCCCGGCGGCGGGGGCGCGCACCCGGGGAGCGAAGCACGGTACAACGCGGCGCTGCCGGCGAGATGCACTTCGGCAGGCTTCGGAGCCGCCTGGCCGGCACCGGGGGCACTACCCGCCGCCCCCGCGGCTGCAGCCGCCGTGCCGGGCACTGCCGAGCCTGCTGCGGCCCGGGCCCGCCCCCGCGCCACCACCTCCTCGCCCAACGGCGGCTCCGACGCCGCCGGGCACGGCCGGGCGAGAGCCCTGGACAGGTCGCGGCCGCGCCTGGCTAGGCAGCAGCACCGGCTACCGGCCCCGGTACCGCCAGAAGGGAGCCGCGCCCCGCTCTCAACCCCCGCCAGCGGGCCGAAGGCTGGCAGCGGGACACCCCGGCCCTACCCGGGCCCAGGCCCGCGCCCGCACCCCGTGAGCGACCCCCGCCGCGGCCCCACCTTGTCGTGCCAGGCGGAGTCGCTGCGCAGGGCCTTGCCCCACACGGAGCCGCGCCCGGCCGCGCCACCGTTGACCACCGTGTGCTGCTGCGCGTGCGGCGGCTCC
This sequence comes from Falco biarmicus, assembly GCF_023638135.1. Lineage (NCBI taxonomy): Eukaryota > Metazoa > Chordata > Aves > Falconiformes > Falconidae > Falco > Falco biarmicus. Next base: position 778,357 of record NC_079297.1, read on the forward strand.
TCCCTGCGCCGCGCGCCGCTCATCCTCCTGCGCGCCCCGGCCCCGCCGCCGGCCCCGCCGCCGGCCCGGAAGCGGCCGCCGCGCACCGTCACCCGCCCGCGCCCCCGCTCCGCCAATCCCGGCGCCGCCGCGCATTACACGTGACCGGAGAGCGCCCGCCCCCTACGGCACCGGAGAGGGGCCAGGTGGAAGCGCGGCGCGTGTTGCGCTCGGGGAGCCGAGCAGGGTGGAGGCGGAGCCTAGGCGTGGAGTAGGCGGGACTTGAGGGCGGGCGGGCGGGGCCTGGCGCGGGAGCGCGGTGCTCGGGGGCGGCGGCCCGGCGCCCAGGGGGGGCCGAGGAGGGACCCCCGGCCCGTGCAGCGGCCCTTCGGCCAGACCTGTGGCCCCCACGCCCCGCCCCGTGAGGGCAGCGGCCCGGCGGCGAAGCAGGCGGGGACGGGGAGGGCCGGCCGGCTCGGTGCTGCTGGGGCCATGCGAGGCGTTGCTGGACGACCTCGACCTTGCGGTGGCCCTCGCTGGGCGTGCTGAGCCCCGGCCCTGTCAGGGTCCCTCGTGTGGTGTTACTCCTTCCCCGCCTGCTCCCGCACAGCCCTGGGTGCTGGCAGGCTGTCAGGGCTGCGGTTCCGTTTCCCCATTAATGCGCGCTGGGCCGAGGCTCTGCATTTCTGTCTGCGGCACAAACCAGCCAAGGCGTGAGGTGCTGAGCTGCCGGGGAGCCCAACTGCCCTGCCTGTGGTGCTCAGTGCTTCAGCTGCTGCACGTTTCAGCAGGGCCTGGGAACCTGCAGGAGCAGGCTGGACCCACCTGAGCCACACGCGGTTAGCACAGGGCGGAGCAGGCAGATGTGTCCTTGTCCCAGACTGCTGATGGCTTCCAGCTGAGGCCGTGTGCTTTAGATACAGATTATGCAAGATACATTGGGACTTGAAAAGTATCTTGCCCCGCTCCAGCTGTCAGGCCCCTGAACATGTCCAGCCGCTTGGGCATTTGCCACCAGCCCAAGGCTGGTCCAAGCCAACGGACCCACGCTGCGTTAGCAGGGAGGGGATGCACAGTGCAGGGTCATCCCATATTGCCGGCGAGACCTTTGCCCCTCACACCCCCACCATGACTGGGCCCTTTGCCGAGTGGACAGGTCTCATGTGGTCCGGCTCCAGTCGTGCCCCTGGCGTGCTCCTCAGGTGCTTGGGAAACAGCAGCCCCCCTCCTGCTCTGCACCCTCCCCTCTGCGATGGGCACAGTCACTGCAGGACCCCAGGGCTGATCTCTTCCAGGACTTCAGGCACATGAGGAGTTTCACTGTCCCCAGCTCCATGCTCCTGCTCCACGCCATCTTTCAGGGCAGGAAGCACTTGCACAGCAATGAGACACCTGGATCAGGGAACTGATCTAAAATTAACTTGCTAAAAAAAAAAAAATGGTTTGTTTTACTCCATCTCCACTGCCTGATCCACTGCCCAGAGGGAAAAGCAAATTAAACTATTAAACTGAGGTTTGAAAGTACCAGGAGGAGGAAGGAGAAGTGCCAGAGGATGTCACAGGGGTACAAGCAGGCCCCCAGTAAGGGATGCGTGTTGGCAGGCTTGTGGAAGTAGGGCAGGATTATGTGGGGAGCCCTGGGCACAGGCAGGAGAAGGTGGGAAGGGCTGGATGAGGCTCAGGGGAGAGCCCCAGGGGCTGTGCAAGGTGGCCTAGCGCAGCCCCTAACATGCACACAGCTTCAGAGGCTGCAAAGCACGTGAGGAGCTGCCACATCTGTGCTGCCCCTATTCACCAGTTCCCTCCACCCCGGGCCCAGCCTGACAACTGCCCAGTGGCAAGGAAATGGGGCTCAGTGAGGGGGGGTCCTGCCTCCTGTCAGGCTCCTGGGGACCACTTGGGCACAGCTGAGGCCGGGTCTTTCCTCCAGCACAGAAAAACCTGGGACCAGCCATGGGGTGGCAGCTTGAGCTGTCTGATTCCTGGGATTTGTTCTCTTTTTCTTTTTTTTTTTTTTTCTCTTTCGCTATATTTTAGCTAAAAAGTTGAACCTTCTTGGGACCCTGTGGCCAGATCACAGGCATGGCAAAAGTTCTGCACTCTCCCTGGGTCGCCTCTGCCCTGGCATGGCACTCAGCAGCATTTCCAAACCCATCTCTGCATTTCACCGCCTCCTGATTCCTCCCTCAGCACAGCCTGTCCTTTGGAGGGGAAACAGGCAGGGCACCTGCCACCAATGACCTCTGTGGCTCCCCTGCTCCCCAAAGCAGGCGGTGCCCTGGCAGATTTCATCCAAGCAGCACAGGGGCATGGTTAGGGTGCCCCCAAGTCTGGCAGGTTGTTGGCAGAGCAGGTCACTGGTCTTCTGAACCAGCAGGAACAAAATCCATTCCCTGGGCAGGGTCTGGCTGGGCTGCTGGAGGGCATGGCCATTGCTTCTGCATCAGTGATGAAACAGGTGGGATTTTTGGCTTTTTAATTGTCTGTAGTGATGGCCCACAGGAGAATGGCAGCTGAAGATCGATTTGTGTCACTGCTCATTTCTGCTCTTCGCTGGTGTCACTGTGAGTGCAGCCTGTGTGCTCCATGCCATTCCGTTGGTGCGGCTCTGCTATGCTGGGAAGTGCCCAGGCGTGACGGCAGGGTATGGTCCTTGTCCTCGAGCTCCCGCCTCTCTATGGGCAGCGACAGAGCTGCTGGCAGTGCCTGGGCAAAGCAGCCCTGCTCCAGCTGCCCGCTCCAGGGTTGGGTGAATCCCTCTCAGAAATGCTCCCTCTTCCACTTGCCTGCTCCTCGGCAGGCTGAATTCCAGCCCCGGTGTCGTGGGGCCCTGCAAATCAACGCGAAATCACCCCTAGGGTGATGCTGGGGGGGGCATCACCCTCCCAAAGGGGAGACCCCAGGATCGGGCACTCCTCTTGGTGACTGCAGGACCAGGCTGGGGCACGGGGCTGCTGATGGAAAGCACAAGTGAGCAAGACCTGCCGCCCTGCAGGGCGCCCTGGGCCCCGACGCTGCCCTGCCTCAGGTGAAGGGTGGGAGCTCCGCATTCCTCTGGGCTCCAGCCCCGGCGTGGGAGTCGGGCAGGCCCCCAGCTGTTCTCCCGTCCAGGCCGCTCTGCAGAGCACCCTCGAGGGGCTGTGCAGCGGGTCCTTCTGCAGGCCTGCCGCCCGGGGCCGGCAGGGCTCGGCACTGACTGGCCACCGGCCCCTTGGCAGCTTGGTCCCGCTGGGCCATTCCGGGACCCTCCAGGCCGCCTCGGCGCAGCCTTCGGATGCCCCAGGCCCCCCCTCCCCGTACCCACCCTGACGGGCCAAGGGGCTGCAGGCCTGGCTGGTGGCCACGGGGGCGCCCGCGGTTCCGCGGAGCACGGCACCCCCGTGCCAGCGGGCCGGGGGGCGCAGGGGCGCGCTGGTCCGCAGCCGCCGGCGCCACCCCGAGCTGCGAGTCCCCCCGCGGGCAGGCGGACACGCGTGGGCCGCTCCCGCCGTCCTTTCGTCTATATTAGGCCGGGAGCGCCGACCCGCCGCCCCGGCCCCGCCGCATTCTTCTGCCTTGTATGGGCCGCGTCGGGCCGTGCCGCGCCGGGCCGGGGCGGGCGGTACCGCCCCGGGGCCCCGCTGCCCGCCCCGAGCGCCGCGCCCCGGCAGAGCAGCGCCGGCCGCCCGCAGCTCCCGCCGGTGCAGGTGAGACGGCTCCGCCGGGCGGGACGGGACGGGGGCCGGGCGGCACTGGGGAGCGGGGCAGCAGGGATGGATGGAGCCGGGGCTGCCCCGGTGGGATGAGGCCGGGAGCAGCGCGGAGGGGAAGCGGCAGGACGGGAGCGGGCGCCTGCCCTGCGGAGCGCCGGGAGGGGAAAGCAGCCCCGGGTGCCCCACCGCTGCGGTGCTGGAGCTGGTGCCGGGGCCAGCCCGGGGCAGCGGGTGCCGCAGCGGTAGAAGCAGCCCCGGTGCGCCCCTGCGAGGGACCCCTCTACACGGGCAGCGCTCCCCCCGGGGGCCGGCAGGGATGTCCCATGCGCGAGAAAGGCCGAGGAACGATCGGTCTTGAGCAAAGCTCTCGGTAACTGTCTGCAACGACTTGGAGCTGGGACATCCCTCCTGGCTTCCCCAGCTCGCCGTGCTGCAAGAGCAGATCCTGCCACCCATGGCTTCACCCACCACCCAGTCTGTGAGAGCTGTTCCTGCCTGGAACAGCTGTTTTTCCTGCAAGTCTTGTTGCTGATGGTCAGAGCCAAGATCCAGATGCATATGTGATGCTCTAGGGACCTCCCCAGTGACCCGTGAGAAGCTTCAGGCAATAAACTTGTAAGGCAGAAAAAGCTTTATTTAGCTCATTTCCCTCAGTCTTAAGCACAGAGATACATTGTGTTCTATTTAGCCTTGTCCATGAAAACTTGAGATTCTCTTGGCTTCCCTTCCTGCATACCCTTTTGGTACCAAACACTACAACTGTGATAAAAGCCAGGGAGACTCTAAAACATGGATGCGTAGGAGAAAGCAGCGGCCGAAGCAGCATTCTTTGGAGCAGAACATCCCCAAGCATCAACAACCACTGCAGCTGACCAAAGATGGTTGGGTTTCTTCAGTCACTTGAAATTTTTTCCCTCTTTTCACTGGCAGGCTGCCTGCGGCTGTAGGAGGAGTTTGTGGTCACCTCCCCCTCTGAGGCTCTGCCACCAGATTCCCCCACTGAGGTGAGTCCCTGACTTCTCCTGTGAAAGTGTCAAACCCCGTCCAGGGCATGTTATGCTGGTAGCCTGAGGCCATGAAGACCTTCGCCCCATGGCCTCCCCAGGCATCAGAAGGGTGCTGGACACTGGGTCTTTTGCATGGTGATGGTGTTTGTGCATGCCTTCTCAGGGTGGCCCCAGAAGATGTGCTTTAGGAGGGTTTGTATGTGCCACATGGGCACAGTGAGGTCCTTGTTGCCTAAACTTGGTGGGATGGAGCTAGCCCAGAAACCGTCTGCCAAACCTGCAGTCAAGCCCCACAGCCATGTATGGGCCTGGCCAGGTCTGCAGTGTGTGGTGGGAGCTGGGGGAGGGCTGCAATGAACTTTCCCTCCTGGCGCTCGCTGCACACTTAGCTCTGGCTCTCTGATGCTGCCCAGCTCCTTCCAGTCTCTACATGAAACCTGCTTGCTGGCTGGTGAGCAGGAGCTGGTGTCCCTCTCCACCTGTGCTGGAGGCTGCAGGGCAGCCCCATGCAGTGCCGCAGCCTTGTCAGTGCTTTTAGAGGTGGCTCCTGCAGCTGCACAGCCAGCTTTCGAGGAGCAACCCCTTGGGAAACCCTGAGCCGTGTATCATGGGTGATGGCAGCTTCTGAATACATGGGAACACCCTGGGACAGGCTGCTGCTGCTGCAAGGGCAGCTGTCCCATCCCCTCCATGCCCGGGCACCCCTCCTGCATGCCAGCCAGACCTGCTATGAGCCAGTCCAGCCCGCTGGGCCAGCAGCGGCTCGCTGCTGGGATAGTGAGCTGGAGCAGCGCAGGAGATGCTGAGTAGGGAAGGGTGGAAGCGGGCAGAAGGGAGGAGGATGGGGATGGGACAGGGCCTGGCTGCCCCAGTAGCACACAATGTCCCTTTGGCTTATCCCACCCTCCCTAGCATGGCCAGGAAGCAGCACCGGGATTGGGTTGTTCCTTTGGTTTTTACCAAGGAGGAAACACGTGGCAGTTCCCAGCCCCATGGCCCCTTGTGTCTGACTCAGGTGGGGTTTCACCCCAGTGCCGAGCTCCTCAGCTCTGCTGTCAGAGGTCAGTGGCTGGAGCAGTGCTGGGATGGGGCTTTCAGCCTGGGATGGCAGGAACAGGACTAGTCTCCATACGTTTTTTGTTTTTTGTTTTGTTTTTGTTTGTTTTTTTTTTCCTTGCGGAGTAGGAGGTCGGGGGGGTTGGTGGCTACACCAACTGGCTTGGCCAAATCTACCCCAGCATGCAGGGCATCATGACCTGATCTGGGCATCCGGGGAATGCAGCCAGCAAGCCCTTGTGCAGAGCACGGGTTGCCCCTGCTGAACCAGGCCTTGCTGCAAATCACTTCTGTCACACGCAAGAGGCACCTTTCCCCACACTGACCCAAAAAAAAAGTCTCTTCCCAAGTCCCAGCCAGCCCAAAGAGGACTACTAACAGCAGAAATAGGATGATTAGGAGATGACCAGGTCGAGCTGGAACTTGGGACCAAGCATCTCTCAAGGGCATATTTTTGGATCAAACAGCAAAACCATGTGCTGTCAAAATCATGCTTAATCCCCCTAACAAGAACCATCTCTCTGGAGAGGGTGCCAAGCTGCGCTTCTGCTGCTGGTCACAGCTGGGGCAGGGTAAATATTTGGATAATATTAATTCATGTGGTGGGAGCAAAACTCCTGCTAATTTCTCTAGTCTTTTGCTAATAATTCTGTGTGTTTTGAAAGCTGAGCCCTGTGCCGGCTGGCTCAGACCTGGCACAGCAAAGCTGTGGCATTCTGCTGAGTTTCCCCAAGCCGCTGCCTGGGGCGGTTATGGGCCAGGAGGTGGCTGTCCTGCCGCAGGGAGCGCAGCAGTGCTGGAGGGAGCAGCGGGCAAGAAGTGGGCTGTGGGGGTCGAGATCTGCCCACCCCACCGCAGGCATGGCAGGGCTTTCCAGTCCTGCTGCTCTCCTCAGCTGGCTGGTGATAAACACCTTTCCTGGTGGGCACGGGGAAAGAACTGAGCATCTGGGGGATGACGGGGTCACTGCTGTCTGGCACCAGGTGTGGCCAGGTCAGCTTGGGGCAGCTCAAAGGATGGGGCTGAGGACACTGCAGCTACAGGGGCTCATGGGGACGAGGGGGGAACTGTCTCCCAGGGGACACGGAGCATGTTCCCTGCAGATGAAGGGCACAGCTTGGGCTTGGTGGGTGCTGCCAGGCTCTGTGGTATGGAGGACTGCTCCTGCAGTAGGATGGGAGTGGGTGTCAGGGTGGGGGGAGAGTCCCCAGCCCCTTCAGAGCTTGGCTGGGCACCATGGTCCTGGGCAGCCCTGTTGGCACTGACACCGTAGTGGGAATTTGGCACTTAACATAGCCCCCAGGATGCCCTGCCAGCACAGCCCAGCTAAGGGAGCCTGGGGACTGCAGCAGGGTGGGGACCAGGCTGGTGCCTGCTCCAGCTCCTACCTCCACAGCCCCTTGAAAGAGGAACAGCAAGAGGGGAGGGAAAGAGCTGGAAAGCAGGTATGGTCTGGGGAGGGCTGGCAGGAGCTAGGTGGGTGCAGAAGGCGGCTGTTTGCTCTGCCCTACTCCATGCCAGCACTGGGGTCCCACTGGGCAGGGATGCTCCCCAAGGTCCTGTGGTTCCCCTGGGTGCATCACCATCAAGGACCCAGGTGGGAAGCAGATCCTGGAGCAGCACACACAGGTGGCCAGACCAGCCAGGCATGGCTGAAGGTGTGCAGCTTGCTGGCAGTGTTGCTTTATGCAACACAATGTGGCTCCTTAACTGCTCTGTGTCCCCTGCCAGAGAGGGCAGGAACCCAGGCAGCATGGGCACAGGGCACACAGTGTAATACTCTGCTCTTCCCCCTGAGAATTCATTCATAATCTGTTGCAGCACAATCAAAACTAGCCAGCTGCAACAAGGCTTTTACCATCCCATACCAGGTTAGCTTCAGTAAGTAGATCCCACGCCTTGCTCCAGCACAGCCACCAATCCCCCACAAGGTCTCAACGGTTCACCTACCATTCATGCTGGTTCCTCGTACTCTTCAGGCTAGTCCACCCCGCTTCTTGCCTCTGCTGTGTCCTTCTCCTTAACTCTCCTCCCTCTGCTTCTTCCAGGTGCCTCCTCATCCAGTGCTCCTCTCCCATGCCCCTTAGAGCCATTTAACTACTCAGCAGGAACCAGCCACAGCTGCACCTTATCCAGTCAGCCAACCCACCGCCCCTGAAGCCAGCCCACAGCTGTATATTATCAATTTCAATTAACCTGCCTTCATTCCTCTACAATTCCTCTACAATAATCCATCAATTTAACATTACCCCCCAGCTGCTGCCCATGCCAGGTGCTGACCCAGATGGGGATGCTGAGGCACCGGGCTGCATGTGAGGGAGAAGTGGCAGCGGTGGAAACCTGAGGGCTCCGAGCAGCATCTCCTGCTTGTGCTGACCTTGCCCCAGCCTTTCTCGAAGGGCAGTGCTGAGCCAGTCGCTGACACTGTCCCTCTGCCATGCTGGTCTCCGCTGACACCTTGCTGAGTTGTGCCTGGCAGGATTTGCCTGGGAGAGGTCTGAGCATCCTCCCCTCAGGCAACATCGGTGATTGCTGGGGGTGCTGAGGGCCGTCTACAGACCCCATTTGGGTCCTCAGCACCCATGGCACAGGGTGTCTTAAACACTGACTGCATCCCTCAGCCTGGCAGTGTGGGGATATCACCAAACCCGTGCTCTGTGGCTGTGAAGGTGCCTGGGTACCATCTCGGCGTGGGAATGGGATCTCTGCTCCAGCCCAGCTCTGTTGGGCACTCGCCAGCATGGGCTGGGGGCAGGACCCCCCCCCAGCTTTGAAAGACCAGGTTTTCCTGCCATGGCCCTGCCTCGGTGGTGTTTGGGGTCCACATGGTCCTTTTGCCATTCCTCACAGGACACAGGTTGCCCCAGCCATGTCCCCAGAGCCTGTCCATCCCACTGCTGCCCCCCTCTTTGCCCCTCCGGGCTGTTCCTTTCTCCTGCTATTCATTACCTGTAACAACAGCACCAGTCCTCAGTGCCCCACAGTCCTGGTGTTGCTTGGCTACTCTCCCCCTGCCCGCAGGGGCTCTGCAGCCCCCCCAGAGGTCCACTAGCCCTCTGTCCCCTCCACTTCAGGGCCCTTCTTGTGGGCTCCCCGGGCAGAGTGTGGAGTGCCCCGTTCCCTGGTGGGGAGGGAGGTGGTGGGTGGCCTTTGGCCCGGCGGTGGGAGGTGGGATGGATGGACGGAGGGGGAAGGGAGGCAGTGGTATGTGAGGAATGTGCCCGGAGCAGATAACCCCTTCCCGCTGGGTGCTGGGTGCTGTGCCGAGTCCACCTCTCGGGGACAGGGCTGGGGGCTGCTTTTGCACAGCGAAATGGAGGAAACCAGGGAGACCCATCACCCTGGGAGCTGGGCTGGGGAGAGCCCTGCCAGGGAGCCGGGGGGGACCACGGCTGAGCTCTGCCCAAAATGCTGAGGCAGCCATCCCCATGGCCCTTGGGACTGAGGGCAGCGGGGGGATGCTGGGTGCTGGGCTTGGCATCTCTCCCTGTGCCTGAGGTGCAAAGGGGACAGGCAGCAAGCAGGTCTGGGGGCTTGGGGGCCGAGGGTGCTGGCGGGGAGCCCTGCCTGTTGCCTGTGGGGACAGCCCTGGGGAAGGGGTGCCGGTGAGCACTGCCTGCACTTGTGACTTCCCAGGGGACTTGTTAGAGGCTGAGTCTCACCTGCCCCCACATCCAACCCCACAACTGCCTTATGTCACTGTTGCCCAACTATGGGACGGCCAGGGAAACTGAGGCACAGGAGACACAGGAGTTGTGTGTCCCTGCCTCTGCTCCAGCCCCCCAGGCCCTGCCTGCCCCCAGTCCTTCTGATGCTCCTGCCTGCTACCCTGCCCCTAGGTGCCACCCCAGCTGCCAAGATGTCCAGCAAGCGTGCCAAAGCCAAGACCACCAAGAAGCGGCCCCAGCGTGCCACCTCCAATGTCTTTGCCATGTTTGACCAGTCGCAGATCCAGGAGTTCAAGGAAGCCTTCAACATGATTGATCAGAACCGTGACGGCTTCATTGACAAGGAGGATCTGCACGACATGCTGGCTTCCCTTGGTGAGGGATCCCTACCCCCGTGCTTCGGGTGCCCCTCAGCCTCTCTTCCCACGTCACCTCCTCGGCAAGTGGGGAGAGCTGCTAGGTGACCTGGTGCTGCAGACCGGCTTTGGTGGGCTGCCATTGCGGCACAGCCCTCCTGCTTTGGGCCAGCCCGATGCCAGCTGCAAGATGGGGCTGGGGGGTGTGTGTGTGTGTCTTTGCTGGCACCAGCTGACTGTAGAGGGTGCGTCTGTGGAGGCACCCAAGGGCAGCAGCTTGGTGTGTCACTCTCACAGCTGTGCTCGCTAGAAGGGACAAGACCCGTGGGGTTGGAGAAGCTCTGCCCTAGGAGCAACCACCAGCCACAGCCACTGAGTATTTGAGTAGTCTCACCCCAGAACATCACCTGGGGTTACCCCTTGCAGGACAAAGTCCTCCTGTTGCTCTCAGCCTGGGGGACAGAAGAAGCCAGTACGTGTGCCGGTGTGATGCCTCGGCTGGTTGAGACCTGTAGGTCTGGCCATGCTTCCCACCCAGAGCCCGTTGCTCTCCTTCGATGCAAGCCGCAGCTCCCACCTCCCGCTCCCTGAGGTACTCCCACGGTGCTTCAGGAGGTCTGGCAATGATTGACCCGGCAGCCAAACCTGTTCTGGAGGTCCTGCCCGGCCCTGGGAGGGACCCCTCCTCCCCATGAGCCTCAGCTCTGGGAGCAGGGGGGCTGGGCATCGGGGGCATGTGGAGCTCCACAGAGGAGGTTAAACCGTCCCTGGTGCATCCATGGTAGGAGCAGCACTAGGGACATCAGCAGCACGAGGCTCCTGTGGGGCCATTACCGCCCCTCTCCTCGGGTGGTGCTGGGGCCAGCTGCCAGGGTAATGGGGAAAAGCCATGGGTTTAGCTCCTGGTAACCCTCAGATGAATTCCTGCATCTTCCTCGAGGCTGAGCTGGGCAGAGCTTGGTTTCAGGAGGCCTCTGGCACAGATTCAAGCATGGGGAGAGATGCCATGGGGGGAGCATGGGGTGCTGCCGAAACCCCCTTCCCTTGTGTGTGGGGTGGGTGGAGATGCACCAGCAAATTCTTCTGCAATTTAAAAAAAAACAGCCAGCTGGGTGCATGGGCTGGCCATGGGGCTGGGTGCTGTGGAGGGGAATGTGGCCCTGCACCCACACCCCCGCTGTGTCTGGCAGGGAAGAACCCCACTGACGAGTACTTGGAGGGAATGATGAGCGAGGCACCGGGACCCATCAACTTCACCATGTTCCTCACCATGTTCGGGGAGAAGCTGAATGGCACTGACCCGGAGGACGTCATCCGCAACGCCTTTGCCTGCTTCGATGAGGAGGCATCAGGTTCGGGCTCTGCCTGCACACCGCCGTGCTGCCTGCCTGGGCCCTTTGCCCCTTGGGCGTGCAGCTGGGGCGAGGGCTGGGGCCAAATCCTTGGGGATGGTCCCCCAGCAGCTCCAGAGTGGGAGAGCTGGGCAGGGCTGTCTTTGGGAGGGGCTCAGCCCTCCTGCAGTGTCCTCTGCTAAGCCACCTCCTGCCGTCCCTGCAGGCTTCATCCACGAGGACCATCTGCGTGAGCTGCTGACCACCATGGGAGACAGGTTCACCGACGAGGAGGTGGATGAGATGTACCGGGAGGCACCCATTGACAAGAAGGGCAACTTCAACTACGTGGAGTTCACCCGCATCCTGAAGCACGGAGCCAAGGACAAGGACGATTAGAGCTCAGGGCCGCTCACCCCCTCTGCCTCCTCCTGCACATGCGCCCCCTCCCCGGCCCCCCTTGCTGCCCCACAGCAGGATCCCCCCATGGGAAACACGTCCCAGGATCAGCACCCTGCATCGGGTCGTGCTTGGAGGGGAAGTGCTCCTGTCACCACACCGCTGTGTACCCATCCATCAGCCCCAGACCTCCCCTCCCATCACCTCTCCCACCCACAGGCTCACCCCACTGGGACCCCCAGCCTGGCTGTGACACCCCCCAAGCAGCCACTGGCCCCCTCAAAGCCACCACGCCACTGGTCCCTGGGGCCAGGGTGAACGTCCCCGTGAGCGCTGGCCTGCAGTGGTTTTGGCTGCCTTGAGCCTGAGCAATCCCCATCTTGGGGCCGCAGCACAGAAAGCGTCTCTGCCCTCTCCCCCCCGCACTCCCTTCATGAAAGAAACCCCACCTGGTTTCCTCCTCCCCAGCTGTTTTATGGTTTTAGAGCCTGTGATCTGAGGGATTCGGGAAGCATATAAAACCTGATGGGTGTGATATGGAGACATGCTGTGTGTGGCTCCCTCGAGGACCAGCGCTGTGCTGTGCCGTGCCACCTGCCTGCCTGGTGGCTTTGGGGGACAGGTGTGGGCACCGCATCTCCCCACCTTGCTGCCATGGCCAGCCAGGGCCCTCTCCAACAGGGCAGCCTCTTTTCAAAGCCACATTGCTCCCTAACCTGTGTAAAACCAGCTCGAGCATCATTTGCTGCCTTTGCTGATGGGACGAGTTATGATAATTACTAAATTATGAGAGACATGGAGACGTGGAAGGCTGAACATGTGCTCTCCCAGGGTCATGGCTTGTGCTCTGCAGCAACAGCCCCAAACCAGCCCACCTCCAGGCTTGCAGATGCCAAACTCCTTCCCTAATTCCTTGCTGTACCAGGGAAAAAACTGCAGTTCTCCCACTTCCAGAGCGAAGTCCCAGGCCTGAAGGCTGCTGGAGGGCGGGATGCTTTTTAAAAAGCGCCCTTCACTGGGAAGCACACCAAAGTGAGTGTCTCACAGATGCCACTTCGGGGTAGATGGGCTGAGGCTGCAGATAAACCGAGTGGAGTGGGAAAGGGCCTCCAGCCTCCCCAAAGTGTCTGCCACGTGGAGGGCATGCTGTCTTCTGGAGGCAGCTGCATCCAGGAGCAACGTTCCACCCTGCTGACCCAAAAGGATCAGCTTGTGTGACCAGCCCACGTTCTCCCAGTGTCTCCCTTGTACTGGGGAGCCCAGTGCTCCAGCAGCGGCCTCCTGGGTGCAGAGCGGAGGGGAAGGGTCCCCCCCTCCACCTGCTGTGATGCTTCTCCTGGTGCAGCCCGGACACCGCTCGCCACCTTCGCTGCAAGGGCACGTTCCTGGCTCGTGGGCAGCCCGGTGTCCCCCAGGCCCCCCGGGAAGGGCATGGGGACAACAGAGCTGCCCCTCAGGAAGGGGCAGGGGGAGATGGAGCGTGGGGCCCCAGTGCCAGAGGTGGTGAAGCAACCCGTGCCCCAGCTGGCTGCGGGCGAGCCCTGTGGCGCGGGGCTGTGGCACCAACAGTCAGACATGGGGTGTTTTCGTGGGGCTGCTTGTTTGCTGTCGGTGCCCGCTGGCATGCACTGGCCCTTACCCGCACACTGTCCATCTCCTCACCAAGCAGGCAATGATCACCTTCAAACCTTGAAACTGGCACGTAAAGCTCTGCCAGAGGTGGGTGAAGGAGCACGAGCCCCGGGCTCCCACTCCATCCCTGGGCAGTGCAGGACAGACCCAGCTAGCCTTTCCTTCCTAATTAGCACCACCACAACTACAGCCCGCGGCCATCGAGCCTTGGCTTTTGCAGAGCAAAGGCAGGCTGTGAAACCAGTAAAAAAGGCCTGTCAACACTGCTCCCAGGACCAGTCCTACTGGGGGAATCCCAGCGGGGAGTTCAGTGGTCCTGAGCAGGGAGCAGGACCCTGCTGCTGGAGAGCCAGAGCCAGGCCCACGGGCAAGGCTGTCTCCAACAGCTGGCACAGCCAACCCCAAATCCAAATTTCCATGCCAAAAATCCAGATTAAATATCAGAAGGTGGGCAAAGGGTGGAAGGGAGTCCTGCCTGGGATGGGTCAATGCCCTGGAGGCTGCCTGGAGTTTCCAGCATCCCCCTTTGGGATCTTGCTCCCTGATTGTTTTTCAAATTGCTGAAGTTTAATAGCATTATCATGTCAATGGGCCAGGCTTTGCAGGGCTGGCCGCTGGAGGACCAGCCTGGGCAAGCCCTTGGCCAGGGCAGGCAGGGAGATGGGCCATAGCCCCAGCTCCAGCCCCTCGCCCCACAGGGCTGCTGGTTCCCCAGTTCCCCATCCGCTGGGAGCTGCCTGGCTCCTGCTCCAGGCTGCTGTTTAGGCTCCCCAGATGCTGCACTCAGGCACTCGGTGGGATTTTTCCCAAGCGGCGTCCACACGACCCGGCCCTGGGCAGGCGTCTGAGCCCAGGCACCATTTCCCCGTTGTCTCCATTAGGCAGAAGACTAACACGGCCTTTCTCAAAGGGTGGGAGCTAAACGCAGACTGCTTGAGAGGCCAGTCGGGTCTGGGCACAGCAGCTGACAGAGCCGGGGTGGCAGGCAGCGGAGGTCTGTGGTGTCACCCACCCGAACAGGCTGGGCAGGACAGGACAAGCGCGCCCTGCCTGGTACCGGCCTCAGGTTGCAGGCAGGAGTGAGCCCAGTGCGAGAGGGCTGGTGGGGCAGGGGATGCACCATGCACTGCTGCAAACTTGCAGCTGACGGGATTTGCACCCAGGGCCAGCCCCACACCTTGCCTGTGGGTCACCAGCCTACAGTGCGCATTAACGGAGCAACAGCAATTTTGGATACAGTTTCACCGAGGGCATTGAAGATTGAGCAGCAACTAAACAAATGCTTTAAGGATATTTTTTTTCCTGTGTAATCCCTTATTGCACCATGCAATCTGCTTTGCACAGACCAAAAAACTATCACAAAGGAGTTTTTTTGCAGCCTTTCTCAATACCGGAACAAATAGCAATCTATTTCCCTGAAAGCAGAAAAGAGGGGTGGGTGGGGGGCTGCAGCACAGCCTGCAGAGGTGGTGGAGCCTGGAAGTGGGGGGTTGCCCCCAGGCTGGCTCCAGCACCAGGGTGCCAACAAAGACCCACTGCAGACAAGCTCTGCATGGAGGCAGATGGTGCAGGATGCGGTGACCCTTGGGGATGCTGTGTGTGCTGTGCTCAGTGCGGCACACCTGCCTGTCCTGAGCCTCTGGCAGGGCGTAAGGATGTCACCAGCCCCACCTTGCAGCAGCGCATGGAGCACCGGTGGGGAAATCCCATGGGAGCCGCATCCTGGGCCAGCAGCATGCTGGTGCAGAAACGGAGCCAGAACTCCAAAATGGTCTCCAACGCTCAGAAGGTCCCTTTGGGCTCTGCGGTTGCAGGGGGGAGGCACAGGGAGAGCAGTGGCAGCCCTGCCAGCCCCCCGGAGCCCTTGCCTGGCCTGCTAGCACCAGGCATGGCACCGGCCCCACCAGGTGCCTCTTCTGCCACCCTCTCCTGGAGCCACTTTCCAGTTTCATGGGCACGGTGACATGCTGAGCTTCCGATTTCCCACTCTGTAAGTCAAAAAGCCACCAAAGGAAGCACTGGTGGTGCCTCAGGGTGGTCTGAGGTCCCTGGGGCTGTCACCCACGGGCCTGGCCCCGCAACCAATGTCTGCCTGTTCCCTGCCCACGGCCACCAGTAACCCCCCGGTGCTCCAATACAGGATTCAGCCTTAACGCGGCTGCGGGGAAAGAGCTTGTGGGTGCCTCGGGGTGTGCCCCTGAGCGGGTGGGTGTCCCTGCATGGGTGTCCTCGTGTGGGTGCCCTTACATGGGGTGCCCCCGGGAGGGTGTCCCGATGTGGGGGTGTCCCGGTGCGAGTCCCCCAGTGTGGGTGTCCCTACATGGGTGCCCCAGTGTGGGGGTGTCCGGGGGTGGGTGCCCGGGCACAGCCCGTCCCTCCGCTGCCGCCAGGTCCCGGCGCGGGGTTCGGCGGGGCGGGGGCGCGGCCGCTCGCTGCCCGGTGCCGCGGCGGTGACAGCCGGGGGCGGGCGGGCCGGGGCCGGGGGCGGGGGGCCCGGCCGAGTTCCTGCCTCCTCGGGAACAAAGGGAACTCTGTCTCGGCATCTGTCACCGCCGCCCACCCAAAACTTTTCGCCGCGCCTCGGCCGCCCGCCCCGCCGCCGCGGGAGGGTCCCGACGCCCCCCGGCCCCGGCACCGACCCCGGCGCGGCCCATGCAAGGGCCGAGGCGGCGGCGGCGGCCCGGGGGTAAGCGCGCAGCCGGGGCGGGCGGCCAACATGGAGTCCCGGGCGGGCGGCCGGGCCGCGGGTCGGCGCGGGGGGAGCGCGGCGCCGCCGCTTTGTGCGGGCCGGGGCCGCCCCCGCGGGAAAAGTTTGCGGGAGCCGCGGGCGGGCGCGCTCGGGTGGGTTTTGTTCCCGCTCTGCGTCGTTTCCAACTTGGCCGCCGCTGCTCGGCCGCTCGGGATGTTTCGGGGCCGGTTTCTGCCGGGTGCGGGGCCGCGGGCGACTTTCCAGCGTCTCTTTCTCCTTCACCGCCCCCCCCCCCCCCCCCGCCCCCGGGGGGGGGGGGGGGGGGCGGGCTGGCCGCTTCCTCCGGCTTTGTGTCCGCGGCGCCGCGCTACCTGTTGCGGGAGGGGTGCGGCGGGCACCGTCGGGCCCCCCCCGGCCCCTGACAGCAGCGCGGCGAGGCCGCCCCCGCCTCCATCCCCGCCGCACAATGACCCCGCGTGGCTCCCTCTCCCCGAAGCAACTCTGACTTCCCAGCCCCGGCCCTTTTCTCCTGCCGAGATCATCTTTAACTACCTGCGCCCCCCCCCACCACGCTCGATGGTCCCCCCGGAACCCGCTGGCGTGCGACGGGCTCACGCGCGGGCACCCCCCGCCGCCCCCCGGGGCCCAGCGCCGAGGTGCCCTGGGGTGGGCTGTTGTCTCCGCTGGTGCCGGCGGCTTCTCCTCCCCCCGAGGGGGTGTCTCTGCCGCTGGGTGCCCCCCCCCTCCCCCCGGCCGGGCGAGGAGGGGATGAGCCGCTCCCCACGTTCGAGGTGGCGGTGGAGGGTCCCCGGCCGCCCCCCCCCCCCCCCCCCCCCCCCGGCCGGGACGCTGCCTGATGCTCTTCGCTTTCCACCTTGCCAGGCTTCAGCCAGGGGCGGTCGGCGGGCAGCTCCACCATGTCGGATAGCGACCTCGGGGAGGACGACAGCGCCACATCCCCGGACCCCTCGCAGTCCAACAAGAGGAAGAGAAGGGGCAACCTCCCCAAGGAGTCCGTCAAGATCCTCCGGGACTGGCTGTACGAGCACCGCTTCAATGCCTACCCCTCGGAGCAGGAGAAGCTCAGCCTCTCGGGGCAGACCAGCCTCTCCGTGCTGCAGGTAGGAGCCAGCCCCGGTGCGCTGGGGGCCGGCCGGGGACAGGCCCACCGAAGAGCCCAAAGGCCGCGGCAGGCCAGACCCGCTTACCGCTGAGAGGCGGCGGGAGGCACGTGGGCAGCCCCCCCGTGGGGAAGCTCCGAGCAGAACTCGGGCTGGGCAGAAGATGGAGGGACTGGGATGGGAACAAGCCGAGCTTTATCCTGTTGTTAGTCAAAGCTGCCACAGGTGGGAGGGTTTCAGGGTGGTGATGCTTTATGCTGTTCACCTGGGCACCCCCCAGCAAAGGGGCCCGGGCTGCTACCCCCCTGCAGGCAGAGCTAGGCAGGAGACCTCCATCCTAGGAGGGGCTGGGCTTTGACCCCCGGTGGGTGGCTTCCAGTAGTACGCACTGCCTGGCCCACCTGGCCCCAGTTGTATCAGCTGCGTTAAGGGGAGCCTGACCCAGCGGTGGGCCCCTGCCCCGGAGCCCCCTGGCCCTGCTCTTGGCTGCCGGCTAGTGGTGCTGCAACGGGTGCCCAGCCAGGAGCCCTGCTGAGCAGCGGGGCAGGCGGTGCTGCTTCTTCCAGCTTTGGGTGTCGGGGAGAGGCTGCCTGCCCCTTTGATCCGCATGAAGGCCAGCAGGCTCCAGGCAGGGGGACCCCTATGCACCCAGGGCCCCGTCCCCGCCCCTTCCAGCCTGGCAGGGTGGAAGATGAATGGGGGCTTCGCTCTGTTCTCCAGTTCTGGGGGCATGGCAGGGTGAGAAACAGCCCTTGCACGCAGGGAAGCAGGCAAGGGCCAGGTTTGCAGCTGAACCCCCTGAGGCTTCCTCTGCCCCTCCAGCTCCTTTCCTCGGGGCTCAGCACAGCCCTGGCCAGCGGCCGTGGCCCAGGCACCGGTGTGTAGGCAGCGGCTGTCTGGTTTCCCTCTTCCTGGCTGGCAAGGAAACCTTTATTTTAATTTTAATCCATTCCTTTAAATGCTGGCTGCGCAACCGATTTGTGTCCGGGCAGCTGCTCTGAGGGGAGGCTGGTGGTCCCAGGAGGGCTGGAGTCAGTGGTGGGGCCAGCAGTGACAGGTCTGTAGCTGTGGGAGTCTGGACTCGTCCAGAGCGGGGCTGGCACAGCGGTGCTTGCTTTGTGGGGGTCTGCCCCAGTGCTTGCAGCAGCGGGGCTGGCAGGTGCCTGGCTGCCCGTGCCCGAGCTCTCTGGGACCAAGGAGGATGTTGGTGGGCATGTGGGCTTGTGTCGAAGTGTGGCCTTGCTGTGCGCCGACTGCCCCGTGGCACCCCCGCAGCCAGCGTGTGCCTGGGGAAGAGGCGGCTGCTGTACGCCCTGGGCAGGGGGTCTCAGCCTGGTGGCATTTCCCGGGGCCAGCTGAAGGCTGTCACCGGGACTTCTGTCATCTGAGGTGACGCAGCAGGGCACTGTGGGGGCTGCTCCATCTGATGAGAAGCCTGTTGGGTCGCAGGTGTGGGACACGTAGGGCAAGGCTGGTGTGGTGTGGGGTTTGGTCCAGCAGTGCCGATCTGAGCGCTCCGGGAGCCTCTCGAGTGTGGGGCTCTGCTGCAGCCACGGGCCAGACACCCCCCAGTTGCTTATTTGTGCATCCTCCTGCCCAGCCCAGCAGCCTGGGGAGCTGCAGCCAGGCGCTGGCGGCCAGGGGTCAGGACCGCAGCAATGCCAGGTCCCCAGGATGACTGGGAAGCCACGTGTCTCCCTCACAGAAAGCTGGGAGGTGAGAAAGCAGTGCCTGCTC
The DNA here is from genome assembly GCF_023638135.1 of Falco biarmicus. Classification (NCBI taxonomy): domain Eukaryota; kingdom Metazoa; phylum Chordata; class Aves; order Falconiformes; family Falconidae; genus Falco; species Falco biarmicus. The sequence continues at coordinate 797,024 of NC_079297.1, forward strand.
CGGGCAGGGCTTCCTGAACAACGGCGGTTTCCAAACCTGTGGCCTTCCACAGGGATAGGCTTTTCCTCCCTGCAGAGGGGATGCTGCTGTCACGGTGGTGCTGGGGACAGATGCTGCCCAAAGTGACGGTCCAGTGTGTGCTGGTGGCAGGGCCAAGCGATGGCCGTGTTTAAACAAAAAAGAAACCAAACAAACTCCCTAAAGCTACTGGCTCCAAGCTCGCATATCCCAGCTCCCCAGGCGGGTGATGCCATGCGGTGTCCCTGGTAGTTTGTGTGCCCGTCTGTGCCGCCTACTCCAGAGGGAGGGCTTCTCTCGGGACCCCCATGGGAAGGAGGTGCAGGGCCTGGGGTGGGGGGAAACCTGTGGTTGTGGGGGTGTGTGGGAGCTGCACATGGGGGCTTCCGCTGGCTTGGCTTTGGGCTGCTGCCCTCTTGCTGGAGCTGCGTGGCAGCCTCGGGCTGAGAGCACTGCGCCCCTCTCTCCTCCCAGATCTGCAACTGGTTCATCAACGCCAGGAGGCGGCTGCTCCCTGACATGCTGCGCAAGGACGGGAAGGACCCCAACCAGTTCACCATCTCCCGCCGAGGGGGCAAAGCTGGCGACGTGGCCCTGCCGCGGGGGGCTGCAGCCGGCTCCGGGGTGCTGGTGGTACCTCCCGTGACGGCCGCAGGGGCCTCCAAGGTGCTGTCGATGTCCGTGTGCCCGCAGGTACTGTGCCACCCTGCCCAGGCGCTGGGTAGCAACCTGACAGTGGTCAGTGCCCACAGCCCCGACTGGGAGAAGCCCCCTGGCCCCCAGCGAGCAGAGCCAGACCCTGCCCCCAAAGCGCTGCTGGGTGCCACCAGCAGCACCATGACCTTGCTGGCCCGGGCTGAGGCGGCCAGCCCCACCAGCGGACTCTTCAACACGCCGCCCCCCACGCCCCCTGAGCTCTTCGGCGATGACTTCAGCAGCTTCCAGCTGCTGGTGGAAGTGGCGCTGCAGAAGGCAGCCGAGCTGGAGTTGCAGCGGCAGGGGGGGCAGCTGCCCCTCTCGCCCCAGACTGAGCCCCTGGGAGCCTCCATCTCCAAATAACCCCCCAGGGGAGGTCCCACAGGGTGCCCTTCCCTGAGGGGTGCCCGACCTTCCCAGCCTTGTGCCACTTGTCTGTGTGCACCGCCCCCCCCCCCCCCCCCCCCCCCCCCCCGAGTAGCTTATCTCAGAAGTGGACTCCTGCCTTCCAGGGGCTCCGGTGTCTCCCTCAGCCGAGGGGGCAGAGGAAGGACAGTGCCATCCTGCCACCCTCTCGCTGGGGAGATGCCCCCTGCCTGCTGCCCTTGCTGCTGAGGATGGTGCCCCAGGTGCGCAGGAGGATGCGGCCACTGCAACCCAGCTGTTGTGACAAGACCTTTGTGGCTTCACTGACCTCTTCCTGCTGCGGCTGACGGTTACTGTGGAGCTCCCCTTGGAAAACCTGCTGACTTCTTTTTTTCTCCCCTGTAAACAACGGTCCAGCCAACACCATTTCTTCAGGGAGAGAAAGAGAAAATTTTATTTTTTTTAAATTGGTGTCTGTTTTAAGGACTACGGATGAAAGCCTTTCCTCCCAAATCTCTGATCCCTTCCCACCCCCCCACCCCCTTTTGTTTGTGGAGGGCCTTTCTGGTACCTTGTGCTGGCCAGGAGCCCTGCCTTGCCCAGGGAAGGGCAAAGGATGGATGAACTGGAAACCTGAAGTCTGTGGCATTTTTTCACATGGAAAATATGGGACCCTCCTTTTCTGCTTTAGGGTGTTACAGATGCTGCCAGTAGAAATCTCTATGGTGCTGTTTAGCAACTTTTTGTTGAAACATTTTCCCTTTAATTGTGATTTATTACAGGATTATTTTTTTTTCTTCTATAAGAATTTCCACAACTTCCCTGTGTTTCTCTTGAGTTCCTGCTGAATATGTGCACATTCTGTCCTGGAACAGAAAGCGCATTGCAGAGCCTGTGAAACGCTGACAGCAGGCTGCTGCTGGGGGTGGACGCAAAGCTGACTGTGAAATTTTGTACCCAACTTCTTTATTTTTTTATTTTTTATTTTTTTAAAAAAACAGTTGGAAAGAGGTGTGTTGTGGGCATGGGCACCTGTGTTGTTCTGCAAGTGCAGCGCTCACAGCCTGCAGACCATGGTTCCCGTAAAGCAGAGCTGTCTCATCAGCCAAGTGCTAATGATCTGCCCACTGAACACGGAGGGACCGAGTCCTGTTGCTCCCCTTCCCACCCCTCTTTGCTCTTGCTCTCCAGGGCTGAGTGTGGCTGTGCCCAGCTCTGCAGTGCTGGTGACCTCTAGTGACAAGCTGGTGTCTGCTGGGAGCTGGCTGCCCCCCAAGCCTGGCCTGGTGGTGGTTCTGGGCTGCTGGGCAACACTTGCTGTCACTGAGCGGGAGCCTGGGTGCTGCGCTGGTCCTGGACTGAGATATTGCTGTTTCACTGTAAAACGTAAGTTAAATAGCGATACGTATGCACCTATGTTATCTATCCTGAGAAACACTAATCCTAGGTAATTAGCCTGATTATTAAGTTGCATGACTAGAGATAATAACATCCACAGGACCTGGTGCTCTGCAGTGGTTAGAGCCAGCAGTGCTGGGGGAGCAGCACACTGTGGGATGATGGGGCCTGGAAGGGAAAAGCACTGACTTCTGAGAACTGGTATTGCCCCCCACCCCCTTTTCTTCAGAGAGAAGGTGACAGGGGAAGGGAGCTTCTGTGTGCTAGCAGAGGCCGTAGGAAGGCTCGCCAGCAGTGTGTCGCCCTGGCTGGGTGCCCCTGTGCAGCTCAAGGATGGCTCCGGCACTACCCAGCTGGGCAGAGGGCACCACTTTGGGTGGATGCTCATCACGCGGCTGTGAACATCCCCTTGCCTTCCTGAGCTCCATTTTATATCCAGCTTTTGCCCTCTGCCCCCTTTCCGGGGAAAGCCCTGAATTTTAGGACTCCCTCCCTTATTTCTTGGTAGTCCTTCCCCCTGTCACCCCCCTGTAGTTCTGTTTCCTTCCCCCAGGGGAGGGAGAGGCTTTCTAGTCTCCTCCCCTTAGTTTGCCCCAGTCAAACCAAAGTGGTTTCCTCCCCCAGGGCAGGAGTGGTAAAGCTGTGCCTGTGCCATGGACCAGTGGTGCTGCCCTGGGAATGGACCAGAAAGAGCGGGGAGGGCAGGGGATTATTGGAATGAAATTTACAGAGCAAAAAAACCTACTGTAAATAAATTTGTTTGTTCTTCTGTTGTCAAATAAAGGTGTTTTTTTTTAAATATGAGCTTTGTGTGAGGCTGGATTATATCATTTGTGGGTGGCGCACTTGCTCCTCCCTCACCACCAGCCCCCACCTCCTGACACTCAGCCAAAGCAGCTTAAGAGGTCTAAGGAACATTGCTGGGTGTGGAAAAAGTGGGGCCTGTGCCTGGCACAGGCCTGCACCTACCCCACCATCGTTTGGTCTGATGTTATGTGCTCACTTCCCACAGTGCTTGATCCCAGGGTCTGGGAGCCAGAAAGCATTTGGCAGCAGTAGCAGGCTGATGCATTTGTGTCTTCCTTCCTCCTGACCAGCACTGGAGAGGCATGACAGCGTCACTGCTAGCCTCTTGGCAAAGGGAAAAAAACCAATCTCCGTGGAGCTTTACTGCACACAGTTTCTTGGGTCAGGAACCCTGTGAAGTGGGCAGGGGTCCTGCAAAGCTGTTCCTGGAGTAACAGCCCCAGCCAGCCTTGCTCTGCCACGAAGGGCAGTGGCATGCAGCCAGAGGTTGCTGCACCGCATGGACACTGGCAGCACAGGTACAGCAAAGGCTAGGCTCAGGGTTGCTGTGCCTGCTCGGGGGCCTGGCCAGCCTTTTGCATGCACTAGGAGTGTGCACGCCAGTATTCTGTCTGCTAGTGTCCTCCATGCACACACTGGCTCAGGGCTGCAGTCTCTGTGGCAGCTGATGATGCTCTGCCTCTCTTGAGAGGGATACCTGCTCTCTGCTGTAGCAGGGGCTGAAGTGGGGGCTAGCGCCAATTCAAGCCCATTGCAGCCCCCTCACCCCTAGATTCCTGTGTTGTAGGGCAGCCCTGGGGGCTCTGCACCCTCCCTGGCACTGGGCAGGGGCTGTGGAAAGATGGAGGCACCCAGCCTCCAGCCAGGTTTCCCTTGTGTAGCTCCAGGGAAACCCCTGAGCAACTCTGGCAACAGGAATAGCAATAGAGCATCCCCCTCACTGCATGGGCTGCTGGTGCTTTGTGCTCGTGGTGAGGAATGTGGGCTGGAGCCAGGACTCAGCCAGGGCTGGGAGCTGCCAGACCAACTTGGGGGTGGTGGTCTGCACAACAGCAGGGGGTCATGGCCGGGTAAAACACAGTCAGCGCCTGCCTCCCCCCCTGCAGTTATACCTGCCCCTCCTGTGGCCTCAAGGGTTCCTGAGCTGCACAGAGGTGCCTTTGCCCCGGCCAGGCCCTGAGGACTCCCAGGCAGAGGCTGGACAGAACCTCAGGGACCTGTACCTCACCTCCACGGGTTCCAGCAGGGCTCAGGCACACCCTGCCACGGGCGATGAGCAGACATTTCCCACAGAAACAAGGAGAGTACAGGAAGGACAGCTGGCATTCCCACCCTCCAGCACGATGCTGAGCCTGCTTACCCAGGGTGAGACACAGCTCTGCCCCCCTCCCACCACAACGTCCCAGGGCAGCTGCTGGGACTTGGCTGACCATCACCAGGCCCTGTCCTAGCTCTCAGCCCCCTCTCTGCCCTGGGCAGGCTCAGGCACTACATCAAGTGCAGAAAAGCCTTGTTAGCATGACACTTTCATTCTTCTCATGCTGCAGCCAACACCGGCCCAAAAATACCCACATGGGAATAAGGCTTCAGGAGACCCTCCCTGGCAGCTGCATCCCCCATTGCTGGGCGAGAAGGAGTGCAGGGTGTCACACTGTGCCCCAAAACTGTGCAGGTGGATGGTGAAGTTACACATCGCAAGGGTCTGCGAGCCCCCAGGGACACATGGTCAGTGGCAGTACAAACCACCCCTGCTCCTGCTTCCTGCTGCGTGTGGGCCTCTTACCTGGGTAATGCACTTCCCTGGGCATGCACCAGCCTGGCTCCACAGTCCCCCCCCAGCTTCAATACTGCCTGGGATGCTGGACTTCAGCAAAAAGTGTGTTGAGCTGGTGTCACTGGAGTCCCGCAGTCATCTGGCACACATGGCATTCACAGGAAAATCAGAGCTGCAGAGCAGGCAGCTGTTCCTGGAGAAGCACAGGGGCCATGCAGCTGGCATGGCAGCAGCTCATGTAGCTGAGGCAGCCCCACCTGCTGCAGCCCTCGGGCCAGGCCACAAGCCCAGTGCACAGGCCTAGCGCGGGTGCCCGGGCTTCGCTTCCCCTGCGATGCCCGGGCTGTGGGGCAGGCTCAGCCCGCTGTGCCACCTGAGGAGAAGCACGGGGGCCCGAGGCGCGGGCTGGTTCGGCATGGGCGCCGCTCTCCTACTGCCCCGGGCCCAGCCGCGCGCCGAGCGTGCGGCGTGGCAGTGCCCGGCCTCCCGCAGCGGGCGGACTCCGGCCCGGCCCGGCCCTGCCACCGCGCCCTCACACCGCCCCGCGCAGCCACTTCCCCCGCAAGCACCGCCCCCTCCCCGCCCTCTTAGCGGCCATTCGCCCCCGCAGTCACATGGTCTGTTGTAACTGGCTGACAGGACCAGCCCCACCGCCTACTGGTTTACCCGGAAAGACACGGGAAGCCCGCCCCGTACGCCTTCTGGGGGCAGCCATTTTGTTGCAGCCGCCATTTTGTGGCTGGGAGCGGCCATTTTGTTAAACGTCACAGTGTCCTCTCACAGGTCGGCAGCCATTTCTTGACACCATCGTACCCACGTGCTCTGAGGTGGCCCTGTGATTGGCTGCCCCCTCCCTGTGCACCCAGGAGTCCGCAGGTATAAACATACATACATTTATATGCAATGTATGTATAGAATTATTTTTATGAAGGTGCATATAAACATGTATAAACACATAGTTTTCAGAGATATGCTCTATTTCTATACACGTGTGTAATTCATGTGTATGTATGTACATTTATGAAGCTGTGGAGTTTAACGCTATGCCGCCATGTTGCCACAGGTACAGGCCAGCTGAAGGCCAGGGAAGGCCCCGCACTGCTGTCCTGCCCCGGCAGCGGGAATCAGGACAGCAGCACCAGCGCTCGAAGGCCAGCACAGGGCCATGGCTACGCCGCCCATCACCCCACCACTGGCACCACAGCTGAGAACAAAGGGAGAGAGACTGCAGGCAGCTGTAAATTCACACTGCATTTATTAATTTTTTTTTTTTTAAACGGTAAGTCAGCCAGCTGTCCTTGCTGCTGTAAGTTCTTCTCCTCCAAGGTGGCAGGAAACAAAATGAGAGTCAGGCGGGCACAGGCACCTCTGCCACCCACCTCACTTGGCGACCCACCAGCATTGCCGTGCCACTGCAGCCCACCGAGGGGGAGAGGGATCTCAGCCCAGGGGTTGTGAGCATTTGACAACTCAGCAAAAGGGGCTGCTGCCCACAGACTGCCCGCCCAGGACAACGCAGCACTTCAGGCCAGCTCCCCAGCAGCAGCCTCAACCACTTTTGGAAGAATAAATTAAAACAAAACAAATCCTTTCCCTGCCATTTCCATTTCAATACTAAAGATCCCTACAACTGCATCTTTACAATCCTCCCCAAAACCTGACAGTGCAACCCAACAAGTCAGTGTCTCTACCCACAAACTTCAAAAACCAATGCTGAATTTCAGTTACATTATGGCTAAGCTTCGACAGGAGCCCAATTCCATGTTTGAGAGTTTATGGTAGGTGGACAGAAATCTGAGAGCACCTACGCATAGACAACACTGGACAGTATACAATGGTCACTCAGACATTCAGGATTTTGCTTTTATTTTTTGCCTTCTGGACCACCACCACCCTCGCTGAAACTTCTCTAGGATTTCTATCCCTGCCCCCATGAAAGCAGCACACAATCTCCCAAAATTCATTCAAGCAAGTGAAGGAAAAAAAAAAAAATCCCCAGCAAGATCACTCAGGATGGGGCCAAATGCTTATTTTTGAGAGGGTGGCAAAGAATTGGGCTGGTGGCGATTCTGGCTTCAAGAAGCCAGACTGAAAAGGAGACCTACAAAGGGGAAAATGGGCTAAAAAATATTTAGCAATCCTTCCTCTACCCAGAGATCAGGGAGATAAGGAAAAAAATAAGTCATCTGATTACACACAGGGTATATATTTTTACACACACTTTTACACACATCTAGATATAGTACATGTAAAAATATATGCTATACATATGCCCATTCTCACCAAGGTGCTTTTAGTACACCATCTGCACTGTGTGCATGGGCATGTATACGTGTGTATGAATTAAATGTACAGGTACTACTAAGTGTATATGTGCATATGTACACATACATACAGGCAGGCAGCCTACCACCAGCTACCTGTGCGTTCCTCTTTGTACAAAACCCAGTCCTCCCACCCTGAAATACCGTTACACTCTCCCCAGCCCTCCCCCTGCTTCCCCAGCCCACTTTGAAACAGGTCCCCCAGTGTAGCAGCTTCTTCCTCAACAAGCAATTCCAGGAAAATAATTTTGTAAAGGGAAAAGAAGGAAAAAAAAAAATATCAAAGTGAAGCATGTGTGGGTCGCACCCATAGTTGCTCTGTGGCCCTTCAACTCCCCTCCCGCACCTGGAGCAGGGTACTGTGCTCTCAGGCTCAACCAGCCAAGCACTGCCCCTTCCCCCTTTGCCAGCTTATTGCACATGTGTTTCTGGGCTGCATTTCAACACCTGTGTGTCACAGTCCACAGACCCTGTCTTCCTCTCACTTCAGTAAACCAGAGGAATACAAACACACTGCCCTGACCCTGCCCACCCATCCTCCCCCCACCCCAATATCCCCATCAAAAGGAAAAACCAAGAAAGGCTGCTTGCTAGCAGAGTGCAACAGTAGTACACACTGAATGGGTGTTCTCTTCAGGAGCTCTGTGGAAGAGAGGTTATTTCTAACACAGTAAACAAAGCCATGCAAAGGGTGGGAGAAAGGAAGCAGAAGGAAGAAAAAATAAAGGATGAGAATGAAGAACCAAACTGAGGAGGAGGAAGAACACAGCATGGCAAGTGCTCAAGGCTTCATGTTTTGTCCTCTTCTTGTAAACAAGCTAATAATTCTCATTAGATAGAACAAGTAAAAAGACTGAAGTTCCAAGTCGAGGGGCTGGAGTTTCCAGGAGTCTGTTCAGTCCATTCAGCAACACCATAGCCAAGTGAGAAAACGAGGGGTATTTTTTTCTTTTTTTTTTTTTGTTTGTTTTTTTTTTAAAATCTTCATTAAAGCTGAGAGAAAAAAGCCAACTCAGGAGCCCTTTTCAAGGATGGCTCATTGTCTCTAGACTGAATAAATCACACTAGTTTAGAGAGAACCTTTTTTTCCTTTTTAATGACTTATAAAAACCACGCGGTTCCTTCCTCTGCCCCTTTGCTCAAAGGCGGGTCTGTGCCTCAGGTACGTAGATCTCAATGCTATCTGCGCTCTCCGTGGCAGAGTTCTGCCGGACGGAGGCAGCCCGCTTGGCTGCCATAAGACGCTTGCGAGCTTCCTGGCGCTGCTTGTCTGAGTCAGAGGCTTTGTCCCGGTTCAGTTGGGATTTGGACTTTGCTGGCTTCTTTGGCACTGGAGGGGGTGGTTTCTTCTCTTCCTTTAGGGAGACAGTAAGGAAAAACCCAAACATAAAATAAAAATGCATATACAGAAGCTTTCTCTCTGATATGGCAGGGACCCTCACAGCATGAGGGACCAAGCAACAAGATTGAAGTGTCAGGTGAAAGAAGCAGAAGCAATTATTGAACAAGACTCGAAGTCAGCTTCCCCAGTTTCTAAAGATGTGCCATTTTGCATTTCCACAGTACAGAGGCCTTCCATGAAGCAGACTAATTCGCAGACTACATCTGGCCCCGCTACAGGTCAGAGCACAGCACAGGCAGTATGAAGACTGAACTTGATCTGGAACTGCAGAATTTTAATATCCCAACCCTGCCCAGAGCCATAGTTCTCCTTCCTACCCTTGTATTTAGTCAGGCAGCCGGGCCCAGGGACACAGCCCGTGCTGCATTTTCAAAAGGTTCCAGTAGGTGTTTTTTATACTACTCAAAACACCAAGAATAGTTAAAACCTATTCATACAGTACTTTTAACACTAGAGGCCTCTGTATCACTGCTTTAAGCATACACCACTGCTCACCACTCTGGCCTGTCTTCATCATAACACTTTTTCCCCTTGTACAAAATTGCTTCCACTATTACTCAAGAGGAATGGTCTCAGTGCATTGCAAGGCTGTAAGATTATATTGTACAAGTGCAAGGCCATAAAAGCCCTAGAGATGATCTGCTTGCAGACAGAAACAGACCCGATACCCAAAATGTCTGCGAGGTGCTCTGGTCGCTCTCAACTGCCCCACACTCACCTTTCTCTCCGGTGTCTCTGCCAATTGCCAGCTATTAGCTTTCAGGTGGTACAGCTCATCAAACTTCATGCTGATGTCTTCAATGGACAACTGCAGGAGATCCCAAAACCCAGCTAGGTCCTGGGCTGTGGGTCTGGGATTGGCATTAGGGTTCTAGAAAGAAAAAAAAACACCCCAAAAAACTTTAAGACTATACCCTCCTGACAAGCAGAGCAGTCTGCTCACATGTTCACCCCTTGCAAGTCTACCTGCCCGACAACTGAAACTTGAAGAGCACACAGGAGACACCAGCCCTAAATACGCAAAGAAATGCCATCATTTACAGTCTGAACTGTTTCTGCAAAGATCAGGAAGCAGAGATCCTGACTGTATTTCTCTTATAGGAGCCTGAAGAAGAATCCTGAAAAAGACACTCTCTTCTCTGTAGCAGAAAGCAATACCTCCCATTCTCCCCAAAGCTTCCCCAGCTAGTGCTAATCCCACAGCAGCAACCTCCAATTGAAGGCCCCCAGCACGTGATTCAGAGCTACAACACCATTTCTTACAAAGATCGGGATTTTTGGGTGGATAATGGAAATGGACACAACACAATGCAAAGCACAGCTGTGACACCAGGAGAACTTGCATGCCAGTGTACAGCAAGCCAAAGAAGCCAATACAGCTTTCACAAGCAAAATTACTCTGCTACATCCTCCCCCAACATCTGAAAAATTTTAAGTAGCTTAAGTTTCTTCCAAGAATAGAATTTTGCCAGTTCTGAGACATCTGAACTGCCGACCATAGGCCTGGATAGTCTAAGGAAAGCATGGGATCAGACCTGAGCAACTGCACAAAGCTGTTGGAAAGTCTGGCAGCTAGTGGCATTACTGCTTATCTCTCAGCTATGATCAGCCAGAGATCAGCAAGAAGATGCTCAGCACTTTACCCCCTCCTACACCCTCACAAGTTTCTCTAAGCTTTTTTGCAAGCGAAGGGGAATTCGCCTCTGAGGAAGTATGCAAAATCCATACCACGATAAAGCTTGAGGGGAAAAACAGAACATAGATTGCCATCCACCCCGACATTAGCCCTGTCCAGCTCTCAGTAAGGGCAAGCCCTTGCATTACATTTGAAGGGATCAGATTCAAACAATGCTTTGTGATCAGTAAGGGACAGTCCTGTTGGGACAGTTTTACTGTCCACATAACCTACATGCTAAGATAGCACGTCTGGAGAAGAACAGTAGACTTTTCAAGTATTCCCCCCTATTTGGCAAAACCTCAGTGTTCACCTCAGGAAGCCCTTTATAAGTAACAAGAAAGAGGCAGTTTCCAGGATACAGAGCAGTATGGCTAGTTGACAGTTCAGACCCACAGAAAGACTTGGCATATTCAGCATGCCCTCAGCAGCAGCAGAGGAAAATCCCCCTGCGCTCATGTAAGCACCAAGAACTGCAAACATTCGTCCCAGAGCAAAGCCCAAGACTGCCTATTCAGAAGAGGTGGAGGCAATCAGCCTCCCACTGCTCAACTGCTGTCTTAAATTAGCACTCATCCATCATGACACAGTGGTCAGGTTGTAGGCTACAGCTGCACTGGCTTTGTGTTAACAGTAGCCTGCTAATACCTGATCATGTTCCTTTAGTGCTGTCAAAACAGATACATCTCCCTCTTCAAAAAACAGGAGAAAGATCCAGACTCACCAAGTTTTGTTCACAGAGGCCATGGAATTGCTGGAACTTCTGCGACATTAGTAACTGTGCACTTCCCACTGCACTCAAGACTTTTCCTAAGACTAGGGGGGAGAAAAAAAAAAACAGAAAGACCTCAGTTGAACAGACTATAAAATGCAGCAATGAACTCTAGTGTTCCTGGAGCAAAGAAACACTCTTGATTCATTAGAAAAGGAGTTTCAGAGATCCCCAAAGAGCTAAGGGCTCTTGGGGAAAGATGTATTGAAACTATAATCTACATCTGTCTTGTGCCATCTCTTATTGCTTCTTCTAGAGCAGGTCAAAAGCAGGCCAGACTGAGAAGATTACATCACAGTTGGCAGAAAGTATTTTAAAACTGCTTTCAGCCCATCAGACAGAACACCAGCACAATCTCAGTAAGCAGATCTGCTGGCACCTGCTTGCAGATCATAACCTCCTCTTCCACTCATGCACAAGGTGAAGGTAGCAAGGGGCAGGAGAACCATTTCCAAACTCCACTTACCCAAAGGGATTAAAGTACTGGCAGGCTAGGGTTTTTAATATCCAGGACTTCATGCTGCTCTTACTGGATTTTCCAAAGAGCCTCTGGGCATGGCAACATTCCAGTACTCATTAATGGAAAAACACTGCATGGACTTTTCCCTTCCAAAGACACAGCTGAGAGACCCACAGTGCATGCAACTGCACCATGAACAGGGATGAACTGATTCCCCTCTCCTCCCTGGTCTGCTGCTGCACCTACTGAATCAGTTCTGTATGTTTATAAATCTTGGTGGGAAAAGTGTAAGCTGGGCTCCCTCTGTACCCAACAAGTTCTCACTTACAGAATCTACTAGGAGATGGCTCTTAAGAGGTCACAGACATAGCATCTCACTAGTCTTGGTGTCTTTTCTTGCCAGAGTACTCCTGCCACAGGCTAAACAAAGGCATCCCCTGAGGCAGGGAGAGGCCTGGCAGTGCCTGTCCAGCTTGCCAGCCTGCGGAGCATCTTAATGCAATAGGATTAGAGATTAGCTCCCCCAAGCCCTAGCAGTGACAGTGAGCTGTAGCTGAGTCTTACCATTACTTCACCTTTCTTGGGTATTAAAAAAATAAAAGTTGAGACTCACAGATCCTGCCCTTTGCAGCCTAGTCACCCACTTCTGTCACTCTGCACCAAAGGCATGATTTTCACTGCAAGAAGCACAGGTTTTGCCAATCTATTTGAAAATAATGGAACAAGCCCAACTGGGACTGATCCCAATAAAATCAAGTGGCCTTGTGTTCCCTGTGCACATGCTTTTGGTGTATTCAGCACAAATTCAGTGAAGCCTTCTCATATGAAGAAGCCTCCTTTTTGCTGTGAAGACAAGTCCACAGATTCAAGAGATCAAACAAGCTTAGAAGTCATGTTCATTCTACCCCACTGCCAACTAAACTTTCACTTGCCACTTGAGTACAATGGGTTAGGCACGGAGAAAGATCTCACAGCCTCCCTGAAAGAAATCCATTTAAGCTTTTAGAAGTTTGGAATGGTCAGAAGCTGCACTATCTCCTGCAAGCCTTATATGCTACATCACAGTATTATTTCTTACCCCATCTACTAGAGGAAATTACCTTTTCCTCTCCAAAGAAAAAGCATTCTTTGTCCCATACTTATCTCCATGTTCTGCCTCTGAGGGCTATCAGAAATTTAACTGCAGAAAGCTGATTCAATACTCAAGTTATAAGTCTTTCTCAAGAGGGAGTCTAGTGTCCAGAGTCTGACAACACCTACCTTCTTCAGAGAGATTGTTCTCTTTGGTCTCCTGGTCCATCTGGCGGCACCAGCCTTCTAACCGCTCTGTTTCTGCTTGCAGCAGCTTCAGAAACCAGTACCCATCCCGCCGGCAGGCTCCTGGCTGCGTGGGTTCTGATGGCGAGGTGGAGGATGTCTCAAGCCAGGGATCAGGAGGAGGAAGAGAGGAAGGCTCCAGGGCTGGGTCATTGTTTTCTCCATAGGAGAGGTTTCTCTTAATCTGTGAGGGCTTGGCTGGTTGCCTGGTAGTGGCATCAACACCAACAGAGTTGTTGTGTTGGGGGCACTCAGCGAGGCTTCTCTCAGATGATTTACAGCTAGAGTTATTAGGTTCCTGTGTGTCAGAGTCTGTGTCCTGTTTGGAGGACATGCTGCGAGAGTGGCTGTTTCTAGAGAGATCAAAAGCAAACACTAAATAACAGAACTCAACCTGGCTGGCCTTGCACACCAACAGTGAAATGCATTTGTTCGTTATGCCTGCAGATGAGTCTCACCCTGCCCGCCCCGCCCCTCCTCACACACACAAACACACACCACACATTCAGACAGACAAAATCATAAGGTTGCCTGCTTACTGCAATAGGCCGTTCAGACGAGAGGACTGACGCACAACTATAATTACATCTTGTACTTTTTAATTTCAAACTCCCATTGATTTTGCTGTTTACAGAACAAGTGCTTTTTGCAGCGGGTATGTGCTGTGGAGGAAGAGCTCTCCATGCGTCCCCATTCAACACCACTCATTGGAACAAAGAAGGGGAGAAGGTCTAAGCGATGTGGGGGAAGCACAATTTGAAAGAAAGGAAACTACAAAAGCTTGCGTCTTTCACTTACCGCCACTCGTCCTCTACCTGTACCCCGATGGACTGGAATTTGGTGGCTGGTGGAGGAGGCTCCTCTTTTGCCACTGGCTGAAGACAGTCAACCTTATTGAACAAGAAAAATACAGACAAAAACAGACACAAGAACTTGCTGCTGGAATTCACATCAGTAGACCAGAAGTGCTGCACACACACATACAGCATGCTGACACCACACGCCAACTGGAGGGTTGTCTTAGGAGAGGCACAAGACTACTGCTCAGGTCCACCTCCACTTGAGCATCAGGACTGTATCTTGCCAGGCATCTGCTCTAAAAGCACTCTGCTCTGCCATCCACAGCCGTTTGTACAGTTGCGGCACACTGGAGAAGGGCTGCGTGTCCCCAGGGCACAGCTGTGTGTGTGGCATCCAACATGGGCACAGGACAAGAGATTCAGGAGAGGGTAGTGATCTGATTAAGACTGACAGCAAAGCTCAGCTTCCTCTCTCCCAGGGACTGACACCCCTCCACAGCTCTGGATAAGAGGGTTAGAAGGTTTTAGGAAGGAAATCCAGGCTGTGGGGCAGGTGGCTTCGGAACCAGCTCAGAGAAAGGAGAGGAAGGCAGGCAGTTAGCCTCTCCAGTACAAGTTCTCTTGCCTTGCTGCCCTTTCACCATGTTTCACTCTGCTAGCCCTGCAGAAAAGCCTTCACTCTCACATGTACTTATTGCCAGCTAGCCTTACTGTAAAGTCAATGGAGAACTTCCTCAGCACACACAGTGGCTTAAAGCCCAAATCCTGCATTTGGACTTGCCCAAGTACTCATGTCCCTATCTGCAGGTAACAGCCTGCAGCAGTGAACCAGCATTTGGGACAGTCAGCCATGTGTAAGTGGGAAATCTGTCCTCAAGAAGAGTGTGCAACTGCAGATGAGTTAAGTTTTGCCAAATAAAGCATGGATTTACTCTACTCGGTGGGTTCTCATTTGACTATATAATCAAAGCTCATTTCCATAGATTTCCACAGAGTTAAATGCTTCCAGCAAGAGAAGTAGCAACCTGCTGGGAACAGCGAACAGCAAGAAATTGCTCCCTCCTGCCTACAGCCCCAGGACCATTTCACACTGCAGCAGCCCATGCTACATGGGTGTCAAGTAGAAAGGCCCACCTCTCGGAAGAGAGTTGTCCCAGGAACCGTGATGGACAAGATGGATGTGAAGTAATATGTAGTACAGATCACAGGCATACCAGCAGCAAAAGGCCTCTTTAGAGGGACTCATCCAGTTAACATTGTCCCACTGCTTTATGAAACGTTTAAATTTTGTACTAAAAGAACTTAGTCCTTTCTGGTCTGTTATGGAAAGCTTCTGCTGTATTTCACCCCTGGGAACACAGGAATTTAGTCTGACAAGGCAGTTAGCTTCTCTTGCTTTCTAAGTGAGTTCAGAAGCACACCTGGTTACACAAAATGCACACGCTAAATGGATAGGTTAAGGACATTCCTTGGGACAAAGAAGAACAAACTATTCCATACTTGTATTCCTATAGATGACAGCTTTCTTTTGGGGATGTTCTCCACTTTAGGCTCTTCGCTAGTTAGAGTCCCTTTGTCACTTTTCAAAGTTGCATTTTTCTGGGGTAACTCTGGAGTCTCTCTCGCTGGAGTCACAACACTTCCCCTCGTCACACTGGGTGTCCTGGTGCTGTCCAAGCTGTCTGAAGAATTGCTGAGCCCCGACTGGCTGGTCACCTCACTCTTGTGGTCCTGGCTGTCCAGGTAGGTGTCCTGTGCTGATTCAGTGCTGCTCTGCACAGTGACAGAGATGAACGGCTTTGATGTGGTCCGAGGTGGGACAGGAGGTGGAGTCTTTTTATATGCCACTAGGCATGATGAACCTGCAGTAATGGAGGCGGGAAGAATAGAGAACGCAAAAGACAGATTGCGGGGAAAGAGAGATACAGTAAAACAGAAAGAAAAAGCAGGTCAGTCACAACATCCAAGAGGAGCCTCCAAGTAGAAGCTGGAGGCAGAAATGCAGAAACGGCCTACAGCCAGCAGCTCACACTGGGTAACCCAAACCAAAGCATAAGGGGAAGCAGAAGGCAGAGCCAGAGCTAGCTTGCAAAAGAAGTCAAAAGGAATACCATGATGTGTGAAAGGCTGGAAATGGAGTAGAGGTATAGAAAAGCCTCCCAAGAATGCTACAGGGTTTGGCAGGTGTAAGTGTCCACACTGGGGAAATTTTCTTTGGCTAAACCCTATGTTTTAATGTCCTAGTACAGCCAAGTGCCTCAGCTCTTTGTCCCATCAGTTGACAAGTTTCAGCGCCTGGACCAGGGTGGTGTTTTTTCCTATAAAAACGGAAAGCCATAAAGTTTGTTAGATGCTGATGGCAGGAACAAACATCTGTGAAGTACCTTAAAAACCTAGCTGCTATGCATTAAAAGAAAATACATCATCTGGATGCAACAGTCCAAGAGTGGCAAGGCTGCTGCTGCTCCATGTCCCCAGACCCAACCAGTAGTGAGGCTGGAGATGTTTTCCCAGCAGGCACACAGAGCACACATCCACTACATGTATGCGTATATACGTGGCTGGCCACACAGATCACAGAAGAGCACCTACACAAACACAGACAGCAGCAACAGCCTCATCCTGCTCCTGTCTCTGGCTTGACAGGACGGAAGTCCATTAGCAAAAATGCAAGTACAAGGTGGATCCTGCAGCAACTGCTTAGGCACTCAGTCTGCCCAGTTCCTGCCCCCTGGATGTACAAGCCCCTGAGGCAGAAGTCCTACTCCAGTTGCTGTGCAGACAGAACAGACTCTGCTGGGCAGGGCACGGCCCACAAGTGCACTGACCAGCCACCCACCTACAGGCAACTGACCCCTTTTATTTCCTTACTCCTGTATTCCCCACTCTTGTTCCTCCCCAGATAAACAAAAACCCCTTTCTTGTCCCACCTTTGGTTCCTCCAATAAATATCCCGTTAAGTCCTGTGCAACCCCTGAACTGCACCCCATCATGTGTCCTGGCACTTGGCAGCAGTCTCCTTAGTCCAAAAGGTGACCTGAAGAGCTGCACCCCATGGCTCATGACGATGAGTGTCACTCCTGGACACTGGGGCTGAGACTCTGCTGGGACAACCCCAGGAAGGGCCTGTACAGTGTTCAGTGCTCAGGGGTCTCACCTGCCGTTGTGTGTTTGTCCCTGCTTTGGGCTTGTGCAGATGGGCCTACGATGGGATGAGGGCCTCTGGGATGGACCTGGGAGTAGCCCATAGCTCAGTGAAGTTTTGCACCTCAAATTGCAAGGTCCTACCTCCCACTGTCCTGCCCAGTCCCATACATAACCTCCCCCAAACCTGCTGACAGAGTGATAGATATATATGCAGATACAGACCATTTTCATTAAACAGTACAGATAGACCATTAACTTCACCATTTCTATGCCCAAAGTAGCTACCAGCATATTAACAATTTTAGTACCATGTTAGAGACCAGTCCTCTCTGTCAGGAGCCCTGTGGCTATTTGGGGACCATGATGGCAGGGGTACCTGCTGCTTCCCAACATTACCTTCCACCCCCAAACTGCACTGCATGCATGCCCTGGGAAGCTCGCAGCAGGGCACTTGACAAGTGTTTTGATCTTTCAGGACAATTGGACACAACCAATTCTGGCTCAGCCCATCAGAGTGCCTTCTGTTCCCTGCATAATTTGAGCACAATTAACTGAGAAGTATCAAATGAACCCAATCCAGACTGATTACAGGTATGGGAAGGGATGTTTTAGGTGACATGAGCCTCTCAGCAGATCCTTTTCCTCACCAGACAGGTGTGTGTCTGCCTGCAGCAGAGGCTGACCACACTCACAGGGCACCCAGGAGGTGTGTCCCAGCTGCCTCACAGTCCCCAGTGGGGTCAGAGCCAGTCCTGAGCATCTCTGGGAGCCCAGCCATACTCCCAGTGAAGTTGCACAGCTACACCATGTGCCTTATTGACAGGATTGACACATGCCTATACTTACACATCCCAGTATCTACCATATTAACAGCTGAAGTTCCACTTCAAAGAAGTAACTAAAAGGGAAGGGTAACAAAGAAGGAGGAGATCTATGTTTCCAAAAGCATTTCTATATGCCCAGAGATGTTGAGAGGTACTGTAACAGCACTACTGCTACAGGAGGACTAAGGAGCCTGTGACAGGTTGCCAACCAAGCTGCCTTTCAGTGTGAATCTGGACAGGAGCTCAGGAAAAAAATAACTGGGACAGGTTACTATGTCTGGGGACAGAGTTATTTTTCAGCTTGATTAGTCTCTAGCATTGGCACATGTCACGTAAACTGCTTAGGGTAGTCTGAGCCCACAGCTGCTGTGTCTCCAGCTAGGGACAGGAACTTATGCACTTAAAAAAACCCCTACAATAATTCCCTAAAAGGTCAGATGCAAGTACTTTAACTTGTCAAATTCACATGCCAAAACACAGCTACACACATCCTTCAGCCAATACTTATTTGGTCATGTAAATAGCATGCAACTGCATTGCAAGTTCATCAGTATCAGGCAACGAAGAGCACTGGCATTCATTTCCTACCTGGCAGTCCCGCTTCATCACCTTCCCCATGCAGAGTAAAGCCCCTACACTCAGGACAGCAGCAAGACCTGCTGCAGATGCTCAGGCAGCCCCAACTCAGAAGTGTTTAGCATCTCCAGGCAAGTCAAGCTCACCACTGGGATGCCTCTTTCAGAAGTAACAGATTAGTTGACGCCACTCATGCAAGCACATGTTGAACTGTACCCCAGAGCTGACCTTTGCCTATGGATGGTGCTTTACAGGGTCTGGTTCACTGTGCAAATGTACAAACTGCTAGCACAGCAGGTGGCTCAGAGGTGCTGAAGCAAGTCACTGCAGGATCACTCCTTTTTCCCCATGTTCTCTGCTGGACATCCCCAAAAGCCTCGCTAGGTGTAGCGTACATTTGGTCAAGTCAAAACTTGCGTTGTTACATATGTTTACCTACTCTGCCCTCACAGTAGAAACCTTATTAACTACACCTACCTGACAGAGCACTGCAGGCAGATGGGTAAAGCACTCCTCGTGTGAGCACAGCTGCAGGAACTTTGCCCCACCACAGAAAACTTGCCTGACTGTACAACTGAACAGCCTCTTGGGTGCATGCTGAAATAGCTCATCTGCCACCAATGCCTGCTCCTGCGCGACACCACCGCTGAGAACTGAGGAGAGTTCAACCATAGACATGCACTAGAGCAGCCCAGCTCCTTGGCTGCTCAGGCACACCTTACTGCCCTCTGAAGTGAAGCTGCACAGGGCTCTGCCTGCCAGCTGCAGGGAAGGAAGCCACTGAGCAGCCCTCAGATGAGGAGTGCCCACACAGCCACTCTGCCAGGGCTGCCTGACCAGACAGCACAGTCTTAAACAGCTATTGCAATTTCAGAGCCAAGTCTTATGCCCAGTCTTGCACAGCTCATCCCAACAGAGCAGCGTAGAAGCAGCCTGAACAGAGCAAGCACAGAAGTACCCCCTCATAAGCTGTGGCTACACCACCAGAACACAGAACACTCATGCTGCCTTGCATTGCTGTACCAGACAGAGGGCTACAGCAGCTATTACCCAGGACAGGCAAGAGATTTGCTGTGGAGAAAGCATGTCTTCACAGCGCTCCAGTTAAATACCCTGTCTTGCCACTCCACACGGCCTCTGTTCTTGCCCCAGGAGCATGCCCAGCCCCAGCACACCAGCTGCATAGTCCCCTGCCACCCAGGAGGGAGCCTCAGACACCATCCCAGTTGGAGTCCAACCAATGGCAGGGGTGTGGTGGTTTTGCTGGCTTGTTTACCAGGAGCACAGCTCCAGTTTCCCAGCTGCTGTTTACACCCGCAGGGCTGTAATGTAATTGGGGAAAATAAATCAATTGCTACCCAATATCCAACAACACAGCCAGGCAAAACAAGAGGAGGGCAGCGTATCAGCACAGAAAGGCAGTAGAGTTTCCTGGGGAAGATCGATGGTGTTCAGGGTCAATAAGCTAGATCCAAATGCATCCTTAAACCTACCAACAGACAGTATGAATACTGTTTGTGCTACTCGATACACAGGGGGAAACTGCAGCATCCCCTTGATTGTTGCTAAGGATCTTTTCATGCCATTCAGCTCAGCTGAAGAGCATCCCAGGTTCTGCTAGAAGGCAATCACACAGTACCAACAAAAAAAGCACCCCGTTTATGTACATGTAGTCAAAGGGTTGACTACATGAACTATAAAAACAAGTTTATGGCTCTAAAACATTGCAAACAAAAGAAACACAAAAATATTAGAAGCCTTGAATAACCAGGGATGCTTTGATTAGTGCAACTGCAAATTAACCCCACCGAGGCCCTCTGCTACCATAAACCTGGGACTTTGACTGTGCAGCAAACCCAGAAACCCCACGTTACCTAAAATCAGTTTCAAAAGCAAAAGTCAGTGCAAGCTCATCTAGAACAGTCTGTCCTTCTCCCTCAACACAACTCTGAACTAAGCTGCAGTGTTTCTTGCATCTGTGGGAAGAGGCATGATACTGAGGAGGCCAGGAGCATCCCTACATTTCTGTAGGAGAAGTGTGTTACTGGACCACCCAAGTAGGCCCTCATGGCTCAGAGGTCAATCCCACCAGTTAAGTGTTCCAGTTGCTGACTTACCCCCTCCAAAGGGCTACAGCTCAACAAAGTATGAAATTGCTCAAGTTGCTGCAGGTCACAGCCTATTATTTTAAAAATCAGCTTGTGGTACACTGTGGAACTACAATTCACATGGGCACTGGAACCAGTACACACCTTATTCTGCAGCACCATCAGCTAAGTTTGCTTGTGAACATCAGCCACACTCCAGAAAGGTGTGGAAGAACAAAAAAGTGTGGAAGTTTTGCTTAAATTTCCAGCTTTGCAGCACTACTTTTCCTGCTCATAGGATCTTCTAAGGCAAACTGTTAGAATTCACAACTGTGCTGTGGATGATTGATTTTTGGAGGCAGCCATGTCTGTTTATAGTCTTTCTTGCACAATTATTTTTAGAAAGCACTGTGTTTCCAAATTAGCATCTTCCACTGCTGCTGCTCTCAGCAGCTTGGGCAATACCCACCGATTTAGACCTGGGCAGAAAAGCAGTGTTTCCAAAGCCTTAAGCTGGAGAGTCCTGCTGAGCCCCAAACCAGCTGGGCATGCTGTGATCAGCTCCTCCCTTTAAGAGAACCAGGCATTTGCTTCTTGAAAGACTAAACATAGGAGCCAAAGTAATACTAAATCCAGCATTGCCTTAAGAGGCCCCTGTTCAAACAATACCAGGCTGTGCTTACCTGCTCAGTACCTTGCAGCACCACCAAGATGATAGCCAAGGTATGTGGTTTTAGATTTAAATATCATAATCACCCTCGAGTGTGCATCTAGCATGAAGTGTCTGGCTGTTTTGTTGCTATGGCTGATTCAGTACAGCCTGATGATATTTCTAATCATTCCAATGACTTCAGGGACCTGTTCAAGCCATCCTCAATTTTGTTAAATTGTCTCAAAGGCTCCAAGCCACACTCAGTTGTGAAGGCAAGTCAGACTGCCCTCAAACACATGAGCAGGGCTCAGACTGCTATCACATTCCTGCTCCATGTATCCCCCTCTGCATAGGAAGATCTGAAAAAATGACCTCATTTCCTCATGCATAAAGCAACATGCTCTAAAATAATCCCTCCTATGAGACAACTCATTTGTCTTCTAAATGAAACAACCCAATAATCTTGCAGCAAATAAGAACCACCATCAGCTGCATTATTCCCTTGGAGATTTTGGTTTCATGTCTTTGGGCCTGTTTGCCACAGGGTCTCACAGATGTAAGGAGTTGCATTTAGAGGCAGTTTTCAATAGCAAACTGGAACAGCCACATTCCAAGCAGCCTGACCTCTAATTTTCATCAGCTTCAAAAACACTTCAGGGTTAAAACTATGATGAACTGCAGGATGGTTTATTTGCAGAGTCCAAGTAAAAACGATCCCCAGTGACAACCGATCCCCAGTGACAACCGTTACTGAAGACAATACAGGTATTTACTGATTTTGTTGTTCACAGCAATCACGTCGGACCTTATTTTTCTCCTAAACCAAAATGTTTCTAGCCTTTACAGCCATGGCCACAGCAGAGGCCTCCTCAAATCTACATTTGGCTTGTATAGAAGCTGTTTTAAGTATTCTGCAGATTGAAGGTCAAGACACCTGCATCTGTTAGAGACACAGCTGAGAAACCTACCCAAATTTTATTAGTCAACAGGAAAATATTTCTACCTAGACAAGATAGAGAATCCATGTGAGGATGGCATCTCTTGCTCTGAAAGCATGGCTGTCTTCAGAGTGCTGCAGAAATTTCAGAAGAAGTCTTACACTGGCTAAACAAAACCACACTCAGGGAAAGCAAAGTTAAGTGACTACGTTCATTTGAAGAGACCATTTATGGAAATGTTAAGAACACCTGCTCCCTCAGTGTTTTCCTTTTGTAAATCTTAGTAGTATTGATCTTTGAAAAAATCTCACCTTGATAGTACATAGTGGAAAACAGGCACCCGACAGGAAAGTATGTTGCTGACTGACTAATTTGGGGAGTCAGGGATGGGCTGTGGACTCTCAGGTCCCAGTCCTCACTCCACCAAGCTGCAGTCTAAACCCAGTAGCACCCCTGAGTGAGCATCTCACCCACCTTACCATGCAAACTGTACGCCATCTCTGTGAAAGCTGAGCGTGCCCATAAATACTTACAGAGTGACCGGCCCAGTAAAACCCTTCTGAAGCTCTTGGATAATCAAGAGGAACATTGCTAGCACTTCACCAGTCCCCACAGCCCTCAGCTTTGTTTGCTGTACCTGCTTTTTACTTATGATCAGGGAGCTGATACACAAGCCAGGCTATGCTTTTAATCAGATGACGGAGCATGCCCCACTTGCTCCTCTCAAGCAGCAGCACCAGGGAAAAGTACCACCACCTCTGCATTACAGCCCTGCTTAAACCCAGCTCTGCTTAAACAGCAGTAAGCCTTACAGTAAGGATGCTACAGATGCTACAGAGAACACCCACAGACACTCCCAAACCCATCTGCAGCAATTATTATTGGGGCTTCTCTTTGTATTAGAAGAGACATCATAATCTCTCCCCACCCTCCCCCAAACTAATTTTCAGCACAGGTTTTAAAGCAAGTTGGAGCAGCAATAGGCAACTCCACCCTGCTCCAGACACACATCCAGCAAGCTGTCCATCTGTCCTGTGGGACTCAGGCAGGCCTCCAAATCCAGCTAGCACAGGGGAGTAGCTTAAGAGAGCATTCCCTTCCTCTCCCTGCCCAAGATATTAATTCATTATCAAGAACCAAGATCCCTAAACCCAACTATCCTGTCTCAGGAAGTCGCTGGGAAGAGACAAGCCACGAGCATGGTCCCAGGAGAAGCATAACCGCAGCTCTGATGGGGTGGGGGTCCCTGATCCCCAAGGACAAGGCACCTTGCCTTTCACGTGCTAGCTCATTGCCTGCTTAGTGGTGGCACACACATCTTCCCACAAAGGGCATGAAGTGAAGGGAATGGTATACCAGTTCAGCATGCCTTTGCTCTGTACTGGGAATCAGGTTGTGCTTATCCCCTCAACACCCTTGCTAATGAGGGCTAATGCTTAATACACCAAGGGATGTGAAGCAGCACAGCTAGAGAGAACCCAAGCCCACAAAGCACTGGGATCACTGTCCATCAACCACACTCTGCAGTCTCCACTGAGACCAGGCTCCTGCTCCAGGAATTCAACCATCACAGAGGAGTCCCCTGCATGCCCCAGCACACTACTGGGCAGCAGCACATGGACTGTCCTGCCAGCTTGTCTTACACAGGTTGAGCATCAGAGACACCAAACTGATTCCTTCTGCTACCAGACCTTGCCTTGGCCCCAGCAGACCCTGTTGACATGGCTACACCAGCACAGCCAGGGCTGCAGAAGCCACCAAACCATACAAGTCTGCTTCCATAAGCCTACACAGGCAGGCTCAAAGACAGAGATGCCTCTTCCCCATGAAGACGTGCAGCCAGCCTCCAGCCAAATCCCTGGCCATGCAGCACCCCTGTGGCACAGAACAGTGAGCAGAGGCTATCAGAGAAGTGCCAGTGTAATCTTAATGTTACCGAAATCTCGGAATGAAGAACTTATCGACACCAATGTGATGTAGATAAGCAGACACTTTATTAATGGCTGGGTGCGTGAGTGAGTCTTCTCACAATCAGCACACACCAAGTCTCAAAATCAGACACCATATATAGAACTTATTCATACATATTCATTAAGTATTCATGCATAATCATAATATTTTCCGTAAATCATTAACATATTCTCCTCCTATATCTGATCCCGCACAGCAGAGCTTAGAAAGGTCTAGAAATGGGTCTGGGGTACAATTTGGGTACGTGGTATATGAGTCTGTGGTCGCAATCTCCCCCTGCTGGAATTACCTTTTACTAAATTTCACAGTTTCTTGGCAGGTAACCACAAGCTGTTCCAGTCGACTCTCCCCAGTTTCCATTAATCTTATATTCTGACATTTCAATACACTTTCTACATACAGAAGACTAGTCAAAGACAAAGAAACCTTTCAAACCCTAAATTTATTACCTAAGTTTTAACAATGATTCTAGCCCATTCTTCTGGCCTTGGTACGGGATGTACAGAGGATCTCATAGCAGCTTTTACTGTGCAACTATAAGTTTCATTAAAATATATTTCTTATCCTTCTATATTTATTCTATAAAATAATTTTATAAAATCAAATAATCAATCAAATAAAGTCAATCTTAACTTATTAGCAAATCTGTAACACTAACCCTATGGCAGGTTTTTACAAGCGTGGAAAGCTCTCAGTGACAGGAGTCCAGTTTGGCTTTAAAGCCACACTCAGATACACCATTTCTTCCAGTGTGCCTTTGTCCAGGGGATGCAGAAATAGCAGGGAAGCAAACCCAAGTGGGGGTATCAACAGTGCTAAGGAGCCCTTGTACCAGGCTGATGGCAGACCTGGCAGGACTTGTTGCATCACCCAACAGCCTGTTTACTACACGGCTGCACAGACAGCTCCCCCTGAGCCCCCTCCTCACTTTGGGATCCTTCCATTCACACAGCACCACGCTGGCTCTGCCTGGGCATGAGTCATGGCAAGCACGGGGGAGGAAGCGAGTCCCTGGCTGTGGCAGAGCGAGGAGGGGGCTGGCTGGGAGAAACCTGAAGCCTTTCGGTGCATATAAGAACAGTCACAGGGAACCTATGCTGCTGCTTTTCCTGCCCCTGGAGAAGGCTGGGAACATCCCTGCCAATACCCTGCCTACACATCTGGGCCACACGACAGCTAGTTCTCTCCAGAGAATCATCAGGAAGGGGCTGAACTCTCAACGATCTGTGCCACAGAGGATTTCTAGACAGCAGACATTTCTATCAGATCCTGCCACTGGGGCAGGCCATGTGGACTTCCCTGCAGCCAGTGCTAGATCACACAGCTGGTAGGAGAAAGACTCAGCCTGGAGTATGTGCCACCTCACAGAACCCACCCAGGGCACAGCCTCTCCCTCCAGCACAGCCACCACATCTGGGCTGGTCGGCAGCTCAGGACACCACCACTTGCAGGGCTCCAGGAGATATGAGGTCCACTTCAGTAGTATATGAACCACAGCTTAGTGACCACGTATCAGCCAAAAGCTCATCAGGAAGTGAGACAAACTGCACTGAAAGATGCTAGTACAACAGGAGAGCAACAACCCCTTCTGCTAATGCTGAAAGCATCACCTACTTCATCCTCTCAATCCGGAGAGCTGTGCCTGCAGCAGTCTCACCCAGGTGCGGCAAATAAAGCTCCACCACAAAGTCCCACCACAAGAGATTGTCTGCTGGCCTTGTGCAGCAGCACAGACACACAATGCACAGGGTAGCTCTAACACCATCAGCCAGGAGATCAGAGAGACAAGACCTGCTAGCAGAACAGTAATGAGAAAAAGCAACAAAAGGTATCTAGATATTTGCATTCCAGAGAGGATTTTTCAGGAATAGCACTTATCACAGGCCCCATTCCTCCTTGCTTTTCAATACATACTGTGGCAGTTTCAAAATAATGACTCCTTCAGTAAAGGGCTGGGGAGCCTGTTACTGCTGCTGCACACTGCAGCTTTTTGTCCAGGGCAGTTTTGGCTCTGCAGCCGTGACTGGTTGTATTAGAAAGGCCTTGCGAAGAGCAAGAACTATGCAGGACATCCAAGACCATGGATAACATGCAGAGATGCAGTGAAGGGAGCACTGATCTGAACTGGCTGACACAGTATTACCATCACACAATAGTGACCAGTCTTTATGCTCCTCTCCCTGTTTAATGCCACTTTTTCTGCAAGCTTTGCTTCAGGTTATAGCAGCACACAAATTAATTCGGGGCATAAATGTGAACCAGACATGAATTAGCTAGTGCCACTAGGTTGCAAGCTGCCTCCCCTCTCCCTTTGCCACCAGGGGATGTTAACCTGCCACTGCTCTGCAAAGTGGCAAACTGCATGGACCAGGGGTTAGGTGTTTAGAGGAGACACTAATACAAGGAATGACTGAGAATCCTCCATTTATCCACTGCTATAGCCACTTCTAAGTGCACTGAGGGTATTAGTGTTAATCTTCAAAGTGTTTAGGAAAGCTAGTTTAATTAGACAGGTCTTAGTAGTTTTTCTCCAAGCTAGCAGGTTTTTTTATCCGGCAGAAATAAGTTCCACCAGCTAATTATACACTGCATGAAACATCCTTTCCATTTGCCATCACTTCACTTTATGCAATGCTACATCACTCACGGTGGCAGATGCCAATGCTTTTATCTTGCTTCTCCGCCACTGCAGAAGTCCAGGGAATCTTAACACACCTCCTCAAAGTCACACCCAATCAAAAAACATATGGCTAGAAACCATGCAGCACTGCTTGGTAAACCCAAGTCTGTTCTTGTCTATATCAAAGCTCACAGCTCAAACTTACTATTTTAGGATATGCTGACCACTAAAGCACAAAACCAAGTCATTCCTGAGCATATGCTCACATGTCAAAAGGAGACACACTGCAAGCTTTCAGAGTGCAGGCAGTAAGCTGCACCTTGAGCACAAAGTAAGCACACCAACCCAACTGCCTGCTCTCTCAGAAAGGGGAATTAGTCTGTCCAGGGTGGTACAAGCAGCAGTTACTCTGTAGCACTTCCCCACATACCCCACCCCGTCCCTTTCAGCTCAGCAGCCATCCTCCAGACCCACCAGTAACCCATCTCACTTTTTGTCCAGGACCTTTTCACACTTGCAGGAACACAAAGAGCTCCAGTATAGCAGAACCACACCTAAAGCTTTTGGGCAACCAAGCCAACCGACACTAGTTTGGTCCGTGGTGCTCAGGGAATGGCACAAAGGTTTTGCAAAAACTGCACAGCTGCCGAGGCAATATTGGCATGGTCCCACCAACAGACAGTCATGGAAGCAGTGTGGACGGGTTACCATTATTTTAAGTGTACCATTTAAACACTGTTCACAGAAGAGCTGGCCAAGAGGGTGCTGAAAATGCTGATGGCAGCCAGCAACTTGTCAACACAGACTGCGATAACAGGAATGGGCCTGCACTTGTGTCAGCAATAGCTGAGTTCCCACTAGCATGAACAGGGCTCCTAGGGGACTGCTTTATGCCCAAGAACAGAAGCAGCCAGCAATTCTAAAGCCTACCTAGAAGATCTAGAAATTGCCTCCGTTACTGCCAAAAAAACCCATCACTTTATTCAGCATCAAGATTTTCACCACAGTTTTTGGTTACTGTATCCCAAGTTTTATCTGATACAGATATGGACTTGCTGGCATCTGCTATTCTCACTTGCTCACAGGACAAGATTCCAGCTGTTTTAGGCAAGGGCAAGCATTCAGCAGTGCCACCAAGAGCAGCAGAGGTGTTTTCGCCAGACCATTATGAAAAACTCCCCACACCCAAATGACTAGAAATTCTTCATAAGCTAAAAACAAACCACACCCAGCACCCACAGGGCCAGAGAAAGCACATGTGTCAGCAGATGGGGAGACAACACAACACAGTCTCTGTGCAAGGGAGATGGGGAAGACATCAGGCTGAACATACACTCTGTGCTTACCCAGCCTGTGAAAAAGTCTAACCCTTAGCCAAGACTGTCTTTCCACCTGGACATCTGCTGTCAGGCAGCCAGCACTCAAGATTTACATCTTCAAAGCTGCAACCATCAGGCGGTTTTAATAGTTGGATTCAATTGAAGCTATTTCCTCCCTTAGTATGTACAAACCAAGATGTGGCAACATTATGCTAATACTGAAAAATCAAAGTTAAAATTGCTGGGAAACTTCTGTTCACTAAGGCACAGGGCAAGCTTTGCATGTTAAAGAAAGCTATTCCATATTCTAATTCACAATTTAACATGGCATTAGTTAATCTTAAGATTAAAAAAAGTAATCACATGAACAAACACGGAAAAGGCTGTAGCAGGTCGCTCCCTCTCCATTAGCATTAAATTTGACAGTGGTTAGCTGTTGCACCAACCAGAAGAGGCAATGCTGCAAGCCGCTCATCTGATCTGAAGAGACAAGGTAAGCCCTTGGAGTCAGAGCAGGCAATTAAGCAAATATTCCAACCTTCTAATCCTTTTGGGTAGGGTACTAGAACACTTTGGAAAGCATAGCTGTTATCAGTGCTTGGATTTCTGAATGCTGCCATGTGAACTAACCTATGTATACTACAAAGCTGAGCTGACTTTCTTCTTTCTCACTAGCTAAGCACAGGGGTACACACAGAAATGGTAGCATACATCCCCAGTGACACTGCTCACACTGTTCTCCCAGAGGCCAAGAGTCCCAGCTTTGATTTCTTAAGAATTTCAAATATCACAAGCACTTTAGAACGATGGTCCCTTCTCCCATACTCCCAAGG
Organism: Falco biarmicus; assembly: GCF_023638135.1. Lineage (NCBI taxonomy): Eukaryota > Metazoa > Chordata > Aves > Falconiformes > Falconidae > Falco > Falco biarmicus. Next base: position 825,800 of record NC_079297.1, read on the forward strand.
GAGGGGTACCCAGAGTAAACCCAGCACTTTCTGGAATACTTTGTTTCAGGAATCAAGCAGGCCATTTGACAAAGGAGCCACTGTGCAGGCTGCAGCTCTCCAAGGAAGGAGCACAACAAATCCCAAGCATGAACTGAGAGTCTTCTCCAAATGCATCTGAGGCTCTAACATCTGTGACCTAAATAGCTTCAAGCCAACAAGCCTTCATCTTTACAGCTCAGTTTGGTTTCACTGGAGACTCCAAAACACCAAGCTTCTGGTTCAGTGTCCCACAGCATCCCTGTAATCTTTCGAGTAAAGAGCCCAGACCACCACTTTTCAGCCACAAATACAGGTAGCAGGAGGACTGCCTTCATGCATGCAGTACCTGTTCACCCACACTCATCTGGTCCTCCAGCTTGCAGAACCTGCCTTAAGGGTACTCTGAGGATCGAAGACTATTAACTAGAAAAGGGACAGAAGGGAGAGGCTAGTGAAGAGCCCTACCACATCCATTTAGTTTCTAGGCAACAAACCTAAAAGGCACTGTCTTACTTATGCTTGTTCTCACGCCATTTTGTCTGCCATGGCACCCTTAAGACCTACTCCTTTCTTACCACAGTCTTGAATGCAGTATTTGACCCCAGTAGGGTTAACAGTAAAACCCAGACTCCAGCAAAAGTATTAAATATCACTGGAACATCCCCTGCTGCTTTCAGGAACCTGCTCAGCTGCACAACAGACTACTTTTGTCTTCCTGCCTTGAAAGCTATGTGACACAAGACTTCCTGGCTTAATTTCCCATCCTGCTTATATTTATTCCTGTTTCCAAATGAGTGATCTAGTCTCCCTCTGCATCTTTCAACCCACCAGTCGTATAACTCGAGCTACAAAATAAACACCATCCAAATCAAACTCAGAAATCCTAGGGTTGTTCTGCAGGATATTCCAAAAAGCTTCTTCCCAGGACTCCACCTGTAAAACACTAAATACCAACAAGGTGAAGCAGAGCTTTCAGCACTGGCACTTTTGCTTTTCCTGATCTGTTGCATAACACAAATGGAAGAGGTTAGTCTAACAGGGGGGGAAGGAGGTAACAACCACTGATTTAGAGTGGCTTGAGGAAGGTGATGAGAATGATCTTGAGTCAGACTGTTTTGAATTTATTCCAACAAGAGAGAGTTAACCAGGTGTTTTTGGAAGAAGCCACTTCTTGCTGAAGCACAGCAAGACCTACCTGACCTTCCTGAAAAACAGTGCTCACTTGATCTCCTAGAGCTGATGGGCTTCCAGGAGAGGCTGCTGCAGGACAGACTACCTCAGCTATTCTTTAGTCCAAAGAGTTGTAAACACGTAATGAGCAAGCTTGCCATAGTGGCCTGTTTAGCAGTGGAGAACAGCCTTAGAAGCAGCCCATCCCACAAAGCTGTCATCTTCAGCTTTCCCTCCTAGCACATACAACAGTTTCACAGGGCTCCTCCCAAGTGTCTGCACTCATAGCAGGCAGCGCAAAGATCAGTGGGGGTTTTTTGATTGCAAAGCCCCTGCTCCAAACAAGTACAGAAGCCTTTTGTCAGTTACAGAGTAACCTAAGCAGTAACTAAAGTGGTGCCATGAAAAAAACACAGAATCTGCTGGACTCTTTGACAGAAGACATCAGTCCAGTACCAAAACTAACATAACAGCTACCGTGGGAACGGCTTTGCTTCTTGTATCAGAAGCATACCAAGCTTAAAGTTCCAGAAAGGAAATTATGGGGCATTTTGCTAGGGGTCTCCACAATCACAACCTGACCTGAACAGCTGTGCTCCCAGTCCTTCAGAGAACATGATCAGAGGTCTCAGCACACTGGGGCTGTTGCTAACCATGCCTGTACCCATCTCCCCTTTCCCCATACCTCCGGCCCAAAGTCCGAGCTTTCAAGCAGCTGCTACAGGACAGAGGTAAAGATAACTCTAAAGCATATTGACCAAGAAGTTCTTCCTGCAAGGGCAGGATGGAGCGAACAAGCTAAAGAAACTGCTCCTTGCAGACACTACCTCACGCAACCAAGAATGAAACTGTTTTGGAGAGAACCAGCTCGGACTTCCTGAACAGCTCTTCGGAGCAAGGAGCTGACCTTGCAGCAGCATTTGGAGGTGGCCTGACCTCACTCCCACACCTACGCCAAGGCAAGTATGCTGTCATCAGCTCAGTGAAAAATCCCACCTCTACATTTCTCTAAAAATCCCAGTCAAACCAGACACTTTGTTATAAAGTGCTGGAGTTATTTCTCCATTTGGCCATGTCCCCACACTTGGCCAGGGGACAATTTTAGGCTTGGAATGAATTACTGCATTCAAGCAGCCACTCCTTGTCATGCCAGTTGTCCAACACCAAGACCAGCTGTAGGATGAAATTCACCGTAACAGCAGCTTAGCCTTCCAAATGCCCATCTTCCGATGCAGTGCTTTCCAAGGCAGTCACCAACTCAGCCTTTGCTGTGTTTAGCTCAAAGGGACTGCTGAGAACATAGCTACACTGGCTACCCAGTACAGACAACACCGTATCAGCTACTCAGGGGTTAGTCAGGTAAGTGCTTTCAACCTTCAGTGGCCTAGCAGAACAAGAACCACCAGATAAAAACAACCAAATCGTGACCAGGTACACAAACCTAGAGCAGCATTTAATTTGTGGGGCACAGTAAGTTTGGGGTCAAGGAGAGCTTATGCAGCAGCAGGTCTCCAGCTGCATCTGCTCTAGGAAGGGGTTGATTTGACAGAAAGACCAACCCTTCACCAGTTAGAGGATGGCAACATACACCAGGAAACAGTGGTTGCCTCTCAGAGGGGGAACACTGCTCTGCCCTTGCCACTTCAGTCTGAACCACAGAACTGTATCCAAGCACAGACCCTCAGCGCATACTACAGTGGTCCCAGCAAAGGGGACAGTGCACTTGAGTGGCTTGGGGTCACTCGATGTCTGTGATACCAGGCTGGGAAACAAACCAATCCAAGCCCTTCTACATTCTCCTAGAAAACACTTCCAAGAAACCATTTAGGTATGTACCAGAGCTACAATTCCAGAGGAAGAGACAGCCAGTCAGGATTCCTGGATCTAGGCCACACCAGAAAAGTTCAGATAGATGTACCAGATAATGACTGAAGATACTTCATAATCATAGTAAACAACTGAACACCAAAGGTCCATTCCTCAAGAAAGCTACTCCAAAGCCTCAGCCAGGGTTTTGATGAAAATCAGTGGAACAGGATGACTCTGCCACAGGTCTCCTCTGTACAGCTGCAGGCAGCCAGGCAGGAGAAACACTTGTGAACTTTCTGTCAGCAAGAGAATGATAGAGCAGGGAGAAGTGTTGTCAAGAAACTGAAAAAAAAAACCAACAAAGGGAGTGCTGAAACAACATGCTCCCATTACAGCACAGGTTAATGGAGACCTAAAGCACACGCTGCAGAAATTAATTTTCTCCTCACTATACCTAAAAAAACAACTACATTCTCAGTTCTGTCACTATATGACAGCAAGAGAAAAACTGCTTTTATCCTAACAGCCTCTCAAAGGCCAAAACCAACCCAAAGTGCTTCTGAAGATAAATTAATGGTCCCAAGGCAAGTGAAGAGGTGGGACAACACCAAGTAAGTGCCTTTAATTTTCAAGTGTCTGATTTCTGTTGTCTTCCAATCACACAAACCTGGTTAAGGGCTGGAAGCTCTCCTGCTTACTCCAGCTTCAACTGCACATTAACCCTGTCAGAGGGGCTGGTAAGTTCCAAGAAACGAGCAGGGCCCAAATGTCTGCTGTCTTGCAGCAACCTGCAGGGCTGCTGCTCCATTTGCTTCAGTGGGCATTTGAGCACCTGGCTGAAGGCAGCCAACTGCACAAGGGTTATCCTCCCTCCTTCCAGGAAAGGAAGCGAAGAGTGGCTAGGACAGCCATTCCTGCACAACTGACCACTCCCCACGTGCTAGGGCTAGCATCCTTAGCACAGTCATCAGGCCAAGAATGAATCCAATCTTCAGACAGGGATGTAAAGCTGCTGTTGCTATTACTGTCTCAGACATCTAGAAGACATAGGATGCCTATCCGATGAGAGCAGACAAGCTTCATACCAACAAGCCAGTCCTGAGACTGAAAACTACATTGCATTAAAGCAGTGATAGGAATAAAAGTTCAACCCCCTTTCAGGAATAGATTCAGTTCTGTTTTTCTAGCTGTAACCAAGATGCACAGTACAGCTGAGGAAACAAAACAGTAACAAGTTATTTTGGATACCGTTTTGTAAAGAGATGCATGGCCAGTTATCTAACCTTGGGAACACTGATAGGAGTAGGCTCTGAGAGAGAGCAGCAGAGCACTTGCACAGTTATTTAACTGCAAGCTTTGAGCAGCTTGCATCATCTGTTAGTAAATTTCCAGGAGTCTGCTATGTCAGCAGCTTATGCTGCAAGACACCTGGAAGAATTTGTGAAGTGCCACTTCCCCTGGGTACCTCAGGATTGTTCCCTCCTCTAGCCACTAACAGACAACCATGAGGACAGTTAGAGGAGGTATTTCTACAGCTATACTGTTAATTACATTAATTGACAAAAGATCTGACTCAACTGCTGTAGAGCTTTGTGCAAGCTGGGCCTCCTACTCCCCATAACAGGGATGCCTTATCCTTGGGGAAAGGCTGTAACAACAGAACTGAGTCACCTTACACACAGCAGGCTACAACTTGGACATAATCTATGCCAGGACAGCCTACTGATTTCAGTATGATCTGCCTACCCTGGCAGGCTTCATACCAAGGAGTCATTACTCTGAGTGCTTAGAAAAGCTGCATACAGCTTGCTCAGGTATCAAGAAGCAAGGCATGAAAACCAGGCATTTAAGCAACATTAAACATAGGGTCTTCTGTGCAAGTTAACACAGCAAGCATGTATGAGATCCATGGACAGAAGACCATGATTGACACCTGTGAGATCAAAGGAAACTCTGAATATAGAAGCACCTTATTAGATGGGCAGCAGAACTGAGGATATTAACTCTGTCAAACTGTGGTGACGCTCCCCACTGCAAAGTGTTACAGCAACAGAGCCAAGGGACAACAGCAGAGCTCCGAGCAGGGAACAGAAAAAGCAGGGCTACAGAAGCATGCCAGAGCACCAAAGCCCTTTTCCTCCCACCCTCACCTTACAGCAGTTCACTGTTCCCCACCACACGGTGCTGCACAGCTTGCAACTCCAGTTACAGCCCACGACCATGTGCCAGGTGGTCCCACACAACTGTGCCACAGCAGCGCAGGGAGCTGGGGAGCTGAGGTCTACAGCTGCAGGATCTGAGGTTTATTAACATTCAACTAATTAAGTTGAGGACAGGAGAGATCCACATAATTTGTGGTTTGTCCAGGTCAGGAAGCCAAGCATGTGGCAATCTGCAGTACAAATATTAGTAATCTGTAAAATTAAGTACCATGTTTCCCAAGAGCCAGGATCACATCTAACTGAAATACAGCACACTCTCCAAAACTGCTGTCTGACAGGACATGTGTCTCTGGGAAGCACAGTCTCTCCTCCCAGACTATTCCATCTGAGAGACAGCTTTAGAAGTGCTCCCTGTTCAAAGTTAAGGGAGAGAGTTCATATACTATGGCAGTGCAGAAGGAAACTCCTAGATATAACTGGTTTAGGTGTTTTGAATGAGCTGGTAAATTTTGCACAAAAGCATTGCTACACCCAAATTCTGCAGGTGCTTAGATATGTACGCACACACACAATTTCAGGAATTAGTCAAGAATGCATTTGGAAGTTGAGTACCTCCATCCAAACTAAAACCACCCTTCAATTTATTGTCTTAAGGACTCCAGCTCGATCTCTCTCTTTGCTCACTTCTGCAGCAATCTTGAAGTATGAGCATGACTTAAGGGAAATTTGAACACGGTATAAATTTACACAATCACTAGAAGCCTCACAGTACCAGATTGCTACTTCTTCCATCAGGAAGTTACATTCTAGGCTGTTCTGTCCTTTGTCTATCTAGCCAGACTGAAGTAGTAGCCATCCTCGTTACGACATGTAGCGCACTGAACACTGAGAAAAGCACGATAGCATTTAAAGTTAGAGATGGCTTCTGGCAAGCAAATGATCTTGCAGCTCCCAAGTCCAGGATGTAATCAGACAATGCTCAGGAATCTGAGAACTGTTTTGTGGTTTAGTTCAGCAGCTCCTGCCAGATGACCAAATTTGCCTTAGGTTTTGGTTCTTCCACATTAGGTGCAAGAAGCTTCAAAACATTACATTATTTGACAGTTCCTTCACGTTTCATTATTTGACAGTTCTTTTACGTTTCATATATACAATGTATATCCTCTGTGCATTAGTTATCAGAACAGTCATTAGTTCCTGTTAGGCATGTATGTCAGAGCAATAGAGCACAAAGAGCAATGGCATGGAATAATTGCTTCTGAAGCTTTAAAAAGCTATCAGTCTGACTGTGGTAGGTGGTAAGCCAAACTCCATCCCATGATGTCCCACTGTCATTTTGAGTGTTCAGCCCCTTAACAGAGAGGGAGACTTGACCTGCTGGCTCTCTGAGTGTGCCTGGGAACAAGACACTAGACAAGCTGAACCCAAGAGCAAAACAGAAGACAACTCAAAACTCTGGAGGAAGACTACACTTCAAAAACCCAAACCTACAACTAAACCTAAGTTTCCCTATAATTAGGCCAAACCAGCTGTCCCCCTTCCCATCCCTGTTCCACTTGCTGTTAGCAAGTGCTGCAGAGAACAGTGCAGCCTCACAAGGTGAACAACAAACATCTGCTGCCTCTCAAGGCAAGAAATACAACCTCAACACACACAGTTAAGCACAACTGCACTCTAAGGAGCACATGAGCTGGAATCACAACACCTGAACTTAGTAATTTTCAGTATCTTGAGAACAGTGGCCCAGATCTTCATGCTCTGGTACCTAAAAGACTATCAAGTAACAATTCAGATGTGTTGTTAATCACCCTGCTTTCTGAAAGTATTTATCAATACTAGAAAAATTAGACCACCTAAGCAGAAACTCCTTACTAAGAAAATTAACTTGCTTCTTTTATCAATGACACTTCACCATAAAGCCAGCTAAGAAATTTATCCATAAATCTCACCTGTAAGAGGAAAAAGGAACTCTTATCTTTACATTTTAGATACTGGAACATGCAGAAACCGTGCAGAGACTGGAGTTGTTCCATGACAGAACACGCAAAGTTCCTCCTTCAGCAGATAGTGCTGAACTATTTCCTGCCTGCATTTATGATTGCAGCTCTACAAAAACCCTAGCTCTTATCTTCACCACTTAGAGACACAGGAAAACAGCAACCAAAGGATCAATCGAAAGAGCCAAGAACTGCAGTCAGTGCTTCCCAGCAAGAGACACTCCACTGGCAGCCTACCGACCCTGCTCACTGGACCTTGACGTGTTACACAAGACAAGGCAGCCATAAGCAGCCACACTCAATCAAGAGCCCTGGCGAGTTTGGCATGAATCAGCTGTGGTACGGGTGAACAGGCTCAGAGAGCCTCAGTACAACCAGCCAACAGAACACCATCCGCTGCACCTTTTAAATAAGAAAGGCTGTTAGTAACTTGAAGCCAAGTGTGTGGAGAGAGCAGACAGAATATGTCACCATAGGCCGGCCCATGTCACAGCAGAACATGCACAGGTATTTCCTAAACCAGCACAGACCTCCTGCACACATTCACTCTATGAAAACCTCAAAGAACTTGGAAAACCTGGGCAAGGGCTTAAGCACAAGTTGTGGCTTCTGAGCACGCTTACTGCAGGAGGCTACACTGCCTCTGTGGCCAGGTGTGCAGGTTTTCAAGCCTACTAGCTATTCACAAGCTTCCTGCAATCCTACAAACAGCATTAAGCACCAGCCAGTCTTAACACCATTGAAATGAAACTTTTACAGTTCAGTTTTCAGCACCAGGAGTTCAGATCAAGAAATGCATCTGACTGCTACCCAGCTATGCTTCCCTTCTATCTTTAAAGTTTCTCAGTGTTGCACAAACCACAGTGCAGTAAAACTGCCCAAAATATGCAAATACCACTGACACAGAAGTGATTCGCATCCTTGAAGTGTGTCACTACCGGCTAGACAAGGAGATCTTTAAGACTGAAAGCAGCCAGCTGCCACCATTGTCCCCTTTATGTTCACCCTGCACATAACACATTAGTAAGCAGGGCTCAACAGGAGTGTAAGGAGTCCAGGCAAGCACAGACCTTGGTTCACGAAGGTATTTTCCTTCTGCTGAGGGGTTAGAAAAGAAGGACAAGACAAAGAGCAAACACATTTTAGCAAAGGAAAGGACTCATCTTTTGCCACTCACTGACCAGCGGTTACTGTGAAGAGACACCAAGAAAAAAAAAAAGTCCTTACTTGATCATTCTGAAGCACAGCAGCTTAGCTAAGTGGGAACCTGAGGCTTCCAGACATTAAGTAACTTCACTTTTAGTCATCTACTTAAGAGCACCTGCCAGCTCTGCATTATCTACTTTTCTCTGTAAGTTTGCTTTGAGCACAAATTGGTGTTTCGTTAACCTCCATCTCTGGGTGATGTTTGCAGGAACTCTGTTTACCTTTGAACAAGTATACATGGCCATTGCTGCTACAGGATCAGGCAGCTCTCGTTTCAAAGTCTTTATCAGAGATCACACAAGACAACTTGATTTTCATGTCCAGGTCCTGGCTTCCAGCATGCAATCTGTTAACTTACAATCTGAACAAGCACTTGGTGTCACAACCCTTAACCAGCTGCTGCTGAAAGGATGCCTGAAGTCTCAGCACTAGAAAGATGCCCAGACAAACCCACAGCAATTTTCACTACCTTATCTTTCAGGCAGGAATGTAATTTCCTTTAACATCTCAGATACATTTTACAGAGTTATTCTGCACAAATTGTCAGTGCCCACTCACCCTTCCCTTTTAAGTTTTGATACAGCTTACCATCCTGTAGATGACCATCTTCTACAAAAATATCTTTTAAAACTTACTTGAATCAGGTATGTGTCCTTATGTCTAAACTTCAGAGAACTCAGTAGGAAAACACATTAATTTGCAGGGTATTAGATTTTATGTTTCTGTTCCCATGCTCAAATAGCCAGCCTACCTTGGCTAGCACCTCAGTTTTTCCTTCTGCAAGTGTATCGTTATAGACGCCAGCCAAGCCACTCTGAGGGATCCAAGAAACCTACAAGTACTGAGGGACAGGGTTGGCATGGGGGAAGAGGATATCATACAATGCAATTGCAAGGTTAAAGCATCTGCAATTAAGTCCAAGGCGGTCAGTGTAGCCCTGCCAGCAGAAGCAGGTAAGAGGCTGCAGACCAGGAGCAAGGACACCTGCTGCACTGGCATTTGCTGCGACAGAAGAGGGAGTCTCTGCCTCTCCTGTTGACCTCCTGCTCCCCAAAGCAGCACAACACTGACCTAGTTTTCCTTTGGGTTTGTAGCAGCAGCCACAGAAGAACCAAGCAGAAAGCAAGCCATGCCCAGAGATTTGGGGAGCTGTTCCTGTTCAGCCCATTTCAGAGCTGGATGACTGTTCCTCACTGGCCAGTTATGTGCTAAAAGCAACAGGGAAAGGAGACAAGCTTCCAGGCTCCCCCACAGAGAATCATTAATTCAGTCAGGTTATTCATATTTTTGAAAGTTGGGGTACAAAAGCAGCCTACACAGCATCTTCTAACAAAATTATGGTATATAATGGACTATTCAGAACCTACAAGTGGAGATTATATGGGGTCAGATTATCTGATGTACACTTGGCATTCAAGTCTGCCAAAAGTAATCACTGGCGTAAGAATAGAGCAACTGACGATATCAGATCACCAACTCATCCACAGAATTATCTTCAGTGAACCCCTTAGGGCAAAAACAGGTTTGGGGATAAAGAATTCTGTGCAGAGTCTCATTCTGAAAGAACAAGCCATTTCACAGAAACTTGCTCATGTAGTAGAGGAATTTGTTGGGGTTAACTGTTTAGATAAGCTCATGAGTAGGGACACAAGGACTAGTTTCCTTCTAGGAAAGAATCTATTCATAGCCTTTAATAGAAAACTTCAAATACTTTGAAATTAGCTGTTTTGCTGTATTAAAGGAAACTTCACCTTTTCCATCCCATAGATGAGGTAGTTTTCCACATGCAGTGAAAACTGAAGGCATGCTAAAAATATAGCTAAACTTTAATCTACAAGTCATGCGTGGTTTGTTGTCCTAAACAATTTCAGTCTTACACCTCTAATTCATTTTCTCCTCTATAGTAACTACAGTGCTAGAAGCCTTAGAGTCAAGTAGCCTTGGTGTGGGTTGCTCCACAGCTCTTGTAGCAGTCAGGAAGAAGGTGACCAGTGTCAGGAGAGAACTAAGACATTTTCTACCCTTTACAGTTTTTAAACCAACGTTGGTTAAAAAGCAGGTTTTGGTATCTTTGGCCAGACAGCTACCCATTTTAAGATCAATAGCACTATGAATTAATATGAACAAATGCAACTGGCCTTGCAGTCACATTTTTCCCCTAAACAGGACACTTATCAAGGGTTCCAAGGGAACAGACAAGGTGAAAAACACTTTGTCTTCATGCTATGAGCTGCTCTAGCCTTTCGTCTTTAAAACCCAGCAATTCAGAAGATAAATTAGAAAAAGAAGAGGAGTCTGTCAGCAAAACTGCTGGTAAACAGTTTTGATCCTTTCAGGAAAGGAGCCAGAAATTTCTCTCACACTGAAAAAAATCAACCTGTTTCAGCTTCCATGTTACATGAGATTTTATCCCTTTTGTCTGAATACAAGGCTGCTTAAAACAAGCAAAGCAGAAGGGAGAAGATGTACTATTGTGCTTGCCAAGCAAGTGCCAGGCGCAATAGATTACAACTCAGAGCAGCCCAAGCCAAACTCTGCCAGTGCAGTGCACAGGGTCCTGCTGAGAGCAGCACAGGCCAGCACCCAGCAGTACGAGAGCACCCTCATCTCACCCCAGAGCTTCAGATACCCCTACACAGAGGGAAAACCTGCAAGGCTCCTCCGTAGTATCAGGAGAATACAAACAGAAACATTACAGCTAACATGCTTCTGTGATAGTTATGACAAAGCCCCTTTATGAAAAATGACAGATAACTGGAAAGCATTTGCTACCCGATTGCCAGGTCAGGCACTGAAGATCACCCTGCCTCCCATTAATCAGGAGGAGATTAGTTAATATTTGAGTAGGCTGTTACAGCTCAAGGCACAGTATCAAGTGCACTGTGCCATGCTCTCAACCAGACCCCTTACGAGGAAACAGGTAAAGCTGAGGACAAACACATGGAAGAGATTGTTACAGAGCAGAATACAACACATCCTCACATGGTCTTTACAGTGGCCAGTCATGGCGTTTTAGGAAGTAACAAGAAAGTTCCCAGCATTTTGGCAAAGAACAGAACAAAACCATGAAAGCAGCCCAGTTCTCTGCTATGTTACCATATCCACTGAGCTCATACATGAAGCTGTACAAGTCAAAAACTGTTGGCTTTCATGATTTCACATAGCTCTCAGCAGCCCAGCTACCCCATTATGTGCCTAAGTATTCCCACAGTGGAAACAGCTGTTTCAGAAGCATTGGAAAGGCAAGAGACCCCAAAAAGTTCCTCAAAATGCCACCCTGGTGGTACATCAGCTTTTCTGACTGATGTTAATGCTAGCTGGCCAAGCTCAGTACACCTCTTAACCAGTCACAAGAAGCCCTTCCACACTGTGAATGGAACGAGGCCTAACAAGTACTTGGGTTTTTAGCATCATAAATGTTAACAGGGCTCAAGTGAAGCAGCATAGCAACAGCCAGAGGTTTTGGGCCTCTTGCCACATTTGAAGTAAACTCAACAACAGATACAGCAACAGTTTTGAGAAAGTGGTTATATTGCACCTCTTCCACCATTGCTACTAAGCAGCAGCCTTAAAATCACAGCTGTAATTCAGGCCCATTTAAAAGCTCTGTATCTTCCCTGAAACTTATTGAGCCATTCTGTTTTTTTTTCTTGGAGCTATTGATTACTGGGGTGGATGAGGTGATGGGGATTATTAACAACTGCCTCCCAGCCACTTTTCAGTGATGCCACAGCTTGTGACATCATGACTGTCTCCATGGCAACACAGCAACACAAATGAATCCAAATAGGAGGCAGCCAATTAGAACAAGAAAGCCCTTTTGTAGTTGGAACCATAGTAATTGACAAATAGGAGAAGCTTTATAGCAAGTACATAATTCCAATAATAAAAACCTTGCTTTTAGCTTGCCAGGTGAACCTAAAACCCCCAAACCATGGCCAAGTGTAAAAAAACCACCCTTCTAGATGGGAAACCCCACAATATCATCAGCTTCTTTCCCAGCTCTAAACACTGAGCACAGCCTGGATCAGACAGATCATTTTCCCTCTCCTCTCACATCAAGTTCTCCATTCCACTGTAGCCTGCCCACATGCTTAGGAGGCTTCTCAGCCTGTCTTGCTCAAGCAAAGCCTCCCAAGTGCCTTTCAACTGGCTACAATTAGCATGCATGTGTGTCTAAGGGGACCACACAAAACAAGCCAACCCAAGGCCAGTCACTAAATCCATAGTCACTCATGCCAGCTAAGACTTCACCATCAAGGATGAAGCACATTCAGGATTTGAAATAGGCGGTATGAACAAGGTCTGGACCCTCCATATATATATACTATCTTGTTTTGAATCTCCACATCAATAGCAGACATACAGGAGCAATCTCTGCTAGCATAAGCTAAATTGTTACAGTGCTGTTGGGGTAATGTTAATCCAAATCTGACTCCCTGACCAATTTCCACCCTACAGCGCATGTTAATCAAGAAGCACTTGCTGTAGTCCCAGAGATAACACTACTGCTGTACTGCTCCATAGTGGCCAGGAACAACACAAAGCTAGTAGGAAGTCTGCAGGGTAAAGCAGGTGTTTAGAGTGCACTGCAATCAGGCTTTAAGCCTGGGGCATCTCTACTTTGTCTACGGATTCAGCTCACTAAATACTAGCTACATTTACAGCATTTTTCTTTTCTCAAGCAAGTCTAAAAGCTGCAGCAGTCCATGAAGAAGCTAAGGCTATACTTTCCAAGAAAGCAAGCTTGAAGGTGTAAGCTACAGCATGAAGTCAGGCCACTTGTAGCGGGAAGAGCTGCACCCAGCACAGCGTCACTGAACACGCTCATGACTGATGGTCAAACCTCCCAGGGTAACACTGCTCCCCAGACCTGCAGTGCGCAGACCTCTATTCTGTTCCTCTCCTGCGACTTGATGGGAAGAGAGGCACATCACTTTTGGCAGGGGAAGCAGAGCACATAGGTCCCTAGTACAGGCAAGCTCATGGTGTGTGGAGGCTGGGCAGTAATCAGGTTAGCAGCTGTTTTGTGATAAGGGGCACAGCTGGCTAAAACTAATTGAGCCAGCTTAAAAAAAAATGCTGAAAAGCATCACACCATAAGAATTAGCATAGAATAGATTTAACAGGTACCCTCAACAACTGCAGCATAACCAGTTCTCAAGCATAATCCATCCGAGTGAGATTCTTTGTACACTACACTTTTAATAGCTCCTACCTCAGTCTGGTAAAGTTATTTCACATGGAACAGCAGGCCTTGAGTTAAGGCTTTAACAATGACTAGGGCTCCTGCTAGGATTCACCCAGCCATTAAAAACAAGCCATCCTGTGGCACACTTCTGAGAAGTGGGACAACAGGGCTCCTCAAGCCACTGTCACCTGTGAACACAGCTGGTTCAAACAGCAGATGCACACATTCCTGCACACTTTTGTCTGCAGAACAGCACCTGAGCAGCAGCTCTGGCTCTTACAAGCTAGAGTTCTACCCTTTGAAAAGGTTTTAGTTCATTCTTTACTTTGTTCTGACCTCAGTGCTCCTGATACATGAACTTCTTCACCCTTATTCAGAAGCTGTCTGAACACATACCACCACCCATACCCAAAGCATGTTTTCTAACAGAGCAAGAACTAGAAGAGAGCAGAAAACATGATTTTCTGTGTGAACCGTGAGGCCTTGCAGCACTAGGAAAAGCCATTAGCTACAGAAGGGAAAGAAACCCAAGAGATTCAGAAATGACAACTGTGGAAATAACCAGCCTGTAGTTATTTTTAGAGCTGCCTCCCCCAGCACCCAAGATATTCAGAGCCCTTGAAAAACATAAATCAAAGGTAAGTGCACAAACAGCAGTGACAGAAGAAAGCAGACAGTGCTTTAAAGTCTACTGCTGTCACAACACCAGCAGCCTCAACGGCTGGCCCAGTTCTGTCCTTTGATTCGAGGCGGCCTCATTAGCCTGAGCTGTGTTTTGCTCTGCCACCGCGACAAGCGCGTCCCCGGCTGCGGGGGGCGGCCGGGCCCTGCCGTGGGACAGGGCCGCGCCTGCGGGGGGCGGCCGGAGGCGCTCCCACACGGCTCTGGGAGCCTGCCAGTAGTGAACGCCCGAGGTGACGGGTCAGGGAGGGCTCCATCTCGCTCCCCTTCCCGCCCAGCCGCCTCCGCAGAGAGTCGACGAGGAGCACAGCCCCCACCCGCACCTGACGGTGGTGACTCACCGGGGCACCGGCCCCGCTCCGCGGCAAGAGGGCGGCCACCGCCGGCGAGAGGCTGTCGCCGGTCGGGAGCCCCCGCCTCGCACCGCACCGGCGGGCTCAGCGCTCCCCCTCAGCAACCAGACCAGAGCGGCAAGGGCGGGAGGCCGGGGCGGCTCCGCATCAGCGCCCCCCGGCCCTGGCGGCAGCGCGGCCCGGCCGCGCGCCTACCTCGCCCTACGGCCTGCTGCAAAGAGCGGCGGCCGCAAAGCGCGGGCGGCGCGACCCGGGGGGCTGCGGCCACCTCCGGCCCGCGCTGCCCGGGGGCACGGCCGCGGTGCTGGAGCCACGCAGCATCGGCAGCACCACCAAGGTGTCCCGCGGGCTCCCGCTGGGGCCGCCGGAGCAGCGCAATCCGTCAGTTACACAGCCATGAGAGCGTAACCCGCATGCCAGCCCCAGGCATGCCCGGCCCCCTCCTGCTTAGGGGCCCGGGCTCCAAACGCACTGCTTGCAGATCTGCTCAGCCCTGCTGCCACACAGACACTGTCCCCCTGAAGCACCACACAAACGAACAGCCCAAGCGGGACACTGCCAGCCACCGCGGGTTGGAGGGGGCACAGGCCTGTCACCGACAAGTGCGCCCATGGCCGTGTGCGACGGGCGCAGCCAACTAGGAACAGTGTCTGCACCGGTAGTTACACAGGCAAGACGAATGACGACAGCTACCCGTACGAGCTTTATGCTTCCCTTCCATGACATGATGATTTCCCCCTGTCCACCCGATTCAGTATTGGACTCGAGCAAGAACGACTCCAGTGAGAGCAGGGCTGTAAGAGCCTGCTTTGGCAGCCTCCCCTTCACAACGCAGAGCATTCCGCAGCACTCATCTCCAGTAAGCACGTTAACAGACCGGCGATAAAAGCTAATGTGCAGCATAATACCACTATTAGCAGCGGCCGCCTCCAGAATGCCCTAGAAGATTGCAGGGTGACAGTGAGCTGTAGACATCAGAGCCTGGTGCCAAGTGCAAAGGCCAACAGCAGCAGTGCCGTGGCCAAGGCAACAGGCTGCTAGTAAGCAGATCTCCGCTTACCAGCATCCAGGATTTCCCTGCTCAAGACCTTGCTCCTGGCACACTGCAAACTTGAGGGTCACAAACTCAAGGTTTTGACTCAAAGCAGCTACTTTATCCAGGACCAAAGCTCAGGAGGTGCAAGCACTGTCCGGCACCCTTTTACTTCCAGGGTATAAGAATAAGCAGCTGTTCAGACACTGGGAAAAGTTCTAAGCTCTATTCTACTAGTATCTATCTCCCTAAAACCACCTTTTCCCTTGGAAAGTCCCAGTCCACACTGTACAAGGCTGGGCATTACACCAGCTCTGCATTGCCAGGGAGCTTGTTTTGCTCAGAGTAGCAGCACCAAGAGGCCAAAATTCCCAGCCTGGGTCTGCTGCTGGAGCAGCAGGTCAGACAAGAAAGCACTGGTAGCCATTCAATAGAGCGCACCAAAACCTGGAAGAGTTCCTGGACAAAAGTGTCATGACTCAGGACCCCATGTTTGGGCCAAGCTGAGAGACTCAGAAAAGCCTGAGGGTTCAAACAAGGAAGAGAAGTCTTCCCAACAAAAGTTACTCAAGTGACCTTACAAGAGGCAAGGGAGAACAGTTCTGCAATAGTATGCTGGCTCATGAGCTACCCTGACACACGCTGTTCTCCACAAGAGCAACACTGAGTAATCTGGCAGCCAAGCAGGCAGTGGCATGGCTCCTAACAAGGACTTTCATACTTGGAGACAACTCCACAGTAGCCTTTGGGACACTTTCTCTAGCTTCAGACACAGATAGTTTTCTCATGCATAAAGCCAAATTTCAACTTTAAGCTGTAGATCTTACCCTGGGTAGAAAATTTGAAGCTTGGAGATCCCTCTTGAGCACAGCAAATGCCCTGCTGGGGCTCTCTTCAGTTAGTTCCTCAACCACTCCCAGAGTATAAAAAACCAAGGCAAATAGTTCTTAGAAATTTGACTAATCTTACAACAACTTGCAATAAAAAAAATCCCTTTTATCAACTCTTAACTACCTTTCAGCTTTCATCAAATATCACCTTGTACTACGACAGCACGTCAGTAGAAAGGCATATGCAATTTCTAATCTGTTTTAATTCCAGCTCTGACAGACTTGCAGTACAAGTAAGAATTTACCTTTGAAACATTCACCACTGAAGTTTCTTGGCCACCTTCAAACTGGAGACACAGTAGCTTAAGCTTTGATCTCTTAGAACAAGCTTCAGAAGAAAAGATCATTGCAGTGAAACCTGGATGTCTTAATGAAGAGTACTAAATAAGATAAACAAGACTGACTGTCAGCATGTCCTTGATGTGTTTAAACACCAGGGCTCATGTTTAAAATTCATGCATCTTTACACTGTTTCACTTTGAGCACTACTGTCTTGATGTCTTGATGCAGCAAGCTACAGCCTGTCTCAGGTGAGTCCCTTTTAAAGGGACTCTTCATTTTCCTGGTGTTGCCAGAAGAGCTGAATAACTTAGCCCCCAGAGACCACGTACAGCAGTGAGGATAACCAAGTTCCTGTGTGCAGGGTCTGTCAAGATGAAGCTGCAGCAGGCAGGCTGCAGTACTCACACCCCGTTACTGGACAACCTATCACATCCTAGTAGGTCTGTGTGCCCCTCTGTGCCTTTACTGGCCATTTCACAGCGCCAAGCCCACCACCAAGAACCTCAGGGGGAAGTAGGAGAGAACCAGAACTCAGCTGTCTTCCTTCACAGTATTTAAATGCTGCAAGGAAATTCAGGTAATACACAGCTGTCCTCTACAGAAATTGAAAAGTCTCTGGTCCCGTGCGACCATTACTTCCCCCAGGACTGCTTGTCACCTACCCTTGATCACAGGCTAGCAGCCCACACTGCTGGTACTGCCCTACCTTATGCTGCCCATAAAATTGGAGACCATACTCACATGGGCAGATGTATCAGAGCGCTTATCTCTCACTGTTTTCAGTGGAAATTGCAAATGCTTTTGAAATGGTGCCTTTACTTGCCATATCCTGGCAGCTCAGAGAAGTGAAGCACAGGGCTAAGGCCTAGGTCAGGACTTCAGCTGTGGGGCTGCTGGTTCCTCTTGCCCACTGCTTCTCCAGGGGATACACGGTTGCCTTAGTACACCCATCTGCACCAAAGAGCCAGCAATTCATTACTTTTGCAAGATAAATTGAAGCAGACAAATTTTTCACTCTCCTCATTAACTAGCCCATCTGCAAATGGTTTAACTTCCACTTGTTTAAAGGCAGCTTATGTCAAACAGCCTGGTGTCATTCTGTCCCCCACTTCTCCCTCTCTCCAGGTGGCAGGCTGGCATGGAGACCAGGTTAGAAGGGAAGGATAAACTCATTCTTTTGTGAGCTTTTCTGGAGGGACCCGAGTTCACCATTCTCATCCCCAAGCCCAGCTATAGCCTTCACAGAACTTTTATCTGACAGCCTGAACTCTAATTGCCTTTCAAAGCAAACAGCAATCATACTTAGTATTTCTCCCCTCCCTTTTTAAATCTGCTCTGATAGGAAACACACTGACAACTTTTCACTGCAGAAATTAGAGTGGATTTTTCTTGAACAAGGCCACCCGCCTGCACAGCCTTAATCCTTCCAGCTCACATATGTTACTGTAACTTGCACTGCACTGAATCCAATTATGCCTCCCCAATCCATTAAAAAAATATTTGAGGGTGTTGCGCAGGTTGCACAGAACAAAAGTATCAGCTGAGGAGACAGAAAGAAGCCTTGCTGCAGCACAGCTTTGCAGCCTTACTTCTGCAGGTAAGCACATCGTGCATTAGTAGGAAAATACAAGTGTCACAGAGTGACTTTTACAGGGTCCATTGAGTAGTTCACTCCAAACTACTTGAGTCCAGACTCAACAGGAAGAACTACATGGGAGACGAGAACTGACATACAGTTATTTGTAAGTGCCTGGCAGTTATTAGTTATCCATTAAAAGCTTTTTAAATTATATTGCTCTGGCAGCATGTACAGCTAAGAATGAGCTCACGAATCAGCAGGTCTCTCATGCATTACACATTAGGCTGGAGCAACAGATGAATAACCTTGAGCTAAGTAGTCAGAAGTGTCCACAAATCTAAACTGCATGCACAGATGAAGCAACCGAGCATCCAACTACTGACTCACACACAGCTGCAAAGCTAAACACAAGCTCTCCCCAGCAGCTGACCATGTCTGCCCCATCAGCTAGAGGGCTGGGACACCAGCTACAGCTGATCAAGTTCCACAAAGGTACCTGTTGGCCTCTGAGAGCTCTGTGCTTTACCACATCCCACTGTATTCTCAGTATTCTCCAGACAGCCAATCCACATGTAATAGAAATCAAGTTCTTCCATCACCACCTTTGCTGACAAGGAACTGGCAGAAGCTGCACAGGGTGGCCTTGTCCTTTCAAAACTGGCACACTGCATAGTAGTTACACCCCAGCACCTCAAGGGCCAGATCACAGATCTTGGGGCCCCTGGCTACACCAAAAACTCTTACACTGCCACTACAGAAGCAGAATAGAAGATGCTATAGATGCCAAAACAACATGGAGCGATTTGGCACTTGCACCTTAAAGTGAGCTTGCTTTTAGGTCATCCATGACTGCAACAGGTCAAATTCTGCACACAGCCTTCTTCCAAATACCTGGGTACCACTGCAGAGTACGCACACACAAGTTATCTTAATCTGAAAGACAAGTAGGCTAGGTCTGATGGCTAGTTAGGCTTACTTCTCTCCACACGTTCAAGAATGCCTAACTTCATAGCACCAAACTCCCATTGGAAGAGCAATTACCAGCTAAGTAATCTGGACCCTCTGGAGTCAAGTCTGCCAACTTACACGACTTGGCAATGTGGCTTGTTATCATCCCACATGATTGGAATTTATTTTAGGATCTGATGCCACATGCTGGGGGTTTTTTTCTCTCTTTTCTTCTTTTCCTCCCCCAAGTGGCAAGTTACAGCCCAGGATTCAGAGATCCTAATTCCATTCCCATCTCAAACACACATTTCCTGCACAACCTGGGGTCAAGGTCTGTGCAGAATAAGTAATATTAAACCTATCAATAGCACCCTGGAAATAAGCTTTCTTTCTGAACATCTCAACAAAGCCTGGAGTGGAAATTAAGTGCTACGTTTACTTACTGCTCAGAACCAAGGGTAACATCCCCACCCTCCAGCACTGCACACCGATGGCCCGAGCGACAGCTGCGGCTGCATGCGAGGCAGGGGCATTCAGCCGAAACCCTCCGGCAGGGCTGGGGGCTCCACAGCAGGCAGCATCAGTGACTCCCAGGCTAAAAAGAGACTTTTCGAAGCCTGCTCTGGCCAGGAGGCACCAACTCACCGCGCTGCTATATGTCACCCCTCGGCAGCGCCGGGCGCAGGAGGGTTGTGCCTCACCCAGACAATGCCCTGCTCCCCTCGAGGGGAGGGCCAGGCCGCCCGCCACCCCAAAAGCGAGGGTCAGCGGCCCCGGGAGAGCGCGCGGTCAGCCAGGCCCAGTCTCGCTCCCTCCAGCCCCCGCGGGGCCCTCAGGGACTCTCGCCCCGGCCGGGGCCGCAGCCCGACCCGCCGCGGGAGGCCGGGGCCGCGGGCAGCTCCCGGCGCCGGCGGGGGGACAGGCACCGCTCCCCGCGGGACACCCCACCCCGGAGCGGAGCGCGGAGGAAGCGGGAGCCCCCCGCCACGCGGTTCGGCTTGCGGAGGGTCGGGACACGCGTGGGAAGCGGAAGCGCCACCTGCGATCCCGGCGGGGCGGCGGGCCCGGCAAGCGGCGGCGGCGGCAGCAGCAGCAGGCAGGGCGCGGCACCCCCGCCGCGGAGCCATGCAGGGCCCGGCCTCCCGCCCGCCCGCCGCGCCCCGGGCAGTCACTCACATTGCTTGAGGAGCTCCAGACACAAAGCCATGGGAGACACAAAGGAGGGGCGGAGGGGACCGGAGAGACGCGTGGGGGGGGGCGCGGGGCGGGGGCGCCGGGCCCGGTCTGGGTGTCGCGGAGGGGAGGACGGGGCCGTGCCCGGCGGCAGGAGAAGGAGGTGGAGGAGAAAGAGGACGTGCCGCGGACTGGGGCCGCGCCGGCTGCTCCTACGGCCGCAGGCGGAGGAGGGAGGAGACGCGCGGATCCGCCACCGCACTCACCGCGCCCGCCTGCCGCTCCGGCTGCGCGCTGCGGGCGGGGCCGCGCCTTAAACCTCGCCCCGCCCCGCCCCGCCCCGCCCCGCCCCGCCCCGAGCGTCACCGCCCCACCCCGCGCAGGCGCGGCCCCGCCCCGCGGCGCTCCCACGGCAGGGCGCGGTGGCGCGTGTCCCGCCCCGCTGGCCCCGCCGCCCCCGGTCCGCTGCCCGCAGCGCGGCGACAGGGGCAGGCCTGTCAGCTGAGCGGGACCCTCGCGCCCTCCCGCGCTGCAGCCCCCGGGGCGGGCGGCGGGAACAGAGGCGGCGGCTGCCGCTCGGGCAGCGGGGCTGTGCGGGAGAGCCCAGCGTCGCCGAACAAAGCGGGTGCCTCGCCCACTCCCACGCGGGAGCTTTGTCTCCTTGTTATGGCCGCGGGCAGCCACGGTGACGCGTCCCGCAGCACGGCCCCGTCTCTCATCCACAGGCGAAAATGGATTTGGCTGAAAGACACACCCCCACACACACCCCGCCAGCCACGTTCCTGCCCCGGCAGCGTCCGCACCTGCTGCGGGACGGCCCTGCGCCGCGCCGGACCACGCGCGTGGGAAAGGCGCCGGGGAAGGGGCTGATCCCCTGGGTGGGTGTTTCCCACGAGTGACAGATGTGCCAGCCGAGCCCCCCCCGATGGGAGAGGGAACGGAGCCCCCCCCCTTTGCCGGGCGCTGCTGTGCCTGATGCCTGAGCTTGGTGCCCCCCCGCGAGGCGGCCCGGTGGAGGGGGGCTCTGCGGGACCCCAAGCCGTGCCGGGACGGGGGCACCCTGGGCACCGCTGCGCTGGAGCAGCACCCAGCGCCATCACCCTGTCTCGAGCTGGGGCAGCTGGGCCAAGCTTGAGGCTCCCCAGGCTGCAGGGCTGGGGCACACCCCTGTGAGGCTGGAGCCCTGCGGCACGGCGGTCTGACCCGGGGCAGGGGCCCTGCTGCACGGCGGTCTGACCCGGGGCAGGGGCCCTGCGGCACGGCGGTCTGACCCGGGGCAGGGGCCCTGCGGCACGGCGGTCTGACCCGGGACAGGGGCCCTGCTGCACGGCGGTCTGACCCGGGGCAGGGGCCTTGCGGCACGGCGGTCTGACCCGGGACAGGGGCCCTGCTGCACGGCGGTCTGACCCGGGGCAGGGGCCCTGCGGCACGGCGGTCTGACCCGGGACAGGGGCCCTGCTGCACGGCGGTCTGACCCGGGACAGGGGCCCTGCGGCACGGCGGTCTGACCCGGGGCAGGGGCCTTGCGGCACGGCGGTCTGACCCGGGACAGGGGCAGCGGGTGCCTGCGAGCCCAGACGCAGCTCATGGTGCTGCCTGCAGAGTGCATGGCCTCGGCACGGCTGGTGGCTTTGCAGGTAGCAGCATTGCCACGTGGCTCCTGCCAGGAGTGCATGTGGCACCCTGACTCCTCGCTGCTGCCATTAGCCCTCGGATGCTCTGATTTATTTATGACTTGCTGCGTTCAGTGGAGAAGGGCCGGTCTGCAGCAAGGAGAGATCAAAGCGCCTTGGGGAAACACTGCATGGAGCTGACACGCTGCTGGCTCCAGCAGCCAGGGCTAAGCCACCGCCACTGCCACCGCCCTCGGCATTCAGCACTGGTATCGCTGTGGATGTACTGCTTCTGCTCTCGGAAACAGGACAGCAAAGTGGGGCCAAAGGAGGACCCAGCAGAGAGCCAGTCCTGAGGCTTGGGACCTGCAGCCCAGGGCCTCTCCCCTCCACTGCCTGCCTACCAAGGAAAACAAGAAAACTTGGTTTCAGTTCAAGTGCTTGCGAGTGGCAAGCAGCTCTGTGCTGAGAGCCCCTCACCCACACAGGCTGTGAGTGGCTCTGCAAAGCTCTGAGCCGATCTCTTTCTGAATCCCCAGGAATACCCACGTCAGGGCTCAGTAGATGGAAAAAGGAATGGAGGAGCATGAAGGAGAGGAAAGGCAACCCAGAACAAGAGACACATGCACAAAGAAATCCTCATTTGCCCATGCTGTCTGAAATCCTGCAAATGCCCGGGCCTGGGTGCATGGCCTTACTAAACCTCACCCAGTCCTGCTGTCCTGGCACATGTGTGTTTTAGCTAAGACTGTCATCGGTCACTGCTGAGCTGCTCCAGCAATGGCACAAGCCCCGTGGCAACAGAGGGAGGTGCAGAGGTGCTGATCATCACCAGCAACAGGGACGCAAGCAGCACCTGCGACTGCCTGGTGCAAGGGCAGCTCTGTGCTGACCTGGAAGGCAGCAGAGCCAGCATGCCGGGATGCTAGTAGCCCCCTCAGCCTGAGAAGAGGCCTTAGGTGAGTGCCCTACCTGTCACATTGCTCTCCAACCACCGTGGACGGCCTCATGGGCAGAGCACTAGACCATGCATGGGCTCCCTGCTGCTGCTCTCCCAGAGGCTCTGAGCAAGCTGAGGTACCCCTTGGTGCTTCGGTTTCTCCTTTTCTCCCACAGGGACGGCACTACTGATTCCCTTTCCTGCCATCAAGGCTGATAAAAGCAAACAACAAGAAGGACTTGTCTGTCTGTATTACCAAAGGAAAACACTGGCAGCTGCCTGCCTTTCTACTCCTTTGTAGATGGTCCCTGCTGGGAGAAGGCAGGCTTGGCCAGGACCTTGGAACCGTGCTCACTTCCCAGTACTAAGTCTGTGGGCAACTGCTTCCACCACCCCTGTGTCTGTTTGTATCAGCACAGCATCACGTGTGGGCTCAGCTCCCCCCTTCCCAGGGATCTGGGCAAGTGGCATTTCCATGGGGCTCAAACCCATTGCAGCCGTTCCTGGGTGGCAGTGACACATGTGTGCACAGCAGGCAGCAGAAAGAGAGCTTGCTGCGCTGGGTGCTGCCTGCAGTGGAGCTGAAACCTGGCAGCAAAGAGTACCAAGCGCAGCTTTGCCGAGGCAGAAGGACAGAGATATTTTGGTTTTGGTGGTGGAGCTGGAGAGCGGAGCGGGGTTGTGGCCACGGTACAGGCTTCCTGGGGAAAAGGGAGCGCTGTCTGGGCGCAGGGCTTGGCAGTGGAGTTTCCATAATAAGGAAAATATTAGAGGTGCAAAATGAACAGGTAAGTGTGGAGAGAAACGGTTGTCATCAATTTCTGTGTGTCCTACAGACATATGAATAGATCATGGAATGTGGATATGTACCTTTTTTTTTTCCTTACAAACACTAATGGAGCATGCAACAGAAATCTTTCCCCCCCTCCTCTCTCTCTCTCTCTCTCTCTCTCTCTAATCCCTTTCCTGCTGGTATGTCAGAGAAAGCTATTTCTGGAATGTGAAATCTAGGTCAAAAAGAAGGAGAAAATCTGAAGGGAATGATAACAGTCTCTCTCCTCAAAGGCCGTATGGGGTCAACTCTGGCTGATACAATTAGCAAAGGGGTCACAGTGGTGCTTTACTCCTCAGCTGTGGCCTCTCATGTGTGGGCTGAACAATGTCTCCTGGCCTGCTTTGTTTCTTGCTTTGCCTTCACACCGCTACTTTTTCCCCACAAAGAAGAAAAGGCCATGACAGCTGAGAGAGGAGCAGAGCTTGCCTTCCTACCCAGACACCAGCTAATCACCATGCACAGAGGAGGAGGAGGAGGAGGAGGAGGAGGAGGAGGAGGTGGAGAGGGAGCAGGAAGGTTATCTGTACCTATCCCTCACAAGCCAGCAATATGTGACTTTCCCAGAAGCTGTGGAAAATTGTCCCACAGCGAACCAACCCTTGGGGATTTGGCCAGCACAATGCTGCTTTGTGCTGTGGCACTGCATGGAGGTGTGCAGGCACTTTGTCTTTCCTTCACTAAACACAACGTTGCTCCCCCTGCAAGAGCTTCAGTGCTGGGGGACTGGGCTGGGATCTGCCTTCTCCCAGGGCAGGGCAGGGTTCCCAGCACAGCAATGCTCCTGGGAGCCATCTCTCTAATGTAGTGATGAAAGGGGGGAAAAAAGCGATACAAAAAGAAGACAGAAAGGAGGTTGGAGGCACAACTGTCACTACTTTGGGGAGTATCTCTCCTAGGTAGTGCTCTCACATCCAGCCTGGGCTTGGCAAAGCTCTGGCATATGGATGGGCACAGGGTGTGTGTAGTAGCCCTGGCAGTTTTTATGGGAGTGCTGGTGGCTTTCAAGGATGAGCCTCATGCCTGGCTCTGGTTGGATCAAGGCTGGGCTGGCCTGAAGGGCTAGACTTTCTTGAGCTATTTCTTCTCTGGGTTCCCATGCCGGGCTGGGGGTCTGCAGCCGGGGATGCCATCACGGGGTCAGCAGAAAGAACTGGCGAGTTGCTGTTCCCCGGGGCTCACACTCTCAGGGATATCTTAACTATTGGTAAGACAGATCAACAGAGACATCCCAGGCCTGGAGGAGGAGGCAGAGCTGGGTGCCCTGGCCTTCCCGGAAGAGATCTGGGCACAGGATAAGGAGCTGGGCACCTGGGCTTTCTGGGAACAGGCTGCTGAATCCCAGTACAGGATGCTCTAAGTAAGGGTGACGTTACCAGATGGCACAGGGAAGACTGGGAAGAGCTTGCATAGAAACTGGCTTGGTGTGAGCTTTCCCTGCTGTCACGGGTGTGCTGGCTGGAGACTGGGCTGGGGTCTCTGCACTGGGAATTCTCACCTCCTTTTGCTGTGCTTTGCTCCTGTCTGCTTTCCTGTTTCCCACGGACTTCAAATATTCAGCTCTATATTGCAAGCAGTCTATTAAGCAAGCAATTCCCAGTGCTGCCTCTAATAAGAAGGAACTGGGGCTGGGGAGCCCTTTGTAATCCTCAGGAGCCAGCATGGCTGTCGGCTGAACGCCTGGCAATTAGATGAATATGTTTCACTGGGGCTTTTGAGTCTCCAGCTTTGCAAAGGCACAAAGCTTTGTTTAAGGTTGATCAAGGGCAGCTCATCATCTGTGTTGCTGGCTGTCAAATGGGAGCTAATTGCCTTGTAATGTGCGAGTGACACAGGCTTTGTGGGAGGAACTGGCTTGTCAGAGGTGTGACAGCTGTCAAGGTTCTTCAACCCGGCTGTGCTCCCCACACAGACCCAGACTGGCAGCCCTCCGTGAAATGGAGCTTGCTGCACCTCCTCATGCCCTCAGCTGGTGGCTGAATCCCTTTGCTTTGCAATTCAAGCCCCATGCCATCCTCAAAAAATAAGAAGCCTGTGTCAGCCACGTCTTTGCTGCTGCTGGTGCCCCATTTGGGATGTGTCCCTATGGAGAATAAACCAAATCTCTCTCAGGGACTGGGCATGTGATGGGAACAGTTCATCTGGGCTGGTGCATGGATGCTGGTGAAAGAGATTATCCATGGGAAGGAAACAGGTGAAGGCTGCCAGCTGTTTTACCCCAGAGCCCTGCGTGGAGCAGAAGCCATGAGTGACCATTAAACCTGCAGATGACGGTGCACCCACTTCTGTCTGTTGGTCCAGACTGATGACATCAAGCTGAGAGGTACCAGTTTGCTGCTTGGGAGGCCCTTCTCATACAACACCAACCAATTAAAGCCTCAGTGATGCACATTTGCAGGGGCAACTGAGCCTGGGTGCTGATTAAAGGTGTGACTGTCATCCAGATATGCCTCCTGCCTTCGCCATCACACACATGCACAAACACAGATGCTCCTCTCTGTTCCCCACCCCCTCCATCAAAAATGTTTCCCTCCCCAAGCCCCAGCAGCCAATGCCAAGGGCTGGAGGATGTTCTGGAAATCAGCAGATCTCTGCTGGGTCACATCGGAGAGAGGTGACAACCAGTTATTTTGAAAGCCCCCTTCTGTGCTACATCTGCTGTTTCTTTCTGGTGTTAGCCTGGTTTTGCAGCAGTGCTGAGCTCAGCATCAGCTGTACTGCCAGCAAGGAGCAGGGGCAGGCTTGCAGGGAGTGGGGTGAGTCAGGGTGGGAAGAGTGTGGGACAGAAGCAGAGTGGAGAGCGCAGTAGGAAGGACGGCTGGGGCTAAGCAAGCAGCCAGACTCTCCCAGAAGATCTCTTCCAGTCCCTGCCTCATCCTGTGGGCTTTAACTGTGATGGCCCTGGAGCACAGACCACTGCAGGAGAGATGTGAGGGTACAGGCATGTCTCTGGGTGGGAAGGCCTGGAGCTGGGCACGAGGGCTGCCAGTGCTCCCCTTTCCACTCCCCCCTCTGCTGGGATGTGGTACAGTGTGTCTGTAGTCCCACCATCAGTCCACTCCTGCGCTCCGGCAGCTTTGCCTGTGGCAGAAAGCCTGAGGCTGAACCCCCCGCAGCTCTGTGGTTCGGTGCCAGAGCTCATGGCAAGAGCAACCTGCCCTGCTGGACCTGACCCCAGCATCCCTGTGGGTGACAGGGCTTGCTGTCTGTCTCCACGCCACAGGCAGCACTGTACAGCTCTGGTGAGATGCCAGATTCCTCCTGCCAGCTCTGGTGTCTGCCTGGCATGATGTCCAGGTACCACCACGTCTAGGAGCACCAAGGCATCACCTTTACTAACCAGTTCCCAAAACTGTTCCCAGGATGGGACCTCTCAGCCCCTTGTGCCCGGCTTGAACCACCGGGGCTGCCCAGGAGCCAAGAAGGACACAGGCTGCCTTGAAGAAAATGATGCACTTTCCCCTCCGCCTCCCCGCCACACACTGCTGGCACTCACTGCTGTTGGTGGGCAGGGTCCTGCTGCCGCTGAGGCTGCCCGCCGGCGGGGGTGAGATGGACCGGACGGAGCCCGTGTCCTCTTCCTGGGAGCATCCCGCCTGGATGGCTCGGAGGTAGCTGTGGCTCCGGGAGCGAAAGTAGCTGGGCAGAGGCAGGTCCAGCACCTCCGCGGCGGCCGACTCGGCCTCGCTGTAGGTAGTGTCGCAGACCACCTCATACTGCTCCCCCAGCTCTGTCTCCGGCACCTGAAGGGGAAGATGGGCAGAGCCAGTCACCCCCTGTCTGCAGGCAGCCCTTTCCCATCCCCTCTCCCTGCAGCCACCCTGCTGCCACGCTGCGTGGTCTCGTTACGGCAGACGAGACTGGGAGGTGCAGTGGTTGGTGCTGGTGGGATGCAGGATGCTTGGGCTCTCTGCTGAGAGAGAGGAAAGAGGGGACCTTCCTTGGATGCGAGTGGGTCCCTGCCTGTGGAGTAGGAGAGACTTACCGCCACAGTGCCTGTGAAACACCCCCTGTCTCTGATGGAGAGGCTGGGAGAATGTGAGGCTAAAATCCCTGTCCAGCCTGTGACAGGTCCCCCTGCCCCACCAGCACTGGTGGTAGACACCAGCCTTAGCTGCGAGACCCTGCTAGGGCAGGCGTGCTCCTCCGTGCGGGGAGGTGGCCTGGCGCTAGAGCAGGCTGTGGCACAGAGAGCGAAGGTGGGGGGTGCGGGCCACGCTTGACCAGGGACAGGCTGCCTGAACTGGTTCTCAGTGGCCCCATCAGGAACCAGTCCTAGCCCCATCCCCGGCGGAGGACTGGTGAGGCGTGAGCCAAGCAGGGGCAGCTTTGCTCCCTGCTTCTCCTGCTCCCCCACCTCCCTCCCACCCATGCCCTCAGCCCTGCCCTGCTCTCCAGTAGCAGTGGCTGGCAAAACTTGAACTCAGGAGAGGCTCACCCGTGTTAAACCAGAGCCAGCCCAAAGCAGACTGTTCTGAAATACAGATGAGAGATGCTGAGATTGGCCCTGTTGCCCAGTTCCATCTCTCCTGGCCCTTTCTTTGGCCTCAGGGACTGTATTCCTGCCCAGCACTGGCATGTGAGCTCCACAAGGTTTAGCTCAGAAAGTTCATCAGCTTTCCCCCTAAAACTGACAGTCCCTAACTCCCTTCCAGGGCCAGGGCAATCAAGCTCTCCAGCTGCCCTGCAGTGCCCAGGTCAGGAGCACTGCTTCCTTCTCTTCTTCTTTCTCCTTCTCCTTCTCCTTTTTCTCCTCCTCCTCCTCTTCTCCTGCCGCTGGCCCCAGGTATGGGCTGACCCCACAGCCCGCCTCGCACCCTGTCGTGGGTGTCCAGGCTGACCCAAGAAAGCTCCATGAGGAAGGAAGAGGGGAAATGCCAGCGGGACGGTACCTGCTCTCCATGGGTAAATATCTGAGGGATAAGTGAGGGGGGTCCAAAGATCTGGAAGAAAGAGGTGGAGAAGGTTAAAGGCCAAGAATGGGGGAGCCCCTCACACAGACAGCCATTGCACAGGGACCGAGGACGAGGGGAGCAGATGGCCTGTGCCCTAGTGCCACTGCTGCTGACAGTTCGTTACAAACTTCAGAGCTCATAAGATGCCAAGCAAGATGCCGCACAGGCCTCTCAGACAGCGGCACAAACATGGCATGGCAAAGCTCCACGGGACACCTCCCAGACGGAGAGAAGCTGCTGATGTGTTCAGCCTGTTATATGCACCATATATCAATATATATACACAGGGCACACTTGGGACACACAATGCTGGGACACCCCTTGGCACACATGGGTTGCCTGCAGCTGCTGGACAAGGGCTGGTGTGGCTCCCAGTTAGCACCTCTGTGAAGTCCTCAGTGTTGGCCAGCACCTCGCCAGGTGGCCAGGAGCCAGATGGGTCTCTGCCGAGAGAGCCGGGGTGGATGGGCAAGCTGAGTGCTCCACCTTGGGGAAACTGTCCTTCACCCTGATGGGGCTGGGCTGGCCACTTCGCTGCTCTCTCCTCTGTCCGCACACCAGGAAGAAGCCACACGGAAGCGATGCTGCCTGCTCTCCATAGCAAAGCCACGGCACATGCTAGGCATAAGGACAGAGGCCTGACAGACACTGCACTGCCTGTGGGGAGGAATGCCTTCTCCTCCTCTCCACCCCATCTGCAGAACACATCCACCCTATGAGCTCTGCCCTGGGCGAGCTGCCCAAGGTGACCCATCTTGGGAAGAAACCAGGTTCAAAATGCACCCTGGGGAGAGGCTTGGCTCTGGGTACTGGCCCTGGCCCCTCTGCACAGGGCACGGCTCACAGTGTGAATACACAGTGTTGGGGGTCCCCAGCTGGCTCTCTTTGGCTGCTGATCCCCTTGGTGTGACAGGTGGACGCTGATGTGTGCACCCAGTGAACCCTGGAATTCCAGAGGTTTGCAAGGTGGAGGTCAGCTGGACAAAACCAAGTGGAGTGGACTTGCCTTTCGGAGCTGGGGATGCTTCTGTGTGGGAGGACACTAGGGTCTTGCCCAGCAAGGAAGGTGTTGGAGGTCACACAAAAATGAGGGCAGAGGAGGAATGAACTCTGGCACTGGATGGAAGGGCAGGTCAGACCTGCCAGAGGATGAGAGCAGCACACACTGGTGGCTGTACCAGCTCCATCCTGGATCAACAGATAGGCAGTTTGTGGAAGGCCTCCAAATCCCAGCTCAGCTGCAACTGAACTCTGATTTGGGGGAAAGCGGGCAGAACGCACGTGAGGACAGCAGCCCCAGGCTTGGGCAGGCACTGTGGCAGTCGCCGT
Source organism: Falco biarmicus (assembly GCF_023638135.1). NCBI lineage: Eukaryota > Metazoa > Chordata > Aves > Falconiformes > Falconidae > Falco > Falco biarmicus. The sequence continues at coordinate 855,964 of NC_079297.1, forward strand.
GCCCCCAGCATCACAGTGGGACCAGTCTGGCTCTGGGGTGTTTGCCTGGGCAACTCCTGGCGTGTGTCGTGGGCTGCTCAGACACTCCAGCTCCAAGAACCTTCTGATCTCTTCATGGGGGTGCTGCACGCAGCTGCTAAATGGCAGCTTTAGACAGGGAGACAGCCCAGACTCAGACCACCCATCGTCATCAAGCAGAGACCTGGCTTCAGGCATGGATTTACATGCAAAGGACAAGAATGCGACAGTCCTGACCCCTTCTCTGTGCAATGAGACACCCAGCACATCGCTGTCGAGGTACAAGGAACGAGACTGACCACAAGGAACATGTATGCCCACAAGCAATGCCCCGCACCCTTCCCCAGAGCCTTCCACCAAGGGCTCCAGCTGCTCCACAACAGCAGAAGAAACCAGCCATGGGGCTGGAGAGGCTGGGCTGGGACAGAGGAGGGCTCAGAGCCCCACACGATTAGAGGGGAACATCAGCACGCACTGTGTGATGCCCACTCTGCCGCTTTAACCCCTGCCTTGTGCTGCTGCCCTTGACCGCTGTGCAGAGAGCGGAGCAGCACAGGAGGGGCATGCATGTGCATGTGTTCCCATGCAGACACGTGTGAAGAGACGGGACATGACAGAGGCCAGGGTGATAGCAGAATGGCTGGGCAAAGCCTGTGGAGCCATTGCTGCCCTGGGGACCTGCACCTGCATACGTTAAGTACAGGCCCCCTCGGGCTGAGATAAGCACACAGGACCTCTGCAAGGGCCTTATCCCAGCATGGTTATGTCCTGGCAGCTGGCTTAGAGCCACTCAAGCCCCGAGCTGCTCCAGAGTAATCCCAAGGGGAAACATAGCGTGGGACAGGGAGTTAAACCCAGTTTGCCCTGACTGTATCCTGGAGGCTCCAGGCTGCCATATCCATGGCCATGGCAGAGTGACTTCAGCTGCACTGGCAGTGCTGGGAGGAGAGCACGGGGGGGGTGGGGTGTCTAATATGAGTAATAATTAAGGAGCTGGCCTTGATACTTTAAAGCTGCCAGAGAATAGTGTATACAATTCCTAGAGTGCAGCCAGTGCCTTATTTTGAAGTGGGAAGAAGACATTCCTCTTTCCTCTCAGCCGGCCCTTTTCTCATGGGGTTGTGTGGGTGCAGCGGGCTCAGCACCCCAGCATCTCACCTGGCTGATGCAACTGGACTCGTTGACACCGTCAGAGATCTGGTTGTATTCTTCCTCCCAGGTTGGGAACTTCGGAGGTAGGAGGATCTCGACAGAGTCCAGGCGGTCCAGGCTCCTGCCAGCAGAAGAGAGGGTGTGAGGGGTGTCCCCACGGTGAGGGCAGAGCGGGGGCTGTGCTGGAGCTGCCACCCTGCCAGGAGAGCCAGCCCACCCCTGGCTGCAGCATCCTCTGCCAGGCACAGGCACACATGGCAGCACGGGGACAATGCTGGGCACCAAGCCCACTGCTCAGGCCCTGTTGCAGCTCCTGGAGAAGAGGGAAGCACCGTCTCACCTTGCTGGAAGGATGGGAGGGATGTGGGAGGAAAAGGAGGGATGTGGGAAGGATGAGGTTGCCCTGTTCTTCTATTCCACCATGAAACCCTGCATGAAGGAGTCCTTGTCACAGACCAGTTGGAGGACATGGTTAGCCATGCCAGCCTGGGTGAGCTGTGAGGACGCTTCCTCCTGAGTTGCCCATGGTGCTGTTTCCTCCATGTCTGACAGGGCCAGGGGTGCACAGGGAGCCTGGGGGACTGTGAAGCTGAGGGCAGGGTGCGTCCCAGCTGGGCAGGAGCCCTGTGCGGCCTGTGGACCTCCAGGGAGGACCCTGGCACCTCCTGAGTCTCCATCCTGAGGTGTGATGAGAGCAGGGAGTAGCCTCTTTGCCAGGGGTGATGGAGGAGACACCCCAGGGGACCCACCGCTGAGTGGCCAAGGGCAACGTGGTGCCCCGAGCGCCAGGCTACCTGTTTATTGCCTTGTTTCCCTCGGTCTGAGAGGGTTCTGTCCGCGAGCTCATTGCACACCCGTGGTGCGACTCGGGCGCGTCCCGGCGCAGGTGGTGTCACCGCCAGCCTCCCTGTGCCCACACGGCTGCCTGCGCCCTGCCCCGCCATCGCAGCCTGCCCGTGGGGAACCCAGCCGAAAGGCAGGCAGAGACCCTCTCACGGGGACAGATGGCGTGTCGCCCCCCTTGTCGCTCGCCCCGGCTGGGGCTGGCGCTGTCCCTGCAGCCCCTCGCCCCGAACGGCTGACGCTGCCCAGGGACAGCCGCGGCAGGGAGAGCGGGGCCTTGGCGGGGGCCGGCACGGGGCTGTGCCTGGCACGGGGACCCCGCGGTGGTCCCAGGGAGGTGGCCCCGCAGCGCCAGAGGCCCCGGCACCCAGCAAGCTCCGCGGTGGGGCCGAGGGGCGGTCGGCAGGTGGCAGCCGTGCCCTCGCTCCGGCGCGGCTGGGCGGGCGCTGCCGGGGCCGGCGGCCGGGACGCGAAGTCCCTACTGGAGCGCAGCGCTGAGGGCTGCCCAGCACCCTCCTTCCCAGGCAGGATCCTGCCCGCCAGCAAACCTCCTGCTGGGGACCCAGCGCTGGCAGCAACGCCCAGCCCTGCCCTCGCCCCTCGCCCACGCCGCTGCATCCCCGGCGGCCAGCTCAGACACCCTGCCCCGAGTCAGCCCCTTCCCCAAAGCCGCCCGCCCGCGGGCTGCAGCCCGGCCCCCGCAGCCCAGGTAAGCTCAGACCCTGCTGGAGTGACCTGAAGGGACAACGAGCACAAGCGAGGAGGAACGTCAGTCACTCGGCTTGAGTGTTTTGCATCAGAGACCCCTGGACCCAACTCTGCTCCCCCTGAGGCGGACGTGAGGGCAGGGAACGGGGATGGACTCAGAGCAGGCATTTCCAGAGCTCCACACAGTTAATTTTGTCACCATCTCTCAGCAGAAAGCAGCATCTGGTCTGCAATCTGAAGCCACCGTGAGGGGTCTCCACACCTCCTGCTGCACCCTTACTTCCTCCTGGCTCTGTCTGCTGAACATCAGCCGGTCACCCACAGTGGCTCCTGACTCCTCCTGCCCCTCTGTGCTGCTCACATCCTCCCAAGCCACAGTGTCTGAAACACTGGCAGCCTGTTACAGCCCCTGGGTACTTATCCTGGCAAGCGGAGGAGCTGGTGAGGATGCTCGACAGCATCAGTTTCAGTCAGGCGGTCCACACAGACCCCATCCTGCAAGGACCAGCCTCTTGACCCAGCAAGCCTTTGCTGTGCCCCCCTTGCTCTGCTGTTCATCTGGCTCAGGCCACTCTGGGTCTTCCTCCCTCAATACCTGGTCCCAGACCTCTTAGCTCATCTCTCCTGGCCTCAGGCTATTACCCAGCCTAGTGTGCCAGTGGGGCACTTTCTGGCTAGTCCCACAGTCCCTGGGACACCCGTGGAGGCAAAGCAGATGACACAGTCCCAGTAGCCTGTGGGCTGTGTGCCAAGTGTCCTCAGTCGTGCTGGCTGAGCATCTTCCATGTCTAAATAGCATCATGGGGTTGGGATCTTTGCACTCCCTCAGAGGAGCAGATGCTTACAGGGGAAATCCACACAGCTCCATCAAAGGAGTGCCCTCCCCATCACTGAGGGGACAGGGACATGGAACAGGCTCCTAACACCAGGGCTAACCCTGTGGGCTGTCTGAGCTGGGGTGCAGGAGCCCTTCAGGGCTTGGGTCCCCACATGGGTTCTCCATGTAGATGCTGCTGGCTAGACCCCAAGGACTGCTTCTGGTGTGGCCCCTGGGGACCTGTGCAGAGCTCCCAGAGGAGCTCCAGCATTACCTTTGTGTGGTGCTCTGCTCACTCAGGGATTGTTGGGTGGCCTTGAGGTAACTCTGCCTCCGAGCTGCAGTTTTCGGGGATGGTTTGGGGCTGGTTTCTGAGTCTTCACTATCATCATCCCCCATGGCTTTGATGTAACTCCCGCTCCGCATGCGCCGGCACGGGATCTCACTGTCTTTGTCCCGAGAGAGCGTGTTGTTCCACTCCCCCTGAGGCACCTGCAAGAGTAAGGGGAGCATGAGCAGATGTGAGGGATGGCACCTCTGGGACCAGCAGGATCATGGGGACTTGGGGGGATCAGTGGCAAGGACAACTGTTGGACCCTCAGCTGGAGTGTAGTGGGAATGGGCAATGCAATTCCTTTCCAACCCTCCCTTACCGGTTCATGCCAGGCAGCCCTGTGTTTGATTGCTGCTGTTTTAGCACATCTACCCACAGCCATTCACCCCACCGCCACTGCAGACCACCTTCACGCTGGACCATGCTTACACGGTTGATACAAGCTGCACAATGCCAGGCACGGGGAGGGAAGAGTCTCACCAGATTTGTGCTGGGCACTGGGATAGGAGTGACACACGGCTGTTTGATGCAAAGCCCATGCTCATTTCATATAAAGTGCACACACTGTTCAGGCCAAGGCGATCAAGAGCTGTTGTATACGAGGACCTGTGCATCAGAGCTCAGATCTTCACTAGGTCCGACACCTTTTAAGGTTTCTGAGCTGGATGGGACTCTCAGTGGCTGAAATTCATCTCTGAAGCCAAGCCAGGCCCTCACAAGTCCCTCTAGAGCAGTTTGGGCATGCAGACCTTGTGTTGGCCTCCCTGCACAGAGGTGAGTCGTACCTTGTGCAAGAAAAGCATTTCTAACTTCACTGAAGTGACAGCTTTGCAATTAATTTAAGGCAGACATGGTCACTTGTTCCCTCATTAGAGACGGGTGAGCTCATATTTCCGCTGGAGGCCTGAAGCACTGAGCACCCGAATTAACCAACACCACTGCCTGCTGCCCTATGAAGGGCTTGGGTAGGTGACCAGAGGCACAGCTGGGTGCCTGGCCGGCAGCAGAGCCAGACTCCTGGCCAGGATTGATCGGGACAAGAGCCACATGCGGTGTGTGATGGGCCAGGAGAAAGATGGGGCAAACTGAGTTGCCAGGAGCAAGCTCTGGTTTCATGTCTGATGTGGTTTGTGGTTGGCCTTTGACCTGCCCTTGAGCTGAGGAGACTTGGGCAAGGAAAAGCAAGGGAAGATGTGAGGAATGCAGTGATGTGCAATCCATGCAGACCCTGGGACAGCCCGAGGTCCCCCGGGCTGCTGTGGGATGCAGGCTGGCTGGGGAGTGCCATGGGGAGCAGTGAAGGGCCTTGCACTGAGCACAGCTTGTGCTGCCCAGAATATCCATGCTGATTTTGCTAGATGAGATCTTGGACATGTCCAGCTCCCCAGGGAGCTGTGGGATTAATCAGCCAGTGTTTATATAGTGCTCTGGGGATGCGCAGGGCTGTGCTGCAGCTGACTGTGATGAGCCAGAGCTGTCAAGCGCTGCATGGTTCCCATTCCCCTCCTTGTTCACAGCAGGTATGTTCTGTGGGAGCCAGAGCTGGCCTGAGGGTGCTGTCTGCTGCTGCTGGGGTGCAGCATCTTCAGATGAGCTTCAGATCTGCAGGTACTGGCTTCTTGTTCTCCTGAGAGGGCCTGGGGCGTGCCAGATGCAGGCTCAGTCCACGCCAACAGCTTAGCTGGCGCTGAGGGCTTTCTTCTGCCCAAAGGAGCCGGGGGTTCAGCCCATGTCCTGCCAGCCTGCTGCCTGCTGTGTGTGTTCAGGAGAAGGCAGGGGGTGACCCCAGCGCTATGTGGAGCAGAAACCCAAACAGCCTGTGGGACCGCTTTGGTGGTGGGGCTCCTGCCACCCTGTGTGCCTGTGAGCCAGGACCCATATTACTGTGGGACACGGAACAGGGAGCCAGGGGCATTGTGTTGTCTGTGCATGAGATCCAGGTGGGGACTGATGTGGAGCCAGGCTCACACGTGAAACACAAACCTGGCCAGGCGGGGCTGGGTCTGCAGCCCCTGGCTAAGGAGGTGAGAGTTTGCCAGCAGCCAGGCATGCCAGGCAGGGGCCAGGGAACTTCATGACCATCCCCTGTGAAGTGGGAAATACTGTATTTTGTGGGGCAGTGAGAGGTGCTGGGCTCAGCCCAGTGAGCCCAAGGGCAGAGTGGGCATTAAAACCTCAGGCTCTTGCGGCTGCTCTGATGCTGCTGCTTGAGGGCTGGGTCTGCGGGTTGCTCAGCTCTGCCTGGGCTTGTGCATCTGCCTCCTGGCCTTGGGCATTTTCAGTTCTAAGCAAAGCAACACAAAGATAGCATTTTCAGTACGTCTCTGCTGGTGCAGCTTGTCCATGGCAGCATGAACCAAGCACCCCACAGCACGGCTTGCCCTGTACAACCCTGTCCCTTTCCTACAGACAGCCTCCACCAGCTTCTCCGTGGCATTGTGACAGCCTGCTGGTCCTAACTGAGCTGCTTTGTTTCCCCTTTCCCTTGCCTCTCCTCTACTTTGCACCTTGGCAAAGGCAGCAAGAAGCAAAGCTGCTCTTAAGGTGCTCCACATTCCAGTTTAGCAGCATCAAGGGGAAGGCAGATACTTGGCAGGACACCCTTTGAATCTGCTGCCCCATTTCGGAGCATGTCCTGCCTCTGCCCACAGGGTCCACAGGGACTCTGTCAGCTCTTGCTCCTATGGGACAGAGTGCAGGACAAGTGTTTCAGAAGTGCTACACCTGAAAAGACAAATAGGTGCCCTTCAGGATCTTCGAAAGCAGCGCAGGTACTTGAGGTGCTGTTCAGGATCGTGCAGGGTGCTTCTCTGCCCCTGCAGGCACCTGAGGATGTGAGGAGCCTGTCCCACAGTCTCCAAAGCTCTGTGATGGGGTTGAAGAGCCACGAGCACTTCCTGTTGCCAAGAGACAGACCTTGACGGTGGTCAGTGCAGCACCTCAATGGCAGTGACTTTTCTGGCAGTTGAGACCCTGGGCTCTGGACACAGACATGTACTACAGAAAGGACAAAGTGGAGATGGGGTCTGCCTTCTGCTGCACCTAGCGCTGGCACAGAGAAACTCAGGAGGTTCCTCACAGGCAATGGGAGCCTTGCTGCTCTTCATGCCGGTCTCACAGATGCAGGATTCGCTCTGCCCACGGTGGTTCTGTTGGTGTTTTGGAGGATGCCCAGGTCGAGAGCCTTCATAGGTAGCTGATGGCACAGAGGGCTTGGGGATCCACCCTGCCCAGCGGCTGCACAGGAGGGGAGGAGCGGACAGCAGAGATGCTCTGCTAAGCTTCAGGATGTGACCCCCCCTTTCTGCCTGGTCTGTGTGGTGGCCCGTGGCGCAGGCATGCGGGATTCAGGCACGTGCCCACCCCACGTGGCTGGGCTCCACTGATGCCATCCTGCCACAACACTGTGTGTGGCAAAGCAGCAGTGCCTTCTGGCTCTTCTGCTCTCCATGTCAGAGCTGAGCGTGGAGGGAAAAGGAAAGAAAGGGGCACACAGAGGTTTCCCCCATCTTAACTCTGCCTGGGGCATTCCCCAGTCACCTAGAACATTAATGGGGGGAGAGAGGAGGGAAGGGGAAAACTCCAGTGCAGGGGCGAGAGAGCTGCACTGCTGCCATTGTTTCGGTGAGGTCTGGGGGAAGAGAGACTCACAGAGCAAACAGGGTTTCCATTCACACACGTGCCAGCTCTGACATGCAGCCCAGCCTTGTCACACACAGACATGCACCACACATGAACGCGCCTGGTGAGGCGCCCGTGGGATGCAGGGTGCACGTGCCATGCAGCCAGGCACCAATGCAGAGACTGAGCCCAATGCGGGTACACTGGTGCTCCCTCCAGGGCTGGACCCCTCGTGGTGTCCTGAGGGCTATGTGTGGTCTCAGGCACGTTGGCAAGAAAGCAAGCTGGAGCTCCGGCTGCCCCACCTATCCTTTTGGCAGGGCACCCTCTGGGAAGGACCTGGGCTGTGTTTCCTTGCCCCGTGGGAGCATTGTGGGGCTGGCATGAGGGCAGCCAGCATCTGTGGAGTGGCCAGCACTGAACTAGCCACCCACTCCTGATTGCAAATTTATTTTGGGGGATAGTGAAGATTAATGAAGCTCTGGTGCAGTCTGACTGTAAAGTGGGGCTGGGCCGGCTAATCTGGATGATGCATCAGGCTAATGGTGCCTGCGGTATGATTCTGTCCCCTGGGAGCCCCAACACTGCCTGTCCCTTCGATGGGTATCCATGGACATGGGTCTAAGCCTGTGCCAGGGGCAGAAACGCTGCTCAGCCCTGCCTGCCCCTGTTCACCCCCTGTCTGGGGCACCCCTCACTCCAAGGAGCTTCTTGGCCATTGGGAACCTGACCCCTCAGTCTCTTCCCTTCCATCACCCACTGCACATGGGGCCCATGGGGAGGGGAGAACAGAGGACCGTCCCTTCCTGGGGACTCTGCTCTAAGGACAGTGCTGTGTCACCTTGGGGTGCCCCTGAGAAACCCCCTGCCCTGATGGGACAGGGCTGGACCTGAAACTGGGTGATCACCCACTCTCAGCTCCAATGTCTGGGTCTGGAAAAATCACATGGACCCCTGACAGCCCCCAGTGAGCCCCAGGACTACCCAGAGCCTGCAAATGGGGCAGAGGAGGTGAATAGTTTTGGGGGCTTACACCAGCCTGAAGGCTGGGGGGTCCTGTTTGTCCTCCTCCCACTCCCCCTGCCCTCCCTCATGCCAGAAGGGCACTTCTCCACCTCTGGGACCCACCAGGCACATCTGCCTTGCAGCAGCCCTGTGCAGGGCCTCCGTGCCCCTCAAGCACCGGGCTCTGTGGGCAGGCAGATGCACATGGTCTCTCACCATGGTACAAGCAGGGAGTGGGCTTGTCCTGCTCCAGGGGGGAGCAGGTGGCAGGGGACACGTGACCTTGCAAAAGGACATTTCCCACACACTGGGCTCCAGAGGTGACCTCTCCATTGCCAACTTAGTCCCCTTCCCACGCTGGGGAGGCATCTGGCTACAGTCGCCCCATCCTACTCCAAGGGTCCTGAGCCCTGTGCCCTGCCCTTGGCGACTCACATTGGCAGCTGGGGGCCAGGTCAGCCCGAGCATCCATAACCTGTCAGCTTGCAGAGGCACCGAGCATCATCCATGTTTTCTGGACTGGCTGCCCAGTGTCTTGGCTTTGGTGGCAAGATGCTGCTGGCCTCAGGGGCTGCACACCCTGGCATCCCCCAGTGCCCCTCCAGCCATGCCGCTGGTGGCTGCCAGCTGCTCCCTGCCCAGGCTGGTGCTCTTGAGTCTGGTGGTCCAGGCTGCCGACACTGTGTGGTGGTCCCAGGAGGGTCAGGGCAGGGAGGGAGCTGGGTAAAAAGCTTCCCCTCAAAACAAGATCCCTACCTGGCCGCTGCCTGCGTCGGTCGGCCCAGGGCTGAGGGGCTGGTCCCACCTCCGTGGGGGCTCGCTCGGCTGCAGCGGGGTGGCACCCGTGTCCTCCCAGCCGAGTGGTGGGGCTGCCCAGCTGCTGGCCGGGCTCACGCCACCCAGCTGTGCCCACAGCCCTCCGTCAGGCTGTCGAGAAACGGAGGCTCATTACATGCGCGGGGAATAACGAGCAGGGCAGTCTCGTCCCCCCAGCGTGGCCAAACCCCAGAAGACAAGGGGCTGCCAGGGCTGCATTCGGTGCCCGGGGCTGCCTGCACTGGGCTCTGCCGCCGCACCCAGAGGGGGATCAGTGCCGGCGCATGTTTTGTCTGCAGCTCTTTCACCTCCTAATGCTTAACTGGAAGGACTGGGGCAAAGAAAAAAAAAAAAGCAGGCCGGGAACATTTTTTCTGATGACATTCCTGATGCAGTAAGTCCCTCTGAAATTTGATTTGCAGCTGTGGCTGGCAAGGTATTGGAAGCAGAGTGTGCTTCGATGATTTATCGCTCTTTAAAGCTTCTAAGCCTGCTGGTCACAGCCACGGAGCCCATGACACCTTTACATTAAAAAGGATGCTGGAGATCTACATACATAGACTAGTCCCCTCCTTTCCCCATGCAGGCCTGGCTTATTTATCTTCATTCCTCTCTCTAGGGCACAACGAGATTTATGTTCCTCAAGCGCCACTTTTTGAAACAGCCCCAGTGACCTGGCGCTCTCGGTGATGGCCCAGGGGGGGGGCAGTTTTCAAACCAGCATCAGCCATGCAGGCTTCTGCCATGCAAGCGGGGCGGCTGACACTGCCCTCCTGGCCCCACCGCCCTGCCCCGTGTGCGGGTGAGCAGCGAAGGCAGCCATGCCTGCAGAGCTGCAGGTCCTACCAGGGCTCCGGGGAAGCTCTGCAGAGCAGGGCTCACTGGGCACGCCGGCACATCCTTGTGATGCATGGATATAAGGGGTTAAGCATTAGTTATTACTGTTGACCTTCAGACTGTGAGATGGCAGCGGTGCTTCACCTGGAGGCTGGGGAGTTGTCTGGGTGGGATGCGAGCCACAGCCCCTCGGCATGCCCGGCTGCCTGGGCACCAAGTGGAAACAGCTACATGTGGGCAGCTACGTGCCTGGCTGCCCAAGGGTCTAGCCCACCACAGCAAGGTCTGGGTGGGCAGTGGGGGTGTGCTGAGGTCCCACACCAAATGAGGATCACAGCAGAGAGTGCCACGGCTCTGCGGTGTGTGTGAGCACATCACTCCTCCCCACGCTGCCCTGGTCCAGCACAGGGGCTGGGGGATCCTGGGACAGCACTGCAGCTGGGGGAGCTGGACCCCACCAGCATCGGTGTCCCCACAGGAGGTGTGGTGGTTTGACCCCGGGGCCTTGGTGAATTTACCCCCCCCAGTGCTCTCCTGGCAATGTGATTTGGGGTTGCAGCTGACCCACCTGGAGCGGTTTGATAGGGTCCACCGGGCAATGGGGAGCCTCCTGCAAGGGCACCCCCTGCCTGCCTGCGCTCCCCCTGTGCCGAGCCAGCATAACCCCCGGCTGCACCCACCTGCAGGTAGTGGTAGGCTAAGTCTTGGTGGCAGGACTTGGATTTCAGCAAGGCTTTGTCGATCGTGGCAGAGGCCTTCTGGCACACTTCCCGGGCATGGCTGAGCGTCAGTGTGGACCAGGAGCCCCTCTTAATGTAGTTGGAGTCATTGTTGATGGGGATATTGGTGCAAGGGGTGACCTTGAGGTCGTTATTGCTCTTGGAGGATTTCAGCATGTGTTCGCTGATGGTATTGTAAGCGTGCATGAAATACTTTGGCTGGCTGTGGTCCGGCTGCCGGCCCAGCGTCATGAGGCCCATTGGGTTGCGGTAGCTGCAGGTATCGCTGTCTAAGTTGTCATCTGAGCTCCACCAGCCTGATATGTTAGATCTGCTCCTCCGCTTGGGCTCGGAGGTCTTCGCGCGATCTTTGCTCTTGCTCCTCCGGTTTTGCTTGGGGTCATCCACCCCCTTCTTGCCGTTTACGTTGCCTTTGGTGGGGCCCTCCAGAGACTGCGACTTGGCAAACAGCTTCTGGACAGAGTGGACAAGGTGCCGGATGCGGCCAGGGCTCTCGCTCCGGTGCTTTGCATCGCTTCTCTGAAACTGGAGGGTGCTAAAGCCGTCTCTGTGGATGGGCAGCTGCTTCTCAAACTGGTCGAGGAGGTTTGCAGGCAGGCGGTTGATTTTAGTGGCTTGGGCATGGCTTGGAAAAGGGTTGTCATCTGGGACCTCGAAGTGGGAGTTGTAATGGATGCGGGGGAAAGTGCTGCTGTTGGAGATCTGGTTGTTGAGTGGAAGGAGACAGTCGCCATGGAGGGTATTCTGGGCTGGGAATCGGGGGTCCATGGTGAAGGAGTCAGTGGGGCTGAGGAGATAAGGGTTCCTGTCCTGGGGGGCATAAAGAGAGTCTTGAGGGGAGTCCAGGTTATCAGAGAGGTGGCGGCTTCTGTTATCTCCCAAGCCCTTCATGGTTCCAGTGTTTCCTAGACCATTGCTCAGGGATGGTGCAGCAGAGCCCTTGCAGAGGCACTGACCGTGCTCCCCCGCAGATGTCCCTGCACCTGCAGGAAGAGGACAGATGCTCAGAGCCTGCCAAGAACCTCTTTGGCAGCCCACTCCTCACCAGGGTGTCCCTGTGAGGGCTGTCCCAGCTCTACAAGTAAACGCCACCAAGGCTGAAGGATGAAGGAGAGAAGCAGGATGGGAAGAGAAGGGGCATGAGAGCAGGGGCTGGAGAGAACAGGGTACAGGAGAGGAGGAGGGGAAGGATTCATTCTTTCTAGCTGCAGTTTAAGTGCTTGTCTGTCTCAGTGCTCAAGCACAGGCTGCTTAAACAATGCTGCTGCTATTTTTCTGGTCTCTGCACATGTTTATTTAATAGAGTTCCTTCCCTAGCCAGTAACAAAAGCTAGCAGGGGCACTGCCAGCAAATCACTGCTCCTGTCCCATTTGTTCAGGGGGCTGGAGAAAAACCTGCTGTCAAACACTGCACATGGGCCTTGCCGGAGCCAAGGGAAGTCTGGAGCCGAGCATCCCATCTTCTGCATTATGCTTTGTGTTTCTGTGGTTACTGAATCTTGGAAGGGGGCTGGCAGCCCTGCTCTGTGTGTTGCAGCTGCGCTAATGTGATATGATGTCAAATGTCCCCTCTCAAATGAGTGCCCTGGCTTATGGCATGTTTTACCCTGGAGGAAATTGTTTCAGTAGCTATGATGAGAGCAGAGGTGTTTCTGAACACTCAGAGACCGACCTGAGAAGCTGTTTGCTGCTCAGCCGATCTTTCCTGCCTTGCTGCATCGCTCCTGGGGGAGCTGTGTCACCCTCGAGCCTGGCCATCTGCCCCTTGCTATGGTCCTCTGCCGCAGCGAGGGACTGGGGCTGGCCACCCATGGCCCATCCAGCAGGGACAGGCATTCCTGCGGGGCAGCTGGGCAAGGCATCCCCTCAGGGCAGGGGAGCTCCTCACAGAGGTTTCTCCGGGGCACTTACCCTGTCCTGCTCGGCTTGGAGGGATCCGCATCTGCACTGCCTTATACAGGGGAAAAAGACAAACTTTAGGGGGCTGCTTAAAGAAAATCAATGAACATATAGATGAGTTGTCGGTCGATGAGTTGATTTTCCATACTTAAAACCTGTTTGAAATCACATAGTGCATAAACTAATTCTTACTTCCTTTTACCTTTTAGTTTCTTATTTCTTTTTTGTTTTAGTTTGAGTGTCGCTTAAAGGCAACTCGTAAACACTGAGGCATCCTATGGGTGTAAAAATCCAGACCATGAGATCCTAGACTACTTTTTCAAAATCCAGGGCCCCAAACCATGTGCACACAGCTGAACAGCTGCTCCTTGGTAAGACGAAGGTGCTGCTCTGGGAGCTGGGACGACAGGGGTCTGTGCAGAAGAGCCATTTTCCAACACTGGGATGATCCAATGTTCCCCAACACGCACCTGGAAAGGGAAATAGTGCCTGGGCCCTCAGAGCCACTGACGAGTTTTTGAGAAAAAAAACCATCATTTGCTTATTCCTGGAGAACAAGTAGGACAATGCTGTGTTCCTGTGAGAAGCAGAGCTGGTAGTCTGGGCTCCTGGGTTCTCCCTGTTTAGCCAGATTCCACTCCGGTGTCCCTGAGGAGCCCGTCGGACTGTGCAGCCTGGTCAGCAAAAGCAGCTAGCACCACAGCCCCGTGGGGAGCGGCGTCAGCAGTCGCTGAGGGCAATAGGAATTGACAGGCTTGTTTTCATTCCTCACACAGGGAAAAAATGTATTAATAATGAAAAACAGCTGGGGCTTTAAATAATTGTTTGGAAGCACACAAAAAAAGAAGTGCTATGTATTCCATAGCTTGATGGGTTTTAAAAAGTCTCAGTTTAACTCTGTAGCTCCCAGTGGACTGGCACAGCAAACCTGGTCTTTCTGGAGCAGGGGCTGGCAGAGAGTGGGTGAGCGCAGGGGGTCCTGCCCTGCCGGCCGCCCCGCGGTGAGCCCCACCGAGTGCATCGCCACAGTGCCGGGGTGAACCTGCCCGGCTCTCGTCCCCCCAGGCGCCCTGTGGCCCCACACAAGGCTTGCTAGGTCCTGCCCCCTGGGAAGCTGCGGGCCCCGTGGGGAGGGTCCCCTTGCCGTGCTGCTGACCCGGGCCCTGCAGCTGGTCCATCCGCCTTCACCTACAGCCTGGTGCCCTGCCACTGGCCTGGGTTTTGGCAGTGTGGGACAGGCGATTTGGCCCTCGGGCGTCTCCACTGTACAGACAGTGCCCATGCATTTTGGGCATGAGGAGGTGGCTGTTACCCTGGCCTGAGCTGGGGGAACGTCGGTCCAAACCCGCCCTTCTTGCCAGAACACCCAACACAAGCCTTAGCCTTGGCTGGTGTCCAGCTGCACACAGTCCCTGTGGGTGCCATCCTTCTCCCGTTGTGCTCTTCAGCAGCTGGGTGCACCAGCCCTCCTGGAGTCCCTTGCCCGTGGGACAGCACCCACATAAGCTGGAGGAGCAGCAGTGGGTGCTGGCTGGAGAGATGCCGCAGAAGAGATGCGTGGATGGTCTAGGCAGTCTGGCTCCTGCTTTGTGCAAGCCAGCATCAGCGCAGTGGTTGAAGAGGGGTGACAAAAAGCCCCAGGAGATGTTCTCAAAGGAAACCCTCTGGACAGAAGAGAAGGATGGGTGTAGAAGGACAGGCTCCAGACTGAGCCATCCATCTGCTCCTTTAAACTCCAAACAGCCACAAACGGGCAAGCTCAACCCTGCCCGACTTGGAGGGGAAGCCCTGCAGGCAGCAGGGAGCCCAAAGCCTGCGCGAATGGCACCTGATCTGCCCAGGCTCAGCTCTGCCCACTGTGGCCTCTCTGCCGTGCCCCAGCTCTGGATGCCCAGCACGGTCCTTCGCTCGGGCTCAGCTGCCTGCGGCCAGCCTGGCTCTGATGGGCTTCTCCCATCACATCGTGCTACAGGAGTCAGACAGTCCCCTGGGAGACAACACAGTGCTGATTTGATTATAATGGGATGTCTCTGGGTATTGATAGTAAATAAGTCTTTTCCTACAAAGGGCAATCAATATTTGAAGCAGAAATCTCCCAGGCACTCCTGAGAGACTTCAGCCCTGTGACTGCTTCACCATAAAGCACATCAGCATCACTGCTTTTGTGTTCACCGGGCTTCAGAATAAAGTAAAACTGCCTTAGGACTCAAAATAAATAGGGAAATGAAATGAAATTAAATAAACGAAATGAAAATAAATGAAATGCAATCAAAGCCTGGCTTGTAAGGGAAGAATGGGGCTGGGGGCTGGGCTGGCTCAGGATGGCTCAAGAAGCAGATGGGCAGGGAGGAGTGACTGAGGGGGCTGTGGGGACAAGTGGGAAGGAAGGAAAAGTGAAGTTTGGGGGGGGGGGGGGGGCTGGTGGGGCAGGAGCAGAAGGTATGGGAAGGCTGGCAGCAGTGGAGGGCAGGGAGCTCCCTCTCTCCCAGGCTGGTTGTGCTCTTGCCAAGAGTGGACACTTGCTTCTATATGGCAGAGGGTTTACCGCTCCCTTTTCCTTCTGTGGGCTCTTGCAGGGCTGCCAACAGGTCCAGATCTTCCTGCCTGTCCTGCTTGACCTGGGCATCCCTTCACATGATGGCCAGCCACAGTGTGGGGTGCCAGCCTTGCTGCTGGGCATGTGGGTCAGGGCTAGGGGGGTAGTCGGGACTCCCCCAGCCCCTGGTGCCCACCAGGCTGTGGTTGCTGCATCCTCTGTGAGCTGGTTTCCCTTTAAGATGGATTACTGTCTTTTCATTACATTTCAATTACTCTCTGCAATCCTTGGCACTTTCTTGAGATGTGGGGTCAGGGAAGGGAAAAACCCAACAAGCCTCTTCCCCACCATCTTTTTAATTTGGAAGAATGAAGAAGCCTGAAATTAAATCTCCCAAATCCATGATCCTGCAGCTCACAAACCGGGCAAAGGCTGTCTCCCAGGATAGCTGCCCCGTGTCCCTGCTGTGCCCCCTGCCCCAAGTCAGGCACCACGGCGATGAGGCAGATGGCCCCCCACCACAGGGAAGGCACCCAGAATGGGCAGCAGGAGACCCTGGTTAGGAG
Source organism: Falco biarmicus (assembly GCF_023638135.1). Taxonomy (NCBI): domain Eukaryota; kingdom Metazoa; phylum Chordata; class Aves; order Falconiformes; family Falconidae; genus Falco; species Falco biarmicus. The sequence continues at coordinate 871,856 of NC_079297.1, forward strand.
ATGGTCACAGCAGGGGCTGCCAGGGTGTGCAAAGGACACATCCCCGAGACCAGGGGAAGGGGCTGGTTTTGCTGCATTGCCCCATTTCCTTCTTTTCCCTCAGCCTGTGTTTTTTGGGGAGTTATCCTTCCTCTTCCCAGTGGCTTTGCTGATGCTCAGAGGTCTCTGAGGTGCAGCGGATGGCCTGACCCAATTTATGGCAGTTTTGTGTGTCCCAAGCCCCTCTGAACCCCAGCAGGCATCAGTTTCCTCTCCGGCACGGTTTACAGCAGCAGCACTGGAGCTGCCTGTTTGCAGGCTCAGGCCAGCCACACTGAATTCACTTACAGCAGCCCCTCCTGCAAAATACATCTGCAGCTCCAGACACTGAGCAGTGTATGAAATCTCAAATCATGCAGGAGATGATAGCCTTGCCTGAAGAAGCTTCCTGCTCAGCACAGCAGGGACTCCTCTCCTGCCCTGGCTGAGCACTGCCAATGCTTCCCACCTGTAGGACCCACAGCTGCTGTGCTCATCTACTGGAAGTGGGAGATGAGGCTGATCCGGGGGCTGCCAAAGCTGGTGGGAGATGGTTCACTCCACTTTAGGAAGACTGAAATCACATCTTCATTGTGAACTGAAAAGCATCCTGTTGTAAGAGATACTTCAGTGACTGCAAATATTTGCTTTTCTGTCTCTTTAACAGCACACAGATTAGGCTGGCTCAAACTCTGAGCAGAGCAAGAGGTAACCAAAAGGAACTGGATGGATGACACAGCTGTAATGCAGTGTAGATACTTGCAAAGCAAGGATTTCCTAGCTATCTGTCCAGCCCTCACTCTCACATGCCTGCCCAGCTCATGGCTGTCCATCCAGCCAGGCGCCCAGCCAGGCAGTGTTTAGCGAGTCCTTGAAATTATGGTTTGTAACTCCTGGCAGAAAGCGTGAGCAAGAAGTCTGCTGCCAAAATGTCAACCAAGGCAGCACCAGGGCAGAAGTCCAACGAGCCGTCTTGGAGATGGCTGGCTGTCTTTGCAATCCTGTAAAGCTCTGAAGCTTCGGCTGTCCACCTGGGATCTCTCTGGTGGCAGCTCCAGCCTGTGATGTCCCATTCTGCCCACCCTGCACACGGAGAACAGATCTCCTCCATCCTCGGAGACTAGCTCCACGTCTCCTTGGAGGTGCTCCATCAGGCCATGCACTGTGTCCTTGAGAGGACAGCTGCCCAGGAGATGGTAGCCATGGGTCTGTCCCCATCTCCCCACAGTAATTCCTCCCCTGTTCCTGTGACATGGTGGGGGCCAGAGGGCCACTGCTCCACAGGGGCTGCTCAGAGCCTGTTCTGAACAGGCTCCAGCCTCAGGACACAAAACAACAAAGCCTGAGAGGCCCCTGTGCTTGTGGGAGGGCAGAGCACCTCCTGCAAGCCAGCCCTGTCAGGACCACCAGCGTGCACCCACCTCTGTGCACCATCAGGGACTTGGGCAAACCAGCTGCCACTGCCTGCTGTGCCACCACTTTAACCCTGGGGGTGGAGGTGGCTTTCTGGGACACAACACCCTTTCTCTCATGTCTCTGTGTTCCCCTGGGCCAAATTCCCGGCTTAAGTTCTGCAACCCCCCCTTAAAACAGCTTATACTGAGGGCATGGAGAGGACAGGGCAGACCCTCTGCCCTCGCTCAGCAAGGAGGGGACAAGAGGAGGCAATACAGCATGTTACCCCGCCAGCCTCGCCTCGCTGCTCTCTGCGGCAGGCCGCCCCAGGATCTCACTCTGCTGTTAGCTGGCATTTACAGGCCCGACGGTGGCAGAGGCAGCCACTGCAGGGGGTCACTGGGCAGGGGTCGCTCCTCACCAAGCCTGGGAGGGCACAGGGAGCTCCGAAAGCACCCTGATGTTCACCGGGATTTCTGCTCCTTGTGCGTGTGTGTTAGGGCTGTGGCATGAGGGCAAACACATCTGTGTGCCTGTGGAGCGTGTGCACGTGTGTTCGAGTGCCGTTGCTGGTGGTGTGACCCAGGTACGGGATCAGGCTGGCCCTGCCAGGTGCTGGAGGTGGCCCAGAGGGCAGCCAGATCTCCCTCTGCAGCTTTCACATGGCAGGGGACTGCAGCCTGCACATGGGTGCTTCTGCTCCTGTCGAAACTGGGGAGCTGCAAGCACCAGCCTGGTGGCTCCATGTCACCCCCAACGCTGCAGTGTGTGCGGTGCTGTGCTGCCTCCCTCCCCCATGCCCTTGGCACACACCTGCCATGCGCAAAGCCCACGTCCTCTCCTTGGCTGCTCTCCTCTGCAAACGGCCATGGCTGCCCTGACTGAGTGGTGCCTTGATCCAGAAACAGGCACTCGAAGAGCTCTTCTTTCTCCCCAAAATCACAGCCTAAAGCATCACTGCCCCCATTCCCTTGCTTCCTTCTCCTCTGCCTCCCCCTCACAGCTTAGCCACAGATTTGCTGCCATTCCCACCAGCAGAGCTTTCCAACAGGCTCTACGTTTGCTCCCTGTGGAAACATTGAAGCTTCTGCTCCCACACTGCATGCCAGCCCAGGGGCCTTCATCCTTGCTAAGTGGAGGGAGGAACCCAACACCTCCTGGGAGAGCTCGGCACTCTCATCCCAACCTCTGTTGCGTCGATCTAAAGAACATGATGCACCACAAAGTCACTGCACCTGTACAAAACACAGGGCGCCAGCCATAACAGCCAGATCTTGGTCCAGGTGGTGCCAGCCAAAAGCCAGAGGCACTCTCAGCAGGCTTCCTGGCTGGCATTTATACAGAGTTGTTTAGGTTGGAAGGCATCTCTTGAGATCATAACCTTCGACGCAGGGTTCCCCTGAACAGGACTGAGTGGAAAGGGACACGTAGTGCTGAGGCAGGGCTGGCCATGAAGTGCCAGGAGGGGCAGGAGAAGCAACGGCCTGTAAAATGTGACTGCTCAGGGTGCAAGTCCTCCAGAAGGAAGAAACTCCTGTTCTGATGGGGCTGCAGGCACCCTTTGGAGTCAGCTAGTCCTGCCCTCTGCTGATCAGCACTTCCAGGGGCTCTATGTACCACAATCTCCCACGTAAACCCCAGTCCAGCCATCCAAGCTGGCTGCAAACACATGGGTGGCTTTTATATATAGAAACCTAGCAGCATGCTAATAACTAGCTAGATAAGGAATAAATGATTTACAACCTGCAGAAGAAAAATGACTCCCCTCACCCTGCCGCGAGAAGCTTAAAAAATTGTATACTGTGGTGTAGGTGACGTCGGTCTGCCTACACACATGAATTCAAATGTTCCCTGAATTAGCAGGAACACTTCATGTGGCATTCAGTGAGGGGGGCCGCCGGCTTCCAGGGCGTTACATTAATGATGATTCAGAGTTCAGAATCTAATCGCAGGGGATAAAAATAGCGATCTTCTACTTAGAACAATTCATTATACAACAGACCTTCCACCAGCCTCCTTCTGCTGCTCGCTTCTCCCTGGGAAGTTTCCCACTGCTACCGGTGAGCTTCACACCAGGACAGAGCGGGTACTGGGTCCACGCAGCAGGCAACGCTGCCCATTCTGGGCTGCTGGGAAGAGCTTGGGCCAGGGTCTCCTGAGGAGCACCCGTGGGATTAACGTCGCCTGGACTTTCCCACTGAGGCATGTGACAGCATCACCAGGAGAACTGGGACAGACCTGCCCTTTGCCCCTCACTCTTCGTATAGCAAAGGTGGGGAGATGGTGGCTTCCAGCAATTCAAGTGCCTCATCTACCTAGGATACCTCCTTAGGAGATGGGTGACTTGCTTTACGAGGGTCAGTCTGCTCATTGTCTGAAGGGGTCCCAGTGGGCTCACCCAGCTCATCCACAAATCCAACTTGCAGGCAGCAAACGCTAGATGAAGCAAATCCCAGCTCCCAGCATAGGCTACATTGGCGTAGGAGCTGCAGAAAGCATGCAGCACTGATTTCTTAACGCTACCGAGTCCCACATCACTGGTGGAAGGATGTCCTCACATCTCACTTCATGTATGAGTAAGTGGGTTGTGTCTTTTTAATGTAGAATCTGCATTACAGCTCCCGAGGCTGCATGGTAGCCGAGTAATGCCCCGCAGCCCCGGGGCACACCTCTGGCCTCCTGCTTGCTCTTCAGGCAAAGGGACATCTCTGCCGAGACTGCCAGTTGATGCCCACTGCAGTCATGGGGAGGGACGAGATCTGACTGGAGCCATCCCAAAAGAGACAAAGAATAGTTTTTCTTCCTTATATGCTCTAGATACGACTATACTACTATTTTTTTTTTTTTGGTAGTGGCAAAACCAAATGCTGTGAAAATCAATGGCTGCAATATGACAGATTTTTGACTTCAGGTGTTGACTAAAGCTGGAGGAGCATATGAACTCTAGAGAGACAGAGAACTTATTTTCATGCAAATGTCACTGGTAATATAATCAACTCTCAAGGGAACAAAACCCCAGAAACTTTACAACGTATTCGTCTCCGTCCCTAAATAGAAGTTTCTCAAAGTTCTCCAGAAGACAGGATCTGCTCTGAAGAAGGAAATGCGAAGCATTAAGTAGGTCAAGTGAGACAAACAAAGGCAAGATAGGAAAGGGAGTGTTTTCAGGAGGAAATCAGGAGCGCTGATGGGAGGGAGTGGAAGGACCTGGGCAAGAGTCGCTGCCTTTCAAAACCTACCTGCAGTCTCTACTCTCTGACGGGGCACTTGGGACACATGCTGGTGACAACACGGTGCATGTTCCCAGACCATTTGGGATCAAAACTGATTTGTTCTGGTCAGGGCTGTTCAGGAGGCCTGGCGGGGTGTGTGTGGGTTTGCAAAGCTCTCCAGGGAGCAAGCAGAGGGCGAAAAGCACTTAACACGACTGCCCTTGACCTTGCTTATGCTGTGACTCCCAGGGATGGAAGTTGTCCACACTTGCACCGAACACGCGTGACACAGAAGGTAGCAGGCCACTCTGCTTAGTCTCCGCGGGATCCTCCTGTCTCATTGCGCTACCAGAGCAAGCAGCAGCCCCAGGACCAGGGGGACAGAGGACTAAGGTGAAGAGGAGGTAGTGACAGCTGGGAGGGAAGGGACAGGCTCCTCGCCCCAGACTCTTGCTGTGCAGCAGTAACAGGGTGCTCCGAACAGTGATGGCTTTTGCTGCTGTTCCAGCAGGTCTCTGCAGCTTTGCAAGGATGTTGCTTTGCTCCAGGGCAGATGTTCCTGTTGCCTAAAAGTCCAGATGAAACTGAGCGGGTCCAGATGAAGCTAGGCAGGGCCCTGGCTGCGTCTAAGATGCAGGATGGAGATGCTCTCTGGAAGTGTATTTGCTGACTGCCTGAGACAAAGCAGCTCATGTTGCCTGAGGATCCTGGAGCAGGGGGGCAAAAACCAGCAGCCCCCTCTGCCGTTCTTTCTAGAGAGCAGACTGAGACTCATCTGCAGCCTTCTGTGTGCTCAGAGCTGCAGGAGCATTTCCTTTGTCTCAAAATAGGTCAGCGCAGAGGCGTGACGTTACTATAGCAATCGGTATTAGATTTCGTAACTTTATTTTAGTGATAGGCATGTTGCAGGATTCACTACTAGATGGAGGGAGGGTTGTCATTGAAACACCCTCTCCAGCTCCCCTTCTGCAGCCTCCTTCTCCCTCCTACTCTGCTGGCCCTCATGCCACAAGCACACAGCTCTCTGGCCATCCTGTTGCCCCCTTGCCTGCTTCTGAAGAATCCCAAAGTCACCCCTGGGCATACTGTACCTCTCACAGCTTCCTGGGCTTGGGGACTAGGCCAGATTCAGCATCCCATGCACCTTGTGTTCCCCTGGGCTCCAGAGCTGTCCTTCATGAAGACCTGCCAGGCAGAGAGAAAAGGGAAAATGTCCTCAGGTCACAAAGAGCAGAGTGGTGTCTTCTGATAATGTCCCAGGCCATAACCCTGATGCTGTAAAGACACAACTCTGATCAACAGTCAGGTTGTCTTCATTAAGTCCTAGCAAAGGCACAAAGCAAATGGGAGAAAGCATCCTACATAAAAAGGCAGAGGCAATACCCATGGAAGAAGGGCAGGATGCAGAAGTAGCCCCTGTGTCCCTCTGTGTTGTATGTGGACTGAAAGGAAGGACCGGAACTCAGTTAAGTGGGGAGGACAACATGCAAAATGCCCAGGCTCCTTGTCTGGGGACACAGGGCTGGGGCAAGCCCCTCTGTGGGAAAGTGCTCTTTGGCTTTCCTTCTCTTGTTTCTTTATCATGAAATAATCCTTCCAGGAATCCCCTCGCTGCCTGTGGCTGTATCTTCATTTCCTGGCCATGCCAGGAGCTTACTGTCTGGGGCTGGGGTGATTCTGTAACCCCCTGTGCCTCATGTGCTGGGCTGTTCACTCTTCTCTGAGCCATCAGAGAACAGGTCAGGCAGGGAAGGACAGTCCTGGGGATAAACCCCCTGACTGGCATGGCAGATGGCAGCCAGGTACCTTTGATGTGTCCTAGCTACAGACCTGCCAAAATCTGTGCCCATCAGAGTTTTGCTTGAGCAGCTCACACTGTAATTCTCTTCCATCTGGCCACTAAGTGCTACTGTATCGCTAAAGCATTGTACTTCTTGCTTCATTGTCATTCACCATCAGCTATGCTGCAAACAACTGAAAAAAACGATCCCTGTACGAAAACTAGTGTAAATAAATATGAGGAAAAAACCCCAATGTTTTTTTAATGTCCTCAAAAACCTACGCATCACAACAGAGAACACAGCCTGAATTATTTTATCAGTGAGATTAAATATTATTTGGAATTTACATCAATTAAGTTCCAAGGTAGGCTTGTGTGTGTGCATGCATGCTTTCTATTCTGCACTGAGAAGATGCACAAGCGCTGGGACAACCTGGGGAATTCAGCTTTTGCTGCTGAGAAGCAAGGAATGGGAATGGCATGGTAACTCAGCGCCAGGAGTCAGCCTTCCTTTGCAGTACCCTTTTTCATTCCTACCTGCACAGAGGCCATCTGGGTCTTGAGAAGCCCTGCCCAGAGCTCAAGGGGGCTTTAAAAGAGGTGAACCCCAGTTCCTTGACCGGGAGGATGTATGGAAGGCTGGAACAAGGACACAAACCTTGGAAATTTTTCTAGGAAAGCTGGATCTGAGGGGTGGGTTTGGCTCCCTTTTCTGGTGAAGCAGAAGCAGACCAAACCGGTGCCCTGGTGCCAGTGACAAGACAGCAGCTCTTTGTCCCCAGAAAGTGTCCCCACTGCAGCGCCCATGAGATCCCCGCTCTCTCACCCTGCCACCACCCAGCAGGAGGGGTTTTCTCCCCAGGGTAACTCATGCCTGGGGGGGTCTTTGGAGACACCCCGGGTGCAGTGTATGTCTGGGTTATGACAGAGGCACCATGTTTCCTTTCAAACACGTTCAACAGCCCTCCTTATAATCTGCCACAAGGAAGGAAAGGCTAGATAGATGGACAGATACAGTGCAGGCATAGAATAAGAGGGCTTGGTGTCCAAGAGGCATTCAGAGACTCTCACAGTGGGTATTGCAACAGACAGAAGAATGGAAAGCCTAGAAAGATGAGGAGACTGCCCTCCTAAATCCAGTACAAACCCTTTTCACCTTCCCACTAGCTATGTACCATTGGAACCCCAACAATGCAGAGGAAATGGTTAAAGGAAAGGCACATGTCCTGGGAAAGCCAAGCAGGCGACAGCTGTTGTTTAGACAGGGCAGTCACATCTGTCCCCAGGGCTCACCTGTTTTCTACACAAAAACATTTGTTTTTTGAGTTTCTTGCTGCTGATGAGTACTCAGCTGTGAAAAACAGAGACAGATGCTCTGTGCAGGAGATACAACAAAGATTCTTCCACCTAACCACGGCGGCCTCTGTTCTGGAGGCATCAGCTCTTGAAGACACAAGACAATTGCACGCCCCAAACTCGGAGGTGCCTGAGCTCAGAGACGCTGGTGAGGTTGCAGGTTGCTGCGTTCAGTGCTGCTAGCGGCGGCCTGTTGGCAGCACTGGGCGAATATGGTAGGACTCGGTGAGACAGGTCTGGCAGCTGTGGAGAACCATGCAGCAGTAATTGAACTGACACCATTCAACCCTTCCACAGCCCTCTCCATGTGAAAAGTGAATTCCCACTACTAGTTGGGTTAGGTTTGAGCCAGTAATCCAGACACGTAGCGCCTGCAACAGCCATCAGCACAGCCAGTATCCACGGCTCGTGCTGCCTACAGCTGCCCATAGTGTCAGTACTCACCTGCCAGCAGCAAAGCTGTTGATCTCCTGCTCTGATGCCACCAGTATTGTTATGAAGGGTAGGTAATACTAGGTATCACTAGAGCCACTGATGTCCATCATGCAAGTCATCAGCATCTGCTAGCAATGCTCTCAGCACCCCTCCTGGGTGCACAGGTATCCACCACTAGTGCCCAGCATCCTGTATCAGCACTGGTAGCTACTTGTACTGGAAGTATCTGTTCAGTACTACTATCACCCATCATGTCTGTGTCTGTCACCGGCACTCTCAGGGTATCCTGGAGTACCTGCAGGAATGGTGCTGATCCTGGGACTCCCTAGCACAGAGTGACTCCGACGGGTGGGAGGAACGGTGCCTGGGCTCCAGGCCTCCGCTCACCCAGCAGATTTCTCAGAAAAAAAGATGCCATTGAAACTCCCGAGGAAGAAACATTTTTTTCTGTAATGCTGCTTTTGTCTTTGTGTGCTACTGTTGCACTGAGAAAGCAGTGCTATAATTACCTTTAATTAATATCAGCATCAATGCCCCAAGGAAATGTAAATGAACAATTGTGCCACCAGCACAATTACATTACATTAACTACCAGTAGTCCACCTCCATCATCCCCCTCTTTCTCCCATTCTCAGGAGCAGCTTGCTCATGTCATGGCTGCCGCGTGGAGGGGGTGAGATGGAAGATGAGATGTGGAAGGACACACACTGCTACGAGAGGTGGCACAACCTCAGGCATGTGGACCACAGACCAGAGGGGATGGTGGGGAGCATGGGGCAAGTGGGGCCCCTGAGCTTCCAGGCAACGAAGGCACAGGATACCGGAGGAAGCAGCCAAGGGTCCTTCCAGGGTGGTCTGTATGCTCCCATGCTGTTGTTTGCTCAGGGCTGTCCTGCTGATGAACTGATGTCCCTCTTCCACATGGTTCAAGACACTTTTGGTGAACTATGGCCTCGGACGCTCTGCAGCCAAACCTCACTGGAGAATCAGCTCACATTTATTGATCCCCCAAGCCCTGGTCCAGGAGAGAAGGGTCACAACCTGCCCTTCTGTAGCCCATGTGGTTCTGTTGGACTTGAAGCGTGGCTGGAGAAGACCTTGAAGAGACTGATCTGGTGTTCATGATCCCTGACATTGCCACCTCAGAGCTGGCTGCAGCTAAATGGCAGAAAGAGGCAACTGAGCAAAGGATCCTATTGCCTGCTGGGGTCTCCAGGCGAAGTCAATGAGTGTTTCAGTCATGACTGAGCCATGGAAAGCACAGCCTGCCCATGTGGCAGCACGGTGGGAAGGGCAGGATGCTCCTTCCCTTCCAGCCACCAGCTCCTGGGGCCACACCAGTGTGGCTGCAACCTGAGCAGAGCAAGGTGAGCAGGGCAGCGATGGTAGGCATTCCTGGGAAGGTGCAGATGGTGCTGGGATTTAATTTTAGTGAAATGTTATGGGCTTAAAAAGCAGCATTTTGAGCTGGGTCTATGTGAGAAAGGGAGGTCTCTCCCTGGCCAGTCCCTCACCTCCCACTGCAGGGACTTTCTCCTTCTCTTCCAAACTTGAAAGAGCCTCAGCAAACTGCCCGTATCTGCTTCTTGTTAAACCCAAGAGGAAAAGAAGTCTTCGTGTCAGGGAACCAGCAAAGTCATCTGCCTGGGCTTCTCTGTTTTGCAGGCAGCCCCACATGAGACCCAGAGCTGTGGCACCAGAGAGAGGCCGTGGGTCCGAGCGAAGGTCCTGCCAGCACAGCAGGGACATCCGTGGGGACGGAGCCGGCATGCAGGTCCATCATAGGGGCTGTAAGATATGGGTGAAGAGCTCAGCCAAGCCTGCAGGCTCCCAGTGATGACCAGCACTGCTGAATGCAACGTTCCTCTCCTCCTGCTATCATCATCCCTAGTTTGACTTCCTTGTACTACTTAGATTTACAGACTGTAAATTCAGGTACAGTCATTACAAACATCTGTCTTGCTCTCCTCTAGGAAATAGGCCATAGCATCGTTCTGTCTAAAACCAGCAACAGAAATAATAAAAATAAATATATGTATGTTCTTGTACCTCTAATCTCATAAACATTTATCTGGATAGAAAAGAATACATTTAGCTCCTTTGGGTCTCCTAGAAAGAATTAAATTTTGTATGAAGGATGCTTGGTGCCTGATTTGAGAGCTGTCACTGCTTCGTGTTCAAAGGAATGTGAAGGGAAGGGAGAAGGGGTGCTGCGGGGAGGATGGGGAGCACAGATGAGATATGGCTGTTCATAAGTGATGAGTAGCCAGCATTAAGATTCTTCTGAAGGAAGTATGGATGGAAAAATACGTGTGTGCAAACACCACAGGAAACAATTGAGCAAAGGTGGGATGAGCGGTAAAGCCCTGCTGAGCTGTGAGGAACTTATTCCTCTCTCCAAGCCCAGAAGGCTGGCACTCCTGGCAAAGGTCCTGACACAGGTGACTTGTCAGCAGAAGAGTTCTGTTGGGGTCATGGGAGGGGGGAAACAAGGTTACAGCACATCACATGTGCTGTTCCTCTTCCTGCTCTCCCAACAGGAAGGCACCCGGGACACAAAGACAATGCACTAGTCTTGCTGAAGATTTATGGAAGCTGAAGCAAGTAAGAGGCTGAGGCAAAATATCCAAACCATCACAGCTGCTGACTGCTAGAGGGTGTAAAAGACCGATCCAAACCCCACACCATCGTCAAGCAAGAGGAACCTCAGAGACACAGTGGGGACCCAACAGCAGTGTTCCTTTAATTTTATACACAGGTGAACTTGGCAAGACCTCCTGGACACACGCCTTGGAGCTTACAAGCACATGAAGGAGGATGACTCTGGAGAGAATGAGTTTGGAGTGACCCAAATCTGTTTCATTTGAAAGAAATACCACCATCCCTTCAGTAAGAGCTTATATTAAATTTTGTTTCATTAATTTACTAAATAAACACACAGTCAACTAGGGTCTGCTCTGCCTGACTAGAGCTTGAAGCTTGGGCAGGCCAGCAGCACCAGAGAGAAAAGGAGGGGGATAATTCCCTGTGGATGAGGGTTACCAAATCTTAGCATGGGAACAGCAGAAAACACTTTTGTGGTTCCCGGTGGAGCAATGTGGGACGGAGCTGTGTGGAACAGCACCGAGCCACTCCGCTCCGTGCAGTGAGATAACGATGCCCACAGCAGCACCCAGCAGGACAGAGGGAGGCTTTCACAGAGAGATCCCACTGGCCAGCGGGTGGCACAGTCCCTCCCCAGGGCCCAGGTACACTGGCCTGTGTCCACATGGCTGGTCAGCCTGTGGCTGCTGAGAGGGAATTCATAATCCATGCTGTCGATGGCCTCCCAGGCAGGAGCTCCTGGGGCGCAGAGGGCAGCCATGGGCTGGGCACGCTGGAGGCTCTGCTGGGGCTGCTGCCTGTCTCCGTGGGAGGAGGGCTCCTGCACAGTGCCCGGCTGGCAGCGTGAGCGTGGGGGCTGCTGCAGCAGTCCACAAGATGCTGTTCATGATGGCAGATGTTCCTCTGAGGGCATGGGGAACAAGGAGGGTGTGGGGCAGACCCAGCAGGGTGTGAAACAATGAAGGAGAAGGGCAAGTAGGAGGGACTGAGGAGCCTTCATTAGCCTGGCATCATGATGCTGAGGGTAAAATTGGTCCGGACAGCAACAGACTTGAAGAGAAGAAATTCTTTAATTGCCTTCACACTGATGCCAGGGAGCCTAGATAATACACTCTGCTCACATATGGACACAAATCTGACCTAGTTGTGCTCCCAAAATCTGGCTTTGAGTGTCACATAACTGAAGCATTAAAATCAGTAAATGTTAAAATCAACACTTTTAGGGAGGAATAAGGGCACAAAGAGGGACACAATGCCATGGCAGGCAAGGTCGGCTTTTTGAGTCATATCTACCTGTCAAAATCTGCATCCTAGCAAAGGAAGCAGAAGACAGACAATGTATGGGGCCTTCCACAAGCCACCAGCTCACCCTGGTGAGCTTGACAGCTTGCAAGCATGTTTGTGATATGTCTGGAAGACAGGCTGCCTTGTTACAAGGAACAGAACTGGAGAGACGTGTGCCAAGAACTGTATCCTGGTGTGACCCCAAGGTGGACTTGAGGGACATGGTGGCTAAACAGCTGGACATAAGACAATGATACAATATCATGGTTAAAATGAGACTCTGCCTGCATCAGTGAGGGATCCCTGCTGGTTGGCCCTAGAGCAGCACTCCTGCTTTGAGACACAGCAGCAGCAGCATGGGAGAGAGCCTGTGAAGGGCTGGGAGGCACACTGATGCAGTGCAGCTCAGCTCAGGGAGCCCGTGCTGGTGCTGGAAGAGAGCAGCCAGCCCAACAGAGGGGCAAGCGTGTGCGCATATGCGCCAGCGTGCGGTGCCCGGGCTGCTGGCTGGCCATGGGGCACACTGTGTCTGGGCACTGGCAGCTGTCAGTCATTCAGCCCCAGATTCAGCGCAAATACCCAGGTCCTCCCTTCCCACCCCACCTCCACATCACTGGACTCGTCCTGAGGTCATCCTACTTCTACAATCAACACCGGGCCGCTGGGGCAGAAGCTGCCAGCCCTGAACCAGAAGTTTTGCTTTCATTTTCATTTGTATAATGAAGTTGTGCAAACCTCAGCCTACACTTCCTTCAGATGGGCTTTTCCCTCTCCCCTCGGAGGACCAGAGGACTGCTGTCCCTTGCTCCCTTTAAGGCGAGGGGAAACTCTGTCCCTCCAAGTGGGCTGCAGCCACTTTCCTTTTCCTGCCCAGGGTGGGATGTCCAGGCTGGCCCTGCTTCCCGTGAGTCACCAGCACATCCCAGCTTCCTTCTGCAGAGCCCTGGAACCAGGGCCCTAATTACAGGGCAAGACTAGCGGAAACAAGCTTATTATTTACAAGGCTAATGAAAATTAATCATGCCTCCCCCTCTCTTTCTTGTGGGAACAGTCATCTTAAAGAAAGTAGATTATAAAAGCATTATGGGTGACTGCTGCGCTGGTTTTTGGCACTGACCGGGAGACTGTGTGTGGGCTGCAGGCTTTGCCTGCAGGTCACCTGAAACTCAAGGGTTAGAAATACCTAAAAGCAAAGTGCAGCTTGTTCTTCCCTCTCCCCATGCAGGCCTCCCCTCTGCTCCTAGATGAGACAGGGAATAGATGGAGCTCTAGCCCTAGAGCTAAGCCACACAGGTTGTAAAGCCCTTTGGTGCTTTTCCAGGCAGCTGCTGCTTCTCCCAAAGCCTGGACCTCTTTGGCATCATCTGCCTTCTTGCAAACAAGAAGTGGCGCACGGCTGGTCCCACCCCAGTAACTCACAGCCCACCCAGCCCAGGAGGTCAGGAATCCCCCAGGGCAGCCCAGTGCAGCCCAGTTAGCTCCATGCAGGCAAGTGGGTCTCAAGAGTCCAGCAGCTCCACACTCCAGCCTGCTGCACAATGCACGGGTAGACAGTAAGACACTGTGCAAAGCCAGGCAAAGAGGAAAATATGTCAAGGAGTAGTTCATGTTGCACAGGTGTGGAAAAACAGAGCATCCTGTACCAGCTGGAGCCACTGGCTCCAGAGCAAGTGCTGCTGGCCTCTCCTGCAACAGAAGGATGAACCCTGTTAAATGCTAAAAACATCACCCTCACCCAAACCACCACCGTCACTCAGGGGGAGCTGAGATATGGGATAGGGAAGGTCAGTCATGGAGACAGGGAAAGACCTCCAGCCTTTTAGATCTGCCCAGTGCCAGCTCCTGTAGTTCCTGCTGTGCAAAGGGCTCCCCAGGATGTAGCGCTGTGTGCCCTGACCCTGAGCTCAGCCCCAGGCTGCCCTATCTGCCCCCTGTGCTGACCTCATCCCTCCTTTTCCAGGCTTAAAGATCTCCACAGCCATGAGCAGCCTTCCTCTCTTTAGGGCTGTGCAGGCTAGGAGTGAGGAAGGCAAGGCAGGGGCAATTGGGAGACCACCCCAGCCAGCTTTGGAGCTGATTGCCTGGATCAGGATCTGGGATGGAGGGAGATGAGGACCAGGCTCCAGAGCCAGGCTGAAGGGATGCTTCCTGGAGGCCTGTCTGGGCAGCCCCGGGGGAGTGCTGTGTGGAGGAGCCTACCCTATGGCTTCTGCAGTAATTAACTGTTGCTTTGGAGATGACAGGAAATAAGCAGGATGTCAATTTTCAATTTCCCAGATGTGTATAACCAGTTTCTAGCAGGCAGCCTGAAAATAAATCTCCATCAGTCTAGTTACCGCTTAATTAACATCACTAGCTACAACATGTATTCCCCAGCCCAGACAAAGACGGAGCTCATCCACTATTGATGTATGATGAGACAGAGCCAGGGCATGGCTGGTGGGAATTCTTTAGCCTGGAACATCAGACCTGCTGCCCAACGTGCTGCACTTGTCCTGCTCAGGCAGGAGAACTCTGCCTCAGCTTCCCTGTATTGGCCTGGGGCAGGGGCAGCTGCTGTGACCCCCCCAGAGCTGGCTGCTTTGGGGCGCAGTTGGCACAGATAACAGATCTGGTGAAACAACTAGAGCTTGTTTCCCTTTTGCATAGTTTGGAACAAGGAAGAAAAGAGGGTCCTGCGGGTGAAATGCTTTCTTGTGCTACCACTCTGCAGCAGAAAAATCTCCTTTCCATGAGAAAATCATGCTTAGTTTTCCATAAAAAAGGGTGGTTTTGGAAGTGAAGAGCATTGGCCATTCCAGAGAAAGATTTTGGTAAAAATAACAGTAAGCATCCTGGAACTGTCACGAAAAATGGCTCCTGTGTCCAAAAGTAGTTTTAGCAAGGCCCAGCCACCAAATCCCAGCTACCAAAGCCCTACCACCTGCTGAATTCTGGCCAGCAAAGCTGGGCTGCAACCTGTGGGCACTGGGGTCTGAGTGCTGCAGTCTGCTGATACCCGCCCCCCCCCCCATCCCCGATGTGATGGAGGTGCCATCCCAGTCACCCAGGTCTGTGGCAGCTGCTGGCTGCCCAGCGCCAGCCCTGGGCTCACAGGGGCAGCAGTGTGGGCAGCACAGCCACCCTGAGCACAGACTCAGGAGACCCTCTCTCCTCGGCACATGCACCTACACAGTGTGCAGAAAACCAAGTGCTGTTCTTGCATGAGAGCCAAGGGAAGGAGCCAGGAGACCCAATGGACCAGTAGAGTGGAGAGGCTGGGGTGTGAAAACCCATCCTGGCTGGTGGCAAGACCCACAATGACAGAGAGACCTCTAGGATGGGACATTCATGGTGAGACAAGAACGGCTTGTTCCTGATGGGAACGACAGTGGGAGGTTCCCTTGGTTTTGCGAGAATCAGAGCCATGTGAGGCCTCGCACCAGCCTAGCTACAGTAAGACATCAAAATCTCTTGCCTGCCTGAGGAATGCGAAACACCCTTCTGGCCAGAGCCATCCAAGGAGAGCTTGCCTCTCCTATATCCAAAGGATAGATGCCTCCACTGAGCTGGTTGGTAGCAAAGTTGCTGGCAGTCAATGAGCCGGGTTCCATATCAGGGGCCAGGGCTGCAATCCCCCTTCCCACACAAGCCAGAGAGATCTCAGGCACAGTCCATATGCAGTCAGCTAGCCTAAGCCGCTGGCAAGCTCCCAGGGCTGTGGCATGCAGCTGCATGCCCAGACCCCACCAGAGCTGAACCCTGCTGCTTTCTTCAGCTGGCCACCTTCTCTGCTCTTTTATTTGCTCCCCATCGGTGATTTCTGCTCACATGCTATCTCCTCACCCTGGTTTGCAATGAGAGGTAATGCTGTCTCCACCAGGTGACCTAGCAAAGAGCACATAGGCTTGTTAGCATTAGCCCATGCGAAAAAGAGGAAGGAGACAAGACGAAAGAATCCATTTTCATATGTATATGGAAAGAATCCATATACAACTCCTATCATCATCCTGCTTGGCACTTGTCTTCAAAGCACTGTACAAACATTAACTAATTAATCCTCCCAACACTCCTGGGAGGAAGAGACACATTAATATGACTCTCATTTTAGATGCCTTGTAAACATAAAGGATAGATGGGCCAGGAGATAGCAGGCAGGCAAAACCAGGAGGTTATGCCTGTTACTCCATTCTTCCTGTTGAGTATCACAGGATTGGTGAGTCAGTGGCTGTGTCCCCGGCAGTTAGCCGGTGTACCCACGCATTGGAGGGTGCCGAGGGTGGAGAGGAGTGGCAGAGGTGCAGCACAAGGCAAAACAGGGAGTGCTGCAGAAATACATGAGAGAGTGAAATGTCCCATCTGAAACAGGGAGCCCAGAGAGAAATGCAGCTGCTTTAGCAGTGATTTTGAGAGGCTTGGTATGGGCAGGGAGCCTTCTCTCCACTCCTGTTACACATTGCAGGGGAGAGATGTAAGGCGCCCCTGGGCATAACAGCCCTGCTCTCCCTGCAGCACCTCCCCACAATGCTGTTTGTGCTTTAATCTGAATTTCCAGTTTAAACATCTCCAAACATTGCACCATTTCTTGTGTCCTTTAGCTGAACTTCTCTGCTCTAGTGTTTACCCATTAACGCATCGACAGGCCGCTGTTGCATCCCCTTTCTTTCAACAGTCCAGACAAGCCTGGCACCCTTGGGTTCTGCAGGTCGCCTCTACTCCCTTAGGATTGGCCTTGCTGGGATCTTGCATTTAATGCTTCCTCTACCCTCATCCCTAAATCTTTTTCGAGATCACTGCGTGCCAGGGTCCCCCTCCCTGGTCCTGTACAGGATGACCTGCACTCAGCACTCCTTGCAGCCGGCTGTTAGAAAGGGCATTGGCTGCAGTGAAACCTCCGTGCCAAGCAATGCAGATCCATCTGTGGAACTGTGCCGTGTTTGCCACTGGGGCTGGCAGGGAAGCGGGCCACCTGCCCACAGCCGGCGTCACTCCCTGTTCTCTGCGTCTGGCCTCCTGGGCTTCTCCAGCCTATTTCAGGGGATCACCAGGGGTCTGGGATCTCCAAAGTCAAGCCAAGGTCCTGCCGTTTTCTCAGGAGCTGTGTTTAGTTGGCCCCGTCCAATAGCATCATGGAAAGACTTGCCTGCTGTGCCTGAAATTATAGCTGCTAAATTTTTTAAATACAGCAGCATACGAAAGCCAAAACCAGAGATCAGAGGCTCTTCCCACTCGTCTGCTGAGACACAGTCCACCTGCATAAGGTCTTACAGTCTTCACTGAGTTTTTCTGGAGATTGCTACATCTAGTGCTAGGAGGCTTAATTTGATAAAGCTGGAGAAAAAGATTCTTCGCTGTGAGGGCAGCGAGGCGCTGGCACAGGCTGCCGAGAGCAGCTGTGGGTGCCCCATCCCTGGCAGCATCCAAGGCCAGGCTGGACGGGGCTTGGAGCAACCTGGTCTAGTGGGAGGTGTCCCTGCCCACGGCAGGGAGTGGGAACTAGATGGTCTTTAAGGGCCCTTCAGATCCAAACCTTTCTGCGATTCTATGATAAAACCTGGCACAGAACAGCTGTGCTTTTGGGTTAGACCCAGACCAATCTCATACAAACACAGATGCACTTGGTAGAAAAATACATTTTTTTCTGGTCCCTCTCATACAGGGAGATTTGAGTATAAGTAGTTCCTGTTCCTCCAAGGGGCCCTGCACCAGTCAAGCGCTAATTGAAGGTTTCAGGTCAGCTGCCACTAGCCCAGAGATACCTCACTATTTCTTCCACTGTCTTTCCTACAACAGCCCCAGTTGGGATCACCTCCAGCTTCCCTGCCTGGGGGAGGTCTGCCCCGCCAGGGGACTGTGCAAACATTCAGCTAAGGAGAGGAGACCCGTGGGCATGGGTCCTCAACCCCCATCTTGCCTTTGCCTCTGCTGAGCCAGGGACAGAGATATGCTCCTTGCCACTCCAATTCAGAGAAGCCAGAGGACAAGGCAGGGAGGGAAGCTGCTGAATTTACAGAGTAGCCTGCATTCTGCAAGCTGAGCTGGCTGCTCTCCCTGCTCCAGGGGGAGCTGACCCAAACTGAGTCACAAGGATTCCATTTACCTGGGAAGGGCAGGGAGCTTCAAGAAATCTGAGGGGTTGTGGAAGTGTTTGGGGTTGGAAATCTCCAGATGGGAGAGTTGGACCAGGTATGTCATTTGGGGATGACACCAGAACCTCTGAGAAGAAACTTCCCATGGTCAGGGTACCTGGGCTTAGGTTTCAGGTCTCTGGGGGCTAGCTGTGTCTGCTGAATGTCCCACATATGAGCATCTGCAGGGCCCAGGAAACAAAAGATGCCAGACTGTGGGACAAAGCATCAACATCAGCGCAGGGGCCCTCCTAGTAGAAATGCTGTCCAGATATACAGCACTGAGTGATGGCCGGCCATCGCTTACTGCCTGTTTACACCCTTCATCCCTCGATCAGTCCACCTTAGCTCCACGGGGCTTTTCTTGTAAGGAGATAGAGGCACAGGTGGCGAGCTGACTCAGCCCTACTCTCCCACCAGTTCCGTGCCCAGAACCACCTCGTGCCTGCGGGAGCTGGCTGCACCTCAGCTCCTTCCGCCCCTCAGTGACGTTTTCTGCCCGTGTCCTCTGGCACCTGCACTCTCTGGCCCTGATTCTCCAAGTGCCTGATTTGCACACTGCATTCATGTGAATGCCGTTTGTTGTTCCAGAAAAAAAAAAAAAAAAGAAAAAAAGCAGCAGCATTTCTGGCCATGATGACTGCCGCGGGGGCCTGCGTGCTGTCTGCCTCAGAAGCACATCGGCAGCCCATGTCGGTGCAAGCTGCAGCTCTCCCAACACATTCAGCTGGCTGTGATGTGACACAGGGCAGCCTGAGTGTAACGCCCCATGGGGATCACTCCTGTGCCCTGCAGGCATGGCACTGCTCTCAGGGGTGGAGAAAGAGCAGCAGTGGCAGAAAGGCTGGAGACTACAGACCTAAGAGGCACCTTCTATAGCAAATCCCTGGGGGGATGCTATAGGGCAATAGTATGCCCCAGTGTAAGCAGCAGCAAGGGCCTCTGTCCCTTGTGTGAGCTCTGTGCTCTGCAGCAGGGTACCATTCCCCGTGGTTTCCCTGGCCATGTCCCCACCATCCTCATGCTACAAGCCAGCCCCGAACCGTAGTCAGACATTGGTACCCAGCCTGTATCAGGTCCTAGGCAGCAGAATGGCCTCAG
Organism: Falco biarmicus; assembly: GCF_023638135.1. Classification (NCBI taxonomy): domain Eukaryota; kingdom Metazoa; phylum Chordata; class Aves; order Falconiformes; family Falconidae; genus Falco; species Falco biarmicus. The sequence goes on from NC_079297.1 coordinate 891,148, forward strand.
CTCAAGAGATGCACCCACCCATGGGCATGGTGAGGAGAGGATGTGCACGGTGGCAGGGTGGGGGGGTGAACAACACTGAGCCTAAACTACAGTGGTGGAGCGCACTGGTCTGCATTCAACAGCTGCAGGCACTGCTAAGACAAAGGGGAGGCAACCAGGAGTGCACTGCAAAGCAGCTTAAAATAGGCCAGCAGTAAAAATGGAATAACAAAGGCAGAGGCAAGTCACAGAGACATGCAACCAAAAGAACAAGCTGGGCCAAGGAGGAGCAGCCCTGAAGGGACGCACTTTGGCAAGTACCCGGCAGGGAGCTCCCATGCACTCGGGTTTGGCTGCTGGGAGAGCTGGTCCATGGGCACTGGCTTTCCCTGGCAAGAGGCAGCTGAGGCAGACCCTCTGGGACCAGGCACGGGTGCCACCAGTCAGCACAGCACGTGATCTGGCCTTGACCAAGCTGCAGGAAGGATGTCCTCAGAGGAAGCCCCACCAGCCCTTTGGCCAGGCAAGGGGCATGCCTGGGGGGCACCAGCTGGGGCCCCTGCTGGCCCCCCTACCCACCCTTTGCTGCCCGAGCAATGGAAGGGAGCAAGCAGCCCCCGCACACACCCCCCACTCCCAGCCACCCAGCCCCATAGCTGCACCTGGCCCCGAGCTGCCCTGGCACCCTGGGGCTGGATGGAGAGTGCTGGCAGGACTCTCCATCACCCAGCGACAGACACCACTCAGCCAGAGCCACGCATACCTGGGGGTCCGCCAAGGCCTCCTGGTCTTCCTCCTCCCCAGCCGCAGCCCTCCCACTCCCCTCGGCAGTTGCTACGGAAGGACCGTTGCCAGGAGATGAGGTGCTGGATCCCTGTGGTGGGCATCCTGCCAGCCCAGCGGGGACAGGGCTGGTGGCCACCCCCGTGGCAGCCAGCTCACAGGCATTGGGAAGTGTGGCTGCACTGGCTGGCCTGGAGGAGCCGGCGGCAGCAAGTGATGCCTCAGCACCCAGGGGGAGACAGGGATGGGAGCGACCTGCTGCGGGGCAGACGCCCACCCTGGGCTCACCACCCCTTGTAGCATCATCCCTGGGTGCCAGGAAAACACATGGCCAACTCTGCAATGGTCACACAGGCATGTGACACAGGTGCACGGCACCTCCCTTGCCAAAACCAGAGTGGGTCTCGCAGCAGCCTTGTGAGGCAGTGCCCACCATACCCATCTTCACTCAGTGATGCCGGAGCTGCCATGCAGCCCCTCTCCGGGAACGCAGGCTCCTTGCTCTGACCATGTGCCACTTCTGGTTGCATGGCTGCTCCCCTGGGGATGGGGGGTGTCCTGTTGCTTTGCCCTGTTGGGAAAAATCCCAGTACAAGTAATGGGAGGGGCCCACAGGGAGAGAACATAACCTGATCCTGCTCCACCCCTTGGGGAGCTGGTGAGGGACTCCAATTACCAGAAAGTGCTGGTTTATTCCCCATAAGGTTGGATCCTAACTCTGGACTGGTGCAGCAGGGGAGTGCCCCAGAAGGTACCAGCTGGTGAATGAGAAAGGGAAAGATGCACAGGTGTGGCAGGACAGCCCTTTCCACAGGTGGCCAGGTGAGAACACTGTGCCCTAATCTGGCAGCCCAACAGTCTGACGAAACATGAAATCCTGCCTCTGAAGAAAAATCCCAGCAGAAAGGACATCTAACACTGACTGCAAGCAAACATCCTCCAGGCACCCAAGGCCCTTTTGAGGGAGCTGTGGGCTTTCGATTCTCTCTAACAGATCACTTTTTAGGAGCTTGATCCCATTCTTGCCATTTCCTAATACAAAGCACCGGCACCTCCATCGGTGAGCAGGATGTGCTGTAGCCACGGTCCCCAGCCACCAGCCAGGCACAGGGGCACATTGCAACTCCTCTGCATCCCCTGGCGTGAGGGGTCTCTGCAGCAGAAGCAGCGCTGGCACTGCCCTCTGCTCTCACACCATCTGTGTCCCACGGAAGGGGATGCAGGAAAATAAGAGCCTTCCCCAGTGTGGCCTGTGGTTCAGAGGACTCTATCAAGGACTTTGCGTGGCTAAAATCACCCATTTACTCTGCTCAGCTCAGCACCCTTCTCTGGGTGCCTGTCTGCAGTAATGCCTCATGTAAACAGCTAAGAACAACGATCCCCCCTTCACAGAGGGCGAACTGAGGCACAGCAGCACGCCCAGCCATGCTTCGCAGGGCTGCACTAGGTGTCCCGCTTCCCAGCTCTCTCACTGCCCCCGTCTGCTTGAATAATTCAACCGTCGCCCTGGGAAGCCAGAAAAACTCCGCTTCAGTCTGTTGTATGGCAAGAAACTGGGAAAAACAAGTATGCCAGAATGCTGATCTTAACATGCAGCTGTGGGGTCCACCAGCACTGGGTCGTGAGCCCCCTTGTTTGCTCCCCAGCAGGCCCTGGGCAGCCATGCATGTTTGCAGCTTGTGGTGGAGCAGAGAGATGAGAGCAAGTTTGGGAGGCTGAGGAAAGCTCAAGGTTCTGCAACAGGAAAGGACCTGAGCACTACCCACACCAGGAGAGCAACCTGCAGCAGGGATACCAGTGGACCTCTGCAGACAGCAGACCCTTGCGTGCTTCGGGAACAGCACCCCTGGGATAAGCCCCAGCCCTACGGTCTCAAGCTGTGGGATGCCCACACGGCCCCAGCTTGCTGGCAGTTGGACTGGCACACTGTTCTGGTTTGGAAATCAGGGTGCAACCACCCACCAGGTACTGCTGGAGCAGCTGCCATGGGAAAGCCATCACTCCAGGCTGCAGATGTCAACTAACGCCTCAAAAAAGACTGCATCTGACACAGTCATCCTTCAGCTTTAAACATCTCATTCTGGGTCATTTATTTCCTTGTTTCTGAGACATAAAACTGGACAGGACAGGCAGGCAGCTGCACTGGGCTCGTGTGCCCTGCAGACATCTGCGAGCAGGGCCAGCACAGCTCCCATCAGCTGACTCCCTGCACGAACATCACATCACATCTCCCTGCACCAGCTCCCCAGGGGTTAAGGCCCTGCAAGAGCCACAAGGCTGCAGGAGCCAGGGGCAGGCTGACACCGCTGAGCTGGTGGCCAGGGCAAGCAGTTCACAAGGACTTGCCTTCAGCACCACACGAAGGAGACCTGGTTGAGCTGAAGCTTGGGGGGCAGGGGCATGGGATGCAGGAGGGACCACAGCCATCCCACCATACGCACAGCTCCTCACGCCACAGTCCCACTCTGACCCCACAGCACTGGTGGCTGCAGCCCTGAGCAAGGAGACCATTGCTACCTAAATCACAATGAATGCACATAACCCTCACCCCCAGCCTGTCTCAGGAGTTCAGCGAGATGCTCCCTCTCTGGGTGCTTGGGCACAGTCTCAGCAGAGCAACTCTTGTGAACGCTGGGCTGCAGATCAGGGTCACCCTCTCGGGGCTGTGGCAGAAGGGCTCCCTGGAAGTGCTGCCACCCAGGGCTTTGCCATACCTGCTTTTAGGCATCCTGCTCCCATCCCTAGCTCCCAGGGGATCAAGGCCTCAGGAGCTCATTGTGGAGCCATCTCTTCCACTTGGACAAATCTGCCTCTGGTGTCTGGGGCTCAGGCAGAGCAGTTCCAGCACCCCACTACTTGAACACAGGACATCTGCTCCTGAGCAGGACGGCAGCATGAACAGCACGCCTACAAATCTGACAATGATCTCTCTGACCCAGATCAGCCAGGTATTGAGACCCTCAGCCAAACCACAGAATAGCTTCAAAAGCATACAATATGTAATATTAATCGAGAGCCACAGAGACAAATGCTTGGTCCTAAAGAAACACAGGGAACAAGACAGAAACAGACTATCAGAAGCAGTCCTGGGTTCACTGCAAACAGGAAAGGAACAACACAGACTCACCAAGACAACCCTGAGACATAAGCACTTCACAGGAGAAGGAGATTATAAACCACAAAAGCCCTTTTACCCAAAATTTATAGCAGATATGTCTCACCCCCCCCCCCCCCCATGCTACACACAGAACTGGGATTCACAGCTACAGTTTACACTGCCACACGCCTGCTCTCATAAGCAATTCCTCAAGTCTTCACTTCACCACCATCATTAAAACACCTTACATCTTTCCTTTAGAAAAAAGAAAATAAACCCAACAGCAAATACCTTTTTTCCTTGTAAATACTCGTTTGCAAAGCCATGGCAGTGGTGATGGCTGGTGGTACAGCCACTGCCCCCACTGCTGCTGCCAGAGGCAATAGGACAACTGCCCCATAGCCCTGCAGCTGTAGGTCCTTAAGTCCACTTCAGCCTGGCCAGGCTCCACCCTGGGGAGGGTGTGGAGCAGGTGTGGGGCTTGTTTTCCACAGAACAATTTGCACCTGAGCCTGTACAAGCCCCTCTGGGTCTCTGGGGCAGTACAGTTTCCCCCACCCTCCCACCCCCAGCTGAAGCTGCCCACACTGCAGTGCCACTTTGCACTTCTGCAGGAAATTTCCAAGGCTTTTCCCCCAGCTCAGAGTTCAGCAGCCCATTTATTCATTCACAAACACACACAGCACCTGGCCAACTCGTGTGAACTTCTCAGCTCACAGCGCAGGCTTTCGTGCGCTGCAGCTCCAGCAGCAACGGGCTGATGTGAAAGCCCAGCTTGCTATCCTGTATTTTAAGTAGCAAAGCTCTGGCCTTCTGATTGCAGCGGTATGACGGCATGCCAAATAGCTTGATAAATCAGAAAGAAGCAAATAAATCTTAGCATGTGGTGTTTTCAAAATCTTCCATCTCTGGCTTTCTAGAAAGCCAAACGTGACATCTGAGCATCCAGCACTGATTGCCCTGGACTCCCATGTCTGGAAACACAACGTGTTTCTAAAACCACTGGTACTTCTCTGCAGGCCTCCTTCTGAAGCCCTACAGAGCCCGGGAAACCTCTGTGTTGGTGAGGATGAAGGAAGCTGGGGCTAACGAGGGTGCCTGCATGACCCATCCTGGGGGGGACACAGGCTCCTAGGTGTGCTAGGGGGCTTGGAGCCCCCACAGTCTTTTCCTGATGTGTCTCTCGCTATTGAAGATGGAGGGAGCCACAGGCATGTTAGATGGGTCAGCCCTGACCTGAATGTCCTCAGGGATGGATCCTACTGGTGGTGCACAGCTCCTGCCTGGGAGCATTGGCTTTCACCCCAGTCAGCTCTGAGCATGGGCAGCACTTGCCATCGGCTCCCCTCCTTCAGCTCCCCCCCTTGCAGGCACCCTAGACCCTCCTGCCCACGCAGACCCTCCTGCCCACACTCCTCATGGCCTCTTCCAAAGCCCAGTCACTCTCAAGAGCAGTGCTGGTAAGATACATACTAGGTTATCCAGGTTCCAGGACTACCTCTCCCCTTCCAAGCATGCACATGTATGCACACATGTGCTGACACTCACACACGTGCAGGCACATGCACAGGACAGGTGCTGACACAATTTTGCAGGCTGTGACACAAGCCAGAGCCACTGAAAGTACCCAAGAGAAGAAGGAGCAGAGAAGAGGGAGATAAGTTTGTCAAGACCCCAGGAGTGCTCAGGTGACAGCAGCAAGCCGGGGACAAACAGGATTACTGATCCCCCAAAGGAAGAGCTTCCTGGGATCTTCTGCCTCCCTCCCCACCTCCAGAGCTCTCCTTGCATGGCCCAGCGGGCTCTGGCGTGTGGCGATGGGGCTGCTTTGTGAACCTCACCCACGTCAGCAGGTTAGCTGCTTTCCCACCCTCGGCATCACCCCTGTGCCAGAACCACTGGTGTCCTGTGTGCCAGTCCATGTGGCCTCTGCGCACCTGCGCTGAGGAGGGGACATTCCCCCCCCCCGCCGGAGCAGAGCAGCAGGGGGCACAGGCTTCTGCCAGGGCAGTGTCCCCATGGGCTGCCTGCACCCCACCTGCTGCAGCGAGGGGCTGGGGGCAGGCTGGGGCTGGGCTGGCAGCAGGCATGCTCACCTGTAACTGCCAATACCCCTCGTTTTGTCCCACCTGGTATTTTTTATGAGGTGGTTGCTGAAAGGTCAGGCCTTCTTCCAGGCATGCTTCTGCACTTGGGCTCTGGAGTTACCCTTCTCCAAATCCCTGTTAAGTCACTTAAACCTTTTGGTGCCTCAATTCTCCATCTGCAAAGCAAGGCTTACAATATTTCCTCCGTCTGTCTTACCAGGATAGCTCATAAGCCATTTGGGACTGGAAAAGTGTCTGAATATGAATTTGTGTCTGGCTCACACAGTGGGACCCTGGGCTCGTTAGGGGCTAATGTGATCACTTGTGCTGTGTCTAGCAAGGAGAAACACAATGCCATGGGTACTTGTTCCTGTGCTCAGAGATGGGAGTTTAGCAGGGATGACACTGCACATGCTCCCAAGGCTGCCATGTCATTCCAAATTGCACTGCCATGTAGCAAGTGTGGTGGTCTCAGCTCAGACATTCACAGACACCAATTTATCTTGTGCTGTTATTTGACAACAGACTCTTTGCTTAGGGGTCAGGACATGTCACAAATATCCTTCAAAGACAGGGCTGCTATTGTGCTTGTGTGTTCACACATATTTACACTGTACAGAAGCGCAACACCTCAAATGAGAGTTATGCTCACCTAAAGCTGTGATGAACATCCTTCTTTTGCAGCCTCCCTGCTGCATCCCTGCACCTGTCCTTCAAGGATGGCTGTGTAAGGACAATGCAAATAAACAGAGAGTGACCAGGGGAAACAAGATGGTGCCGACCTCAGCTCACCCTCAGACATCTCTAAACCATCACGGCTGAGCATTCACACCTTTGCTGCTGTGGCACTCCCCACATGGGGATTCAGCAGCAGAAACTCTCCAGAAAGGCATGCACTCTAATAGGGCAAAAGGGCCCAGGGCTTCCTGGGGCAGTCCTGGGGGAATCCTGGTGACAGAACCAGGGAATCTGGGGATTGCACAATACCTGTTGTAGGATGGTTCAGAGAAGGGTCAAAGGTGGGGAAAGGGAGGGATCCGGATAGAACAGGGGGGAAGCATGCATTCTGTCCTGCCTTCTTATTTTCCTGTGGTGCATCCTTGTGAGTGCGTGTGACCCAGATGCACTAGTGAACTTCAAGCCAACTAGCCTGTGCAACGGGCAGTGCTGGAGTCAGCCCGCACAGCCTGAGGGTCTGGGAGGTGGATACTGAGGTGACGCATGAAGGGTTTTCCCCCCGAGCTGTGAGCCTCAGCAGCAGGATGGGGCTGTTCATGCTACCTGTAAGCCTGTGTTAGGCTGTGCCTGCAGGGTGTGTGCCCAGTGGGGAGCTGGCTCAGCCTTGCTGCTGGCAGGACCTGGCAACAGTGGTAGGAAGCGGTTCCTTAACTCGACCAGATCTGTGGGACCTTCAGTCCACAGGACTGAATTACCCTGAACAGTCCTGGCCAAGGACATGCTTAGAAATAACATCTGGGACAGGACAGGCTGAGAATCCTATTAATTGCTTGGTTGTTCTGTGGTGTGTTTGCATGCTGCACCTGAATAAGTACAGCTCAAGAGTGTCATTGTCAAAGTTGCAGCTGGGATGCAGGTTTGGTGTTAACAGCCCTGAGAGCATGCCAGGAAAGCTGCTTTTTGGCACCTTAATCTATGTGCTAATAGTAAGATGATAATATATTGAGCCCTACCTAGTCCTGCCTTTGAAACTATTCATCATCAGGGCACCTTGTGCTGCTGGCTGGTAAGTGTAATGTACTGCCAAGCAGGATGAGCTGACTTATCGTCACAAACACCTCCAGAGACAAGACAACATCAGGATGCCAAAGAGCACCAGCCTAAAATGGCTTCTGGCCATCTCTTGCTTGCACCTCTGCACACAGCGCTGTCACGGCCATCCCACCCCATTCAAGTATTGAGGATTTTTCTGTCCTAGCTGTTCCATGGGGCAGGGATGTTCCACCCTTTGCTTTACAGAGGTTTAGCAGCCAGTGGCTCATTCAAGATTCTGTGAGAAGCATGTGATGGACTTGAGGGGGGCAAATCCATGCCCCAATACTCAAATCTGGGCAGTCATCCAGCCTGTGAGGCAGCTCTGTCCCAGGGTCAGTGTCCTGCTGGCAGCTGGGGGGGCTGGGAGGGTGGAAGCTGGCAGCATCGCTCTGCACTGATCCGTATGCTCGAGCCCTTTGGTAGGGTCCTGGGTGTCTGTGCCTGCCGGCTTGCATCTGCCAGTGCTCAGTGTCCAGTGACCTCCAAACAGCTGTTTGCATGTATGGCATGAGAAGCCAGCGTGCTCCTGCTGCCCAGGCTACAGCCAGACAAGGAGGTCATGCTGCCAGCACCGTGTCCTGGTGCAGGGCTCGCACAGACAGTGCGCACAGAGCTGGCTGCCCTGGGCTGGAGAGGCACAGCTGGCCAGTGTGCAGGGACCGTCAGGAGAGGGGTTTTTGCCTGAGTGTGTACAGTGCCTGAGTGTGTACACAGAGTGCACAGTGAAGGTGCAAGGACAGTGCACGCTGCAGGTGATTGCTTCAGCCCTCACCCGCTCTGCAGTAGCAGTCCCAGCTGGCCCTTCCCCACACGGTCTTTTGATCCACAGATCTTGGAGTGCTTCTGAGCCCTTCAGAAGGGACACCAGGACATGGTGATTTGCTCTTTCCAGACCTGCTGTAGCCTGGGCTCCTGCTGAAAACTCTCACTTGCACTTGGGGACTAGGGCTGGTGGGAGACGCAGGGAAAGGCTGTGGCACTTAATGTGGTTCCTCTGGGGGAAATGTGGGCAGCAGGCACTGATCAGCAAAACCACACAGAACAAACACACTCCGCATGAGGAGCAAGCACCGGAGCCACACCACTCCTACTGCTTGGGGACATGCACGCTTTATCTCCAGGACATGGGATAGGCTGTGCCACATGCCCCTCATTCACCCCATGACTGCATCCCACTCTAAAAACATTGCATCACTCGTTGGAAGGCATGTTTGGAAAAATATTTTTTGCCACGAGGATGAATTGGGTTTTTTTGGCAGGGAGGTCACGTGCTCATCAGATCTCCCTGGTCTCCTCCACCTCAGAGGGAGACAGCGAGCAGCACCAGGCAGGGGAAGGGAAAGTGCTGGGCAGAGACGGGATGTTTGCGCTGTCAGCTGCCTCAGCTTCCTGTCCGTCTGTGATTATCTAAGAACAGCTGTTAGTGTCATGCATGGCCAAAAAACGGGAGTCGGAAGCACTAGGAGTGTGGAAGAGTGCAAGGAGCAAAGACACACTGTTGCTCGCCACTCCCACCTCCCTGACCAGCAGCAGCACACCTGCAGCAAGTCCCTCCTGGCTCTGAGGGTCCCTGCTAGCGGCCACTGAGATCCCCCATCAGCTGAAGGGTTTTTTAAAGATGCTGGTGTTGGAAGTGGAGACAGTGAAGTGACAGGGCCAGGGAGGCTAAGCCCAGTGGAAGCCCATGAGCATCTTTCATGGACAGGGAACACTGTATCCCTCTGTGAGCCCAGCTCTGCAAGGCTGGCGCGGTCATGCCATGGGGCTCAGCATCCCTCAGGACGTGCCTTGAGGCTTCTCCTGCAGTTGCCCAATTGCCCAGACTGGGACCAGGGTTTGAATCTGCAAATCTGGTCCACCAAAGACAGAGGCATGAGCCCCTGCAGCTGCATCTCTCTGCAGGACAGGGCATCGAGGGTGAGGCTACCTCTTGTGCCTGCGCTGCATTAGGAGAGGCAGGAGGCTAAAAGCTTCAGGGATGGAAGAAATTTGTAAATTTCACAAAAACAATGTGTAAATTTCACAAAAAGAATGTGTAAATTTCACAGAAAACATCCTCTCCAAATAATAACAAAGTCTTGAGCCACAAGAGCTCTGCTGATTTCTTACCTGTACAAAATAACCCCAGAGGAAAGGCAGCACCCAGCTTCAACAGGGTTTAATTTGCTGTTGACAATCCAGATGGTAATTATCTTATCAGGAACCTGGCTTTTCATTAAGGCCCCATGCAGATTTTACTTTTCTGGAGCTGACATAAATGTGCTCATTTGTCTTCATCACAGCAGCACATGCACCCCCGTCTGCCTCCCCAGTGACCCAGTGCAGCACCGACACAATGCCCTTTTGCAGCACCATGTTCGCTGGCACTCACAGAGTCCCTCATTCCCCCAGAAGGGCACATGGACCCAGGAAAGATGTTCACCATCGTCGCTGCCATCAGCCTTGTCCCTGTCACTGGTTTAGCCTCGCTGTCATCCTGGTCCCTGCCATCAGCCCTGTCCTTCTGTCAGCCCCAGTCCCTCTGTCAGCCCACAGCTTTGCTGCCAGCCTCTCCAGCACGGGCAGCACGGTCTGGGCAGGGCATTTCACTTCCCTGCAGACAGAGTCTGGCAGCTGCAGGCTGCTTTTGGGGGTGAGCCAGGGAGCCTGGCTGAGGGGGGGCCACGATGCCCTCCCCAGCACCAGCGGTGGCCCTCACCCTGGTGCCGACAGCCTCACATCGCCCACCCGTCGCCTTCTCCCTGCTGGGGCTGGAGACGTGGCCCAGTTCAGGGTGTCCCTGGCTGCTCGCTGTGGACTGAGTGAGCCCAGTCCAGACAGAGCTGCTGGCACAGGCCATGTGCAGAAAGGCTAGGGCTTCTTCTGCTCCTGGGCTTCCATCACCACCGTGGCACGGGGCGGACTCCAGCCTGCCAGCAGCCGGTGGGCGATGCTGGTGGTCCCTCAGCCTCGTTTGAGAAACAAGGGACCGGCATCCCAAAGAGTACAGGCAGCACAATGGGATGGCAGCAGCATCTGCTCCTACCTTTAGAGCATGGGATCCCTCCTGCCGGGGATCTGGGAGGAAAAGCGGGATGGGAGCAGGCCAGACGGCGTGGCAAGGCTGGGGAAGATGGAAAGCCACAGACTGAGCACCATACAGCCTCCTGGTGTTGTCTGTGCAGTTTTCATACAGAAATGCACACAGCAAGTTTGTGGCATCCTCAGTGATAAATAACCCCTCACTCTTAATTTGCTTAAAAAAGCCTCCTCCTATAGAAAATACTTTTCTGGCATCGAATGCTGCTGGATCCCTGTTAAAGTGCCCAGTCACTGGAAAAGAGCAGTGCAGGCAGGAGTCTTCTTCCCAGGCTGAGCTAACGCAGCTCTCCAGACCTGGGTGGCCAGCTTGCAAGTCGGGAGGAAAGTCAGGCCCTAGATGACAGATCTCTGGCCGAGATGCATCGCCTGGATGAAGTGGTATTTCTTCCCTCTGCCATCATTTAACCTGCTGCTCGGGGGGGTTGTGCAGGGGAGGAGGGACTTAACGGCTTCGAGGCCTGTGATGTGTGCAGCACAGTGCATCTTCTGCCTGCTTGGCAAGGGAGAGAAGAGGGGCAGAGCTCCACAGACCACGCAGCCTTCATTCAGTCCCTCTCAGCAATCATCCACGAGCACATAGATGCGATGAGACAGCATGTGCATCCCACTGTGTCACAGCCCCGCAGCTGTGAGCCCTGGTCCTTCCCCTCCCTCCACCCTGCGAGGGCTGGGACCCCTGTCCAGGTGCTGCCAACCCCACTCACCCTCTGGGCTGTTCAGGCACAGCCATGGAGGTGGCACAGGGATGCTCTCCCCCCTGCTCTCAGCACTGCTGGAGCATTGCATTGATCCTGCACCCCTGCCAGTTACATGCTACTGTGCTCCCTTGAAGTAGCGCGCAACTGGACCCCTCGTCAGCCGCACACCGTACCATCCACTTGGAGTTAATGTCAGCATGATGGACCCCACTGCTGTTGTGCCACCATAGACTGCAGGGATCCTAATCCTGACCCAATCACCACTGTGCTGCTGTCCTCCTGGGTGGTGATGCTTGCTGTACCACCTTAGCGTGGCATGGATGCACCAAGCAAATGGGAGAAGCCCCTCCAGCCACCACCTCACACCCAACACACTGCTGAGACTGTGGGTTTGATCTCCTGGGGGCTTGGCCACCAGCACAAATTTTCCCAGAGTTGATGATTCCTTTCAAAGTCCCACTTAGCTGGTCCTGAGACCATCCTCTCCTCATAACCTGAAGTGGAGATTTCAGCAACCTGGAAGGGGACAGTCTGTCAACCTGAAGATGGCACTGATGACATGCTCCCTGAATCAAGGTCACTTTGTGAGTCACATCACACCTTGTACGGAATTTCATCCAGGACTGTAGCAGCCCACCAACTCACAGCAGTAGCAACACAAGGGCCTGCAAAGGGAGGAGGAATTAAGCCCATGTTGTGTGAGTTGCAGCAGAGACTGCAGGAAGGTCAGGTCCCCAGTTACTGTGAGAGCCGCAGAAGACAATGACACACTGGCTTGCTTTCTACAAGGCAGCTACAAATGCTTTTAGCTGCTCCATCAATCTTGTCAGAGGAGCGGGCACGGCGCAGCGGCTGGCAGGACTTCTGGCTCTGCTGGGTTGGTGACCAGCCTTCCTCTCCAAGTGCGTGCGCTGGGAGGCTGGCAGGACACGCCTGCCCTGGGGTGAGTGCTGCTACAGACCAAGTCTACAGGCTATGTATACATCTGATGACAGCAGGGACCCCTGAAGGGCTTTCTGAGCCTACAGGTCATTGGCGCATCACCACGACCCCCCAGGGCCAGCCCGCCCGCTGAGGCTCCAGCCAGGGAACTGCAGGTGTGTGAGGTAGTGACATTGTTCTGTTACTAACAGCTTGATGCTACTAATACTAACAGCTTCTTTAATAAAAGGTGTCTATCAAATACTGGTTGTGATGTGTGTCTCCCCTGGTTTGGTCCCCTGACTGGGCAAAGAGACCCCACGCCACTGGCAGGACGGGGCACAGCTGGCTCCCAGGTGGAGGTGGGAAAGGCTTTGCACCATGCCTACAGGGACTGCTGCCCTTGGTCTTCAGAGCTCTCCAGTCAGTTTGTTTTTTTATTCCTGAGTCTCAGCACTCAGGGCAAAACCAGCTCAAGTCAAGACTCCCCTGAAGGCAGACCATGACATGCCACATCCCACATAGCAGCCAGAAGGGAGGCCAGGGCACCACTGGTGAATCATTCCCGCAGTGTGAGAAAGCTGCTTTGGAAGTCTCCTGAAGCCACAGGGATGACAACAGTTCCCTTGAAAGACCGAGGGGCTCTTTCACTGAGGCTCCCCAGCCCCTGCAGACAGCTGTCAGCTCCGACTCACTGCTTGGCTGCATTTGGGACTGTACCCAACTTCACGCTTGAGGGTCCTGTCTGCTGAGCCACCCCCAGGATGCCACATTGCTCCTGCCAGCTTCACGGGTCAAAGCATGTTCAGAGTCACCTTCTTGAGATGTGCTTGGACCAGACTGAGCTGAGGAGGCATGCCCTCTGCAGCTCCAGGGGCGAGAGGTGCCTCAAGCTTGCAAACCTCTGCTCCTGGACCAGGAGCAGCTCCAGGGACATCTGCTGACGTTCAGAACCACGGGCTCAGATGCACGAGGTCTAAATTTGCATAGTTTGCAGCAGGGAGCTCAGAGGCTTCTATTTGTTTTTACAAATGTGAAGAAAAACCCCCTCCTGATTTAGCTGCAGCCCTTCCACATTCACAGTGGTAACCAACCAGCTGATTGCTCCTGGGCCATGAACGTGCCTTCTTCCATTGAAAGTTACCCCCCTGCTAGTTTCAGCACGAGGAGGAGCGAGCGTGGCAGTGGGCGCCAGCTGTGTGGTACCATGTGGGCACCAGCGGTGAGTGGCTCATGGCGCTGCTGGGCTGCCCGAGCTTTGCCCTGCCAGGCAGGAGGGTGCTGCTGGGGTAGCTGTGCAGCACAGGGGAGCTAAAGTAGCAACTCCACAGACCTGAAAATAGCTCCAGCTCCTGCTCCTGTCCCGCAGTGCATGCTGCAACACCTTGTCCTAGTGCCAGACCTGCTAATTGCTGACACAATCAAAGAGTCTGAGAAGAGACGACAAACAGGTGTGAATACCCAGTAATGAAGATGAGCAGCTGAGCCTAGAGGCTGTCTGCAGAAGCCGTGTTGTCTTGTTTGTGAAGAAATGCCATGGAGCTGTCCCTACAAGGCTCAGTCTCCACAAGCTGCTGCTGTTCATGGTGCGGTAATGCTCGTACCAACAGCTAGCAAGACACCCAGCTACCCCCTGAGCAGGGTAGGAATGCTACAGCATGGCCATCTTTCCTGCTCCGCCCTGAGGGTGACAGGCACTGGTGCTTTGCTCAGTCTCTGGCTTGACCTTCCTCTTCAGAGTTCCCACGAACGGCACTTGGCCTTGGGCTCTTTACAATTCCCTGGGCTCTTTGCAACGACCTCCCCAGAAGAGCCACAGAAAGCCACGGCATGGGAGAACCAGGTAGGGTCCCAGGCGTGCTCAGTCCCCAGCCCTCAGGGCGCTGAGGGCCAGGCACAGAGATGTGATGGGTGTCACAGCGCAGCGTCTGCAGGCGGTGCAGCCTGCCAAAGGTGCTGCAGACGGTGTGCGTGGCATTGACTGGGTTTGCCATTAGGACAATACTCTGCTGTGTTAGAATAAATGGGGTATGCCACTGTTGTAGATTACTAAATAGCATTATATTACACAGCTAATCAACTCCTGCTTCAACAACCCAGAAAAGGCACTATTTTTGTCTTGCTGCCTATGGGTTGGAATTTAATTCCAGGTGATTTCTCCCAGGGATTTTGCCTCCTCAGGTCTCTTACACAAATCCACCTAGCAATCACACCAGCAAGACCCAGAGATCTTTCTGGCCATAGATCCTTCAGCAGATGGCCCCAGACCTTTGCACTGAACTATGTAAGCATCAGCTGCAGCAAGGGAAATGATTAATAAGGGGAAAGGAGCCAGTGTAGCTTGTGCTTTCCCACAGTATTTCACCCCAAAAGATGACAAAGGACAAGAACATCGTCTGGAAGCTCTTGGAGAGATATACAACTAGTACACAGTAAAGGAAATGACAGGCCGTGACCTTCACAAGACCTCTTTCCTCAGCAGTTTCTTGACAGACTTGAGCTCATTCTTCCTTTTTGGGCACTGTAAAATGTATGTACTAACTGAGAAATGAGAGAAAGAGATCTGGCAACACCGGCAGATTATTGTTCTCCAGCAAACACGTCAATCTGGTTTGTTTAAGCCTACCGAGCATTGCCTGGCAATCGCTTGTGAGTGACTGAGCTTGGCCACTTCACTGATTTGCCCTTGAATAGGAGCAAAGTAGCCTTCCACACCTTACCAGCTGCTCCCGGAGGCACCAGCACCCCAGGGGTGCCCACAGGCTGCCTTGCACCCTGCCGGGTGGCTCTGAGCCTCATGGCTGCTGCATCTGGGTCTCCGTTAAGAGTGAAAATAACCCTCCTTATAGCAAGAAATGTTCTGCTGATAATCTCTGCAGAGCTTTTGCAGCTGCTGGCAGAGGCAAAGAGACATGGGGAGGCATGTACAAAGGTGCCAACTGCTTGTGTCGAACAAAGCTCCCTGAACAAAGCTCCCTGCCTGCCGTGTAGGGTGTTGCAGCACTTTGGGTCCACTAGAGCAGTCAGATGTGGACTGAAATCTGGCCCGCAAAGGGGCAGCAACCTAAGCTTGGGTTTAAGGCTGCCTCCTCCATCACAGCCTTACTACAGCTGTACATCTGCCTGACCGAAGGCAGAAATCGGCTCATTTGGCATTGCCAATTTTGCAGTTTGTGATTTTTGCAATTGGCTTCGCTTCTGTATACAAGATGAATCTCTAAAACGAGCTTCCCATGATCTGTTTGCTTGTCCTAGTCCCTGGGAATTTAAACCGAACCACCTGCAGACATCTCCTTAAGAAGTCCTACTTCTCTGCATGTTTGCAGTGGAGGACAGATTGGTGTGCCTTCCTCCCACCTGCTTGCTTTAATGTCTCTGTAATTTGCCTCTGCAAGAGCACAGCCACTCCTGGGCTGGGCAGGTCATTCGGGCTTTCGGACCACTGGGGCAGGAGGAATACCAGCTGGTTACAATAAAGGTTACCACATCCACTGTGGTTTTACCAAAAGTCTATACAATGCAGAGGGGTGAACAGAGGAAGAAAGAGGGACACGGCCCTTCTGCAAGCTCTCTGCAAGGTGGATGTTTCACTCTGCAGAGAAGAGATGGAGGGAACAGATGCTTGGTCATTTCAGAAATGTTATTTCCCGTATCTGCAGCTTAAAACCGATGTGGTGCTTTATAATAAAAGGCAACAGGGCAGTCTTCAGTGCCTGGCATGGACCAGGCATCTGGTGGCTTTTTCAGGCTGCCGTTTGATCAGTGGAGCGAGCAGGCTGACTCCTGGAAGCTGCTGAGTTCCCAAAACTCCCCGCGGTCCATTAGGTCAGCAGTGTCTCAGCACTGGTGAGCATCCGGCACAGGGGGAGATCTTCAAATTAGCTAGTGGTCAGACACTCTTTTCACTGTCCTCCTGTGCTCCCAGAGCACTGTCATGACTCACGATGCTATATATATGTATATATATAAATTTGGAATCAAAGACCCATCAAGTCATTAGAAATCTGCTTTTCCTGCATGGCCCTGAGTTTGTTGGTGCTCCTGCTGCTCTGACATGTGCAGTGGGGAGCAGGGTCACTCTCCCAGCCCGGCTTTGCCAACACTGGAGGAGGAGTAGTGTGGTTTCCAAGAAGAACGATAGATTTGTGAAAACCTCTGGTAGTCAGGGACACAATGCGGTACCCAGACACCCTGCCAGGGGTGACTGCTGCAGGTGACCTGGATGAATGAGGTCCTCATCCGCTGCCACCTCCAGCTCTAGGAGAGACTGGGACATCTCACCTCCCCTGGACACAGACCCCTCGTGGGTGGGTCCTCAGGTGAGGTGGCAGCCTGCGGTCTCACCCTTGCCCTGCCCTGCCCTGCCACTTGCATCTGTGGGAGTCCACTGCAGTACTTGAAAACAAATTCTGTACCTCAGTGCCACTTCAGGAGGAAAGTGCTCTGAGAGATGCTCTTCCTGCCTCTTTGCTCTGAATTGTGTCTAGGGTATATTCACAGGTCATATGCAGTACAAGCCAGTGAATGGTTTCCAAAGCAGCCGCTTTATTTGAGGGTTTAATAAACAGCTGAACTGCCAAGGCCTTGAGAACAGCCTGCTGGATCACAGCGCGCTCCCCCTTAGGTCAGACCAGGCTTTTGTCCACCTTTATTCTACTCCAGTCACCATTCAATCTGATAAGCACATCCCAGGAGGTCCCACCACCTTCATGGAGCACAGGGACTGTGTCTTGCAGGGTTGCTCTTTCAGAGGTGAAATTCTACCCCTCTGTCTTCTACAAAAAAATTTAGAACTCCCCCGACTTTTCTTCCATACTATTTGGGTCTCCCATTACAGCACTGGAGATAAAGCAGCCTCCTTGTTCCCATAAGACCTCACAGGAACCCTTTAAGGGGACAGATAAACCATACCAAAAATTACCTCAGTGCCTTTGCTTCAGGTGCCAAGCCTGGAGGGCCCTCAGAAACATCCTCCCAACACAAAGAAGTGCTGTGCATTCGTTTATCTTTTCATTGGGTTAATATCCTGAGGGTGTCATCTGTGCCCACTGAAAGGAGCCACTTAGATTATATTTTATTGCCCTATTTTGAAACTTATATACTTTGGCCAAGTTTCCCCCATTTTACTTGTTAATTGTATTCATTTTCATAGACCCTTGGATAAGATTTCGGTGAATAGCATCTTTGAGGGAAATGAAGTTTTTCTGAACTGATAGTCATGCAAAAGGAGGAAAAGAAAGAGAAAGAAATAAAGAGAAGGAAGAAATCTATCAACAACAGGAAGCCTGTGTTCAGGTTATATATAATATATTATTCTGCCACATGCAATTTATCTTCTGACATATGCTACTGTAGCATATGGCATGTGTATAAAATAGGGAAATGCAAAATTAGGGAAAGGCTGAGTTCTTGCAGGTTACCACTTCTGACGTGGCTGTTATTATTTCATGACTGTATCTGCTGCAGTCCCGCCTACAGCAGGACCTTGCAAGGACTCCCTCCTTCACCACATCATGCAAACAGGTTCTGAAGCCATTCCTGCTCCAGCCGGTGCCTGCCTGGGATGGGGCAGCCCAGCACACGCACCCCTACCTCGGAAACAGCCCTGTCCTCCCCAGCACACAAAACACCAGGCACATGTTTCGCTTTGAACAGGTACTGTTGTACTGGGGTTTAAGCAGATACCTAAAATTACGTGCTTGCTCAAGTAAGTGTCTTGCCGAAGACGCCCTGCAGAAGGAAGGGACCGAATGTGAACCAGCGGGCAGAGGAGGCACAGGAGAGATGTGGGACTGTGCTGGGATCATCGTGCGAGCGACAGAGCTGTCTACAGCCTAGCCGAACAGAAAGCCCAACCAAACTCAAAGAGCAGACCTCAGTAACACAAGTGCTAACTTGTAGCTAAAAAAATTGAGCTACTTCTGACTTGTGACACTCGTGCTTGGCAGACTATGTCCTTGTGGACGCCTCCAGCAGATGAAGCAGGCTTAGTCTCTCTGGGATGATGCTGCATAAACACCCTCAGCTACCCACATCACTCTCCTTAGACAATGCAACTTAAAATCATCAGTGGTGGTGTTTCAGGCTTTTTGATTTCACTTAATCATTTTGCAGAGGCTGTTTTAGCAAGCTCTCTGTAGTGCAATTGCATGCAGTCTTTGATGAGATGGTCACGGAGGGACTCCATCTCTTCTCAAGAAAGCTGTTACACGAGGATCTCGGGACCACTGTTCTCACCACTGAGCTCCACAGATTCATGGCTCGGCTCCTGATGCTGCCGGAGACTGGCATCACAAGGCTTGTTTGTTTCCCAGCATGTTATTCACTGACTATTTTCCAGCCAAGAGAGCTTTGCAAATAATAATAAGAAAGGATGAATGGGACGGCATGGGATGATTAACCAGGATTTTCAAAGACAGGCCAGCAGTCTGGATTGCCAGCAGCACAGGCACCTTGCAAAACAACTGTGTCACAAGTCCTGCCCTCCGCTGGAGGGGGAGACATGCCTGCAGCCATTTGCCCTTAAGTAGATCAGTCTGAAATGATTATCTACACTATCAAACAGAATAATGAAGCTGTGTTTTCACAGCCTCGCCTTTTTTGTTGTTGTCATCAGGTTTTTGATCTCCTTACAGTAGAAGCTCCTAGATGTATTCCTGCTCTCTGAATGCATCGCCACAACAGTTGGGATCTGATGCTGTTATAATCTTTCTGGACTATAAAAAACAAGGCATGTCTTTCGATAGCATATGGTTCTCCCCTTACAACAACAGACACCAGAACTTTCAATTAAGTTTCTGGAAGCAGCGCTGAAACACACATGACTCATTTCAAAAGTGCACTAACAAGTGAAATGATCCCATTTTTTGCCAGATCTCCGCTCATCAGGAAACAAACAGTATCTGATGTCTTTCTTTCTTTATACATTGACGAAAACAACACCCTTCTCCATCGACACTGAGCTTGGGTAGAAATCGTCCAGCTAAATATTATAATATTTGATAATAGTCCTGCCAGCACGGAGCTGACTCATTTAATGTAATGTGCTGCTCCCTGAAGATTGCTTTTCAGCACAGCAAACAATTAGCTAGCTCATTCATCCCAGCTTGAGAATGCTAGATAGCTACAGGACCCTGGGTACCCTCCTAACGGGAGCTGATTTATCAACAATCGTAGTTGTTGCTCCTGTAATTAATCTTACGCCATTTCCACACACGCTTACCCCTCTGCTGACACCCAGCTCCCAGTTCCCAACCACTCTGTTGATGCTCAGAATGGCATAGGAGTAATTCTGATTTCCAGTCAGAGACAGAAATGATGCGGCAAGATCAGGCGGTGAATTTGGGGCTCTGCGCCCCGGCCCCCTGTGAGCACCGCGCTGCTCTCCGTGGGGCAGGGCAGAGGTGCCTGGCCACCAGCCCCCACCCGGCACACAGTGGCCACAGGCCAGCAGGGCACTGCCACTGTGATGCTGTGCAGGCCCACGCGGGTCCCACATGCACAACCCCCCAGCAGAGCTGCCAGCAGAGCACCGGTGTGGGGCTCTGTCTCAGGGTCTTGATTAAAAACGGGGGGAGCATCCTCGTCCCTGATGCAGGTGGAGAAGCAGGCACCACAGGAAAGATTATTTGTCTAAGGTCATATGGTGAGCAAAAAAGTTGTTGGATCTCATGGGAGCTGGGATTCCCAGCAAGAGGCTTTAGGAGCTGGAGGTGCTGGGAAGCAATTGCTAACCCCTCCGGCAGCTCTGCCTGCCGCTCCGCTCTGGCTCTTCAGCGCTTTAATTCCTCCGACTCAGCAACCCCACAGTGCCCCGGCGCAGCCAAGGCTTTCGGAGCCAGCAGGGCTGCTGTCCCCTGACCCGCGCCTCTGGGACAGGCACTGCATCCCTCCTCTGGGATCTGCTTCCCAGCTGGTTTTGGCAGTGTGAACCTCTGGCTAATTCAAACCCTGCTGTACCGCTCCTCTCAGACACTGTTCAGGAGCACATTAGACACCTGTACTCTCCAGATCACAGGGAGAAAATGGCAGATCCCTGGCACAAGCATTTCTTTGCCTCACATCCTTGCAGAAGAGACAGCTCCTGGGATTTTTTCCCTCTAGACTTGGGCTTCGACTGGAGATTTATCTTATTGTGTGTTCATTGCTATAATTATTGCCAGTGTGAAGACGGTGACCTCAGCACCCAGACAAATGAATGCAGCAATGAGATAATCATCAGCATCCTTATAATTACCACCCAAATATGCACCATGGAAACCAGGAGAAAAGGGGGATGCCCGGGTAGGGAGGCAAAGGGACCACCTCCAGAGCCCTCAGAGGGCAGGACTGCATGGGTCTGTTGGCTGTAAGGAGCTGTCCTGCTGCCGCAGAGAGCTGGCCATGCCACCCCACTGTCAGCACGGACTGTCCACCCTCCTGGGAGAAGGCAAGCACACCCACACAGTTGCCACTACTGTTTTTGGGATAACCCCTGTCCCCATGGATGTGCTGCCGCAAGGAATGGAGCAGAGGTGTCTCAGTGCCACATCCCCATGGACACCACGAGGCAGGTGGCAGAGGGATGCACACCTGCATATCCATCCTTAAAGCCCAGGACTGTGCGAGACACCCTGGGGAGACAGCCTGAGCCCAACCTGGGATGTGAGAGGGCTGCTTTGGCTCTAGGGCGCTCTGCAGATGGCTCTGGCTCATTGCCTGTTCCTGCTCTGCTCTCTCTGGAGCAGCTCCATGAGCCCCTCTTTGCAAGGGCAGATATCCAAATTTCTTGGCCAGCCTGTGCCAGCAGGTAAGAGCAGGTGCTCCAGCACCCTCCAGCTGTGTGGCCCAACCATCCCAGTTTCCAGCACAGGCAGAAGATTTTTAGCATGCTCCAGTTGTGACTTTGACTGCTCCCATTTACCAGTGCTGATGACCTTCAGGGAGCGGGGGCCTGGACAGATACCAGCCATATGTGCTTCCACATCTCGCACTGAGCCAGAGCCCTGGGGGCTGGGACTGACGTGCTGTGGCCTTGGTGCCTGGTGCTTCTGGTCTCAGGTTCCCTCAGCAGCTCTCTGCTGGCTTGGCGTGGACATGGGGCAGGGGGGACCTCGCTTTGGGGTTGCTGGGGCAGTTTCCCAGTTGTTGCTGCCACCCTCACCTGTATCAGTGATTCAGTCCTAACAACTGAGTCGAGACAGTTTTTCTCTGGTAAAGATGGGGAGATTTTCTTAAAAGAGGTGCCCAGTCATGTCGCCACTGCATTCAGCCTTCAGCTCCCTCCTCTCAGAGCCAACACAACCCCCTGGAGCTCAGTAATTGGGGCAAGGACCTTCTCCCTAACCCACTGGCTGCCCCCTTCTCTCTCAGCCCCCTAACATTGCTGCCAGTGCCTCCAGGAAGGTGCCACCACTGTGGTAAAGGCAAGGTGATGTCTCTCTCCAGTGTGCCCTGACCAAGGGAGAGCATCTGGTGCTGGGAGGCTAAATCTAGTTTCTTCTATTAAACACCAGGTGAAGAGTTTTGGGCGAAAAGGGGGGGGGGAGGTTCAATTTGAAAAGCATTCTATTGTTTTCAAGTCATTACTTTTGTGGCAGGGGTGCTGGAACAGCTGTTCTTTCTCTTTTCAACATTAAATGTGGCATTTTGAAACCACGAAGTTTTGGGCTTTAACACTGAAACCTCACAAATCAAAAGGAAAATGAGCATAGGCAGGAGGATCAGATAGTGCCCAGGGGCATGAGGGTCTTCAGTTTCCACCTGATGAAGCACTTTGGAGCAGCATTTTTGCTTTTTACTTGGTTGAGAAGTGTCACTTTTTCTGTTTTGGCCCAAACCAAACCAATTCTCTCTGCCTCTTGGGACTGCCCCAGGACATCCTGCCTCAACCTCAGCTTTCTGAGGGCAACATCTGCACAGGCTGTTCACCCAAACCCCGATGGATCAGGATCCTTCTGAACATGCTGAATTTAAGCATTTGAACCAATTCAGTACTACTGCTGTATCTCCTCATGAGCACAGCACCTACTGCCTGTTTCTGCATTCATCCCCTGAAGCACCAGGTAACTCCACCTCCAGCCAGAAAAACCTTATAGAAGATGCTGAATTTGCTGGAAGGTGCAAAGACGTCTCGAACGTCCCCAGACGTTAACTGCGCTTCTCATGCACCTGAGGAAAGGCAGTGGTCAAGAGCTCATCTGGGCCATGGTCAGCGCTTGGCCCTTGGCAGATCTGAGGCTCAGTGCCTCAGGAGTGGAGAAGAGCCAAGAGGAGAAGCCCCACCATGCTGCTGCCCTGACCCATATGCAGGCTGACTGTACAATATGCCAGCAAAACCCTGCTCACCTAATCCTGCACGTTAGAAATATTGACCGCTAGCGCTGGATAAATGGGAAGGAATTGATATCAGCTCAGAGACAATCGCCAGACCAGAGGAGAGATAGAATTAACCAGCTTATTATTATTTAATGCCTATATTGTGAGAACAGATGAATAATTCGTTTGCAAGGCTCTGCATGCAAGGCGGTTATGAAGCTTAATTCATTAGCGCTTGTAAAGTGACTTGAACTTGTGAGATGAAAGGTGCCCTCTGAGTGCCAAGTACTATTATGGCTATAGTACTGTGGATCTTTAATAAGAATATTGAATGACTCCTCTGAGCCAGCACATTGCTTTTTAACTTCATGACTGTTTTTACAAGCACTATCCTAGAGAGCCAAAAAAAAAAAAAGTTGCAAGAAAACCCCCCACCATAACAGTGCGCACAGCCTAACGCACCTGCCAATTTTCGTCCCCGTAGGGCAAGGCAGAGGGAGCAAGGCACTGCTGCCTGCCTCGGGATGGATGGAGACAGCGGACACGGGTGCCGCAGTAACCTGACTGCGCAGCTGATGGACCGCGGTGATGAGTCCACTACACTCAGCCTCGCTACTACCAGTAGTAGTAGCCAGCCTTAGAGGTCTAGACCCCTGCACCCTGCCAGCTCCGCTCTGCCTGGCCACAGCCGGCGTTGGTGGGCACGGTTCCCCCCACGGAGGGGTGATGTCGCTGGCTTTTACACAGCTCCCGGGGCCTCAGAAACACAGGCCAGCTGAACGACTCCACAGCAGGCGTGCTCACGTCCCAGTTGGTTTCCTGCAGACTCCTCCTGGCTCACTCTATGCCAACGCAAACGCTGTCAGCCCTCCTGCCCTCCTCGCTGGTGAGCAGATTGATGCTAGCTGACATGCTTTCATTCCCCATGCAATGAGTGGACTTCCATGGACTCCCTCTATGGAGATTTCACGACAGTATCATTTCTCTGCTCAGTGCAGCCGCTTGCTCCATGACAGAACCTTTATAACTCGGCCAGGCTCCACCAAGCTCAGGCACCACGGACTGCAGGTGCCCTCTTTGGGGAGCCTGTGTCCTTCTCATTCATCTTCCTGCAGCTATTCTTGCTCATTTATCAGGTAAGAAACCGTGGCCATGAGTCCACAGAAAACTCCCTGTCTTAGCAAGGTGGGAAGATCTTTCCCTATCTGAAGTCCCATCTATGGCATCTCTAATTGCTGCTGCATTTCCCATAAAATGTAATGGATTTTGAAAAAAATGCTTTCTAAAATTTCCTAGTCAGAGGAGAGCAGAAAGTGTCAACGAAGCATGCCGAATGCAGCGTGCCGTCGTACTGCAAGCACAATCTCCAAATGACCAGGAAAGCAGCAAGTTCTTTCATTGAGGGAAAAAAGAACCCTCCAAAGAGAAAGCAGTGACCTTCTCATCTGCCTTCCTCTCTTCCTTCTTCAAATGTTGCTGCAACCAGCAAAACTCTCTCATTATCTACAGAGGCAGCTTTTGCAAATTGCTCAATAAGGCGTGCAGCAAGTGTCTGCTGGCCGGCACTGGGCTGCTGCGTGGCTTGGCACGCCGGGGGGCATGAGAGCTGGGGGACAAGCTGTGGCCTTGCCTCTGCTGGGGCTCAAGTGGAGTGAAGTCCTCAGCATTTGCTTTAATTATTCCAAAGCCTCTTTACTTGGAGGAAAATGAAATATTTATCAGAGACTCGTGGCTTCAGCAAAGGAAATTAAACTCAGATCTAAATTTTTAGATGCCTGTAAAATTTAATTGGCATTAGCTTAGGACAGTTTCTGTCTCTGAAAACCTAAAGGGCTTTTCTGACCAGTGCTAGCCTGATCCTTGGAGAGCTGTCCCTTTCCAGCATCCTCAGTGTGCCCAGGGACCAGCCTGGCTGGTGCCCCCGTGCCACCAGGCCCCCGTCCTGAGAGCAGCAGCCCCCAGAGATGCGGCAGTGCTGCCGGCAGACACGGCGCCCTCACCGCATCCTCACAGGACTGGGTGGGCAGCTGTCATAGGGATGGGCACCGGCGCAGGCTGACCTGCCTGGGAGGAGATGGAACTGGTCAGCACTGACCGGTCAGTCACATCTGTCTTCAGCAGGTCTGGGACACAGGGCCAGCTGCAAAGCCCATCTGCAGCTCTGAGCCCCTCACCTGATGGAGACGGCAGGTCCTTGCACTGCTCAGTCCGTGCCTTGAAGGAGCCTGGTCCTGGTGAATGTCTCTGACTTCCCAGAGACACAGCCTTCGTTGTGTGACGGCCAGTAAACCACCCTCTCCTAGCCCCCATTACCTACTGAAATCCATTCCTTCCCCAGGTCTGAGCCCGGCTCGGCCGCTGCCTTGGCACTTACTGCCTGTCCCGAACAAGGTGCCTGGGATGATGCACAGCCAGGGCAGACGAGCTTCCTCCAGCCAGCGAGCAAACCCAGCACACCAGGATGGCACGTGAGCCTGCATGGCCAGGAGGCCAGCAAGGTGCGCCCACAGCAACTGTACACACCAGGGGAGAAGCTAGGGGACACATATCAGATTATAATGGCTAAACTGCTAATTATCCTTTGCCAGTCTTGCAGAAAATCTGTTCTCTCTCTCATGCACGCATAGCAATACGTGCTCTTGCTCTCTTCCTTTTCAGAGTGATGCTTCATGTCTGAATAAAAGCAAAGGATGTTTAAATTGTGCTGTTCAAAGGGATGGAGACCAATTGTCCTGCTCAGGGATTTTCCCTTCAGGCAGCAGATTTGTCAACATTGTATTTGATGGGCTGTACTCTGCAGATACCCGGGGCTCAGTTTGCTCTGCCTGTACGTTTTAGCACTCAGCATAGGCAACAATCGAGTTATCCAGGCTTCTGCTCCTTGCTCTTACTCTGTACTTTCCCTGTTGATGACAACAAGCTTTGCAAGAGCTTGGGAAACAAGATTTCACTTTGTTCTTGTCCCTGGAGCAGAAACTCACAAGTGCCAGGGAAAGAAATCTAGAGAGGCTGAACCATAACCTTGAAATCCAGAGAGCTGCATTCAGGTCTGGCATGGCAGGAATAATCCAGCAGCCCTACTTCCAGGAGAAACTCCTGCCATTGAGATCAGAATGAATCCAGTGAGGTTTAAAATGTGTCCTCTCTCCTCCTTGCTGTCCTGTGCTCCTGCACCAACACTGAGGTTTCCAAACCCACTTGTGCCACCCCAGTCCACTGCCTCTCCCCAGAGAGGCTGCCTTTCCAGTAATTATAATGGTTTCCTTTTTCAGTCAACTTGTCAATGAAAAGAGCAGGTTTTTCATTTCAGGATTAATCTCCCCAGCTCCACTCTTCCCAAAGGCTTACACAGACATTAAAGAGGTAACTCTTTGCTTTCTGGCAGGCAGAAAGCCTCTCTGGCATCACTTGACTGAATTAAACAGAGACATCAAAAGAACTCGTCAAATTCAATGTGACCAGACGGCGAGTGGAAGTCAGAGAAGCACCAACGCAGAGCAAAGACTCTGGCTGCTGCTGAGGCAGATTTAAAAGAGGACAAATCCTGCAGAGATTTTCCCCTCCAAGGGAAAAGCGGATGAAAGTGCAAGGGTTCAAGCAGCCCCGACCAGGCAGGATGCTGCCGGCAGAGCGAGGCAGGGCTGGCTGGCACTCGCTGCCCGGGCCATGCCTGCTGCGCGCCTCCCACCACGTGCATCCAGACCTGCTTCCCACCAGCCACGGCGGGTCCCTGCTGTGCCCAGCGCAGTCTTGGCTTGTGCAAGAGATGTGATGCGCTTGGCATCCTGCAGGAGAGCCGAGATGGCCAGCGGCAGGTCCTGCAGGGCGCCCTGGGACCCTATGAGCACTTTACTGGCCACAGGGGCAAGTGGCCCACTCCCACGCACGTGCTTCATTTCCACTCAGCTCAACACAACACTCCCATCATAAACACACTTGATTCCCTTCCTGAAACGGGGCTGCACTTCTATCCGATCCATCAGCCTGCAGGCAGGTTGGATATGCAACACGAAGCTGCAGTGAATCTGTAAAGCAGACGGCCTTGATGTAAGAAGTGAACTTAACGTGACTAGAAATCAGGCAGGCTCTGATACACAAGGTTGCTATGACATGGATACTTCAGAGTATTTCAGTTGATTAGTACTTAATTAACTTTAATGCCTTGAAAAAACATACAAGTTGGTCTGTACATTGTCATTCATTGGTTCTCACCTGTTTAGGCAGCTGACCCGGGCCAGTTTTTGCTTAAAGGGAAGCTACAAAGTGAAATACACTATTAGCTCAACCTCTATAATCCTCTCATCACATCTCATGAGATGCTTTTTAATATCAAGCCTTCCAAGGCAAAACATGTGGAAATGCCAGGGGTGAAAGACAGACTATAACACAGAACCACAGAATCACTTAGGTTGGAAAAGACCCTTAAGACTGAGTCTTAGCTGTTAACCTAACACTGCCAAGTCACCACCAAGCTGTGTCCCTAAGTGTCACAGTGGCGTTTCGAGGGACTCTCTGATCGCTGAGATCACTGATGGCTGGTGGAAGCTGGAAGGGGCACGGTGCAATGGGGAGGGAGGGCTGTGAAAGCCCAGGGCATCGCAAGGTGCTGGGGCAGTGGAAACCACCCCCTTCCACTGGGCTGGTGTGTGGTCCCCACCAGGCTGCAGCTGGGGAGGTGCAGGCAGGACCACAGATGCCTGGAAATGGGCAACCTGAGCCTTCGCAGAGTACTAGCACTGAAACTGGGATGTGCTGGGAACCGAGTGCTGGATGGGGCCTCCCTATGCTGTGGGAGTGGTGGGATCCTCAGAGCAGGAGGGTGGCTCCCGACCAGAGCTTGGCAGCGTCAGGCTGAGACTCCTACCATTCAGATGCCGGCAGCACTGAAGCCACGCAACCTCCTGCCTTGCTGCCCCTGGGAGTGACTGTAGCTTGCAGCATTCATGCAAAGCCAGGTCCAGCCTCGCACAGCCAGAGGTATTTGACACTGCATCAACAACCCACCAGCCCTCAGAGGGGAGGTTACAATCACCAGAAAGCAGCACAGGTGACAGGAGGCATGAAGGAATGATCCTCCCCAACCTTTATGCAGATCTCAGATACCACCACCTCTCAAGACATCCTGCAGGCAACAACTAAGAGAGAAGCCCAAGCTGGCATATAAAAGGAGAGGCCAGGAGAAGAACGAAATCCTGCAGGAGGAAGGACAGCAACAGAGCGGCTGCAAATCCACAGGTTGGGGACACGGCACAGCTCACCCCCCTTCTCTCCATAACAGTGCCCTGAGCCCCGAGGCAGCTCACTGCACTCGGGCAAGCTGGCTGCCCCCCAGGAGTAGGTCTGGATGAATATACAGCCTACAAAATATAAGGACAAACCCCAAACCTGGTGGCAGGAATGACAGAAACACTTTTGGTTGATGGGAACTCCCAAATTTACAACAGTTTCTCCCAAGAGGTCACTGTGACCACAGGTGGTCACCATGGCTGACTGGGAGAGGTGGTGAGGCAGGTGCTTGGTTAAGCAGGCATGAGAACCCTGCCAGCACTGCCTCAGGGTGCCCCGTTAGCACACGTTACTCAGCTTTATATGGAATGTAAAAAAGCATGAACAGCTGGAGATGAAATCTAATTTTCCAGGGGAAAATATGAATAAAATAGAGTGTATCTGCTGTGTGAATGAGTTTATCCACTGTCAAGCACTTGTTACTGCTCTGGTGTGGCCTTTGCCACACTGCAGAGAGTAGGCGATGTTAGCGTGTTTTCCTCCCTGTTCGTTCTGCCACAGCTGAGTGTCTGCAGGAGAAACCAGCGCCAAGCGTGCCACCAGAGCTGGGGCCTTGCAGGCGTCCAAGGCACAGAACGCAAGAATTTAACCACGGTCATTTCCAGCGAGGGGTTCACTGGCAGGCTGAGGGCAAATCAGTGCTCTGCCGGCATCTCGCAGTCGTGTCCCCTGCAAGCTGCCCTCCCCCGGCGCTTGCAAGCAAAGTGCTGCTCAGAGATCACAGCTGCAGGGACAGCCTTTCCCCCTTCCCCTGCGCTCCCCAAACTGCTGACTGAGCTGGGCCACTCTGGCAGAACAGAGAAGCCTCCACTGTGGCCAAGGCGTGACACTTACAGGGTGCTGGGCACCAGGGGCATGAGGCACACCAGCGGATGAGCACTCGGCTGAGGGACTACCACAAACCGGGGGGCAGAGGAGCACGGTGGCTACCCTGAGCCAAGGGCATCCAGGGAGATCCGGGTGGCATTTGCCGATGGGTGCACACCAAGACTGGCACTTGGGGCTGGCACCAAGACCCTCCCAGCTGGGAAGGAGGGCACACAGCATGGGGAGAAGCGAGCAGATGGGAGGCTACAGACTGGAGAGTCAGAAGCACCGGGTGGGGAGGTGACACCCAGCTGCCAACCTGCTGAAAGGCAGCTTGCTCGCAGGTATGAGCCCAGAATGGTCCTTCACTGGACAAAACGGGTCTTAATCCTATTTTCACACTGTGGTAGTAGGTGTGCACTACAGTACCCAGTGTGGCTTTCATAGGGAGAGAAACATTGCACACAGAAAAGGAAAAAAACATCCTGAGTACAGCAGCCAATTTGATACAAAGACTGGAGAGGATGACTTATGGGCAGAGACTAAGGGAACTTAATTTGTATAGCCTAGAAAGATGATGCCTGAGGGGGAACATGATAACACTATATAAATATCTAAAGGGCAGTTGTATGAAGAAGGGGAAAAAAAATGACGCATGCACCAGCCGTGGGAGTGATGTGATGGACCAGAGAAGGGAACCGTTTCCCAAGGGAGCATGATGGGCTGTTACAGCCTGGTGGGCAGAGCAGAACAGCGTGCCTGGAGCTGGCGCATGGTTTCCAGACGTGGTCAGGGCTGGAGCAAGGAGGATTGGGAAGGAGCAGCCTGGTATGGGCAGCAGGGGAGGCATTCATGGCCTTTACTTGGGATGGGCATGGCACCTTCCCCTGCAGACAGCAGCTGGTGGCCCAGCACTGGGGCCACAGTAGCTCTGGGTGTATCAGCATGGGCGCTTTTCCCATGGGCTCAGGCACTTCCCGGCAGCACAGAGCTCCCCCACCACTCTCGGTGCCCAGACAGAGCTAGGCCTCTCCCATTCCCTTTGCTATCTTAGTTTTCCAAAGGATGCCTGAAGACCAAGGCACCCAAACCCCTAATACTTTCTAACAGCACACCCAGAGCCTCCCTGCCAGGTTTCAGCCTCAGGCTGACCTGCTTCTGCCTTGGCCATTAGGAAAGGCACCTGGGCAGCCCTGGACTGGGGTCTCTTGTTGGGTGTCCTTGGAGCCGACTATGAAGACAACATCCCCAGGCTTGGTTGTTTGAGAACAGCATGACTGCAGTGGTCCCAAAATGGAGAAAGGAGTGAAGTACATTGATGCCTGTGTTCCTGCCCCTTTCCCCTCTCTTCCTTGCAAATTTGAGTTGCTTTTTACAATCACATTTGCTTCTTCTTAACAAAAAAAAAAAAAAAAAAAAAAAATTTCTCTCTGCCGTTGCCATGCAAAAAACCCACACGAACAACAGGAAAAACTGGCTACCTCTACGCAGAACCCAGCACAGCGACTGCAGAGCGACTGTCACACAGGCAGCAGCCTGAAAAAACAGGGAGAAAAATAGATTTTCCCTTCAGCCCTTTCAGACACATGACTTGGAGACTTATTATAGTAATAACAGGCAAAAGATTTTTTTTCAGAGGAGAGGCCAGTCTCCAATTGTTTCTCCCTTTCACTGATGAACTCCCTTCACCAATTTAAATGGGGCAGATACTGTTTTCAGCTGCCCTCATTTAGAGCCGAGCAGCCATTCAGTAACAAACCTCCCAATGTAAGGAATCCCTCAGACTGGGATCCTTACCATGAGGGAAGCCCACACCATGGGGCAGAGCTTTTGTGAGATGGTGTTCAGTTAAACCTGCCATTAATTGCTCTCTACCTATTACAGCTAATTTGCTTGGCTCGGAGCCCGGAGCATTCTTTGTGAACCACCAGTTTACCAAACAACATGGTGCGAAACACAGAAGTTGTGTGTGCTGGCACCGGTGGCTCTCTTCCTGCAGGGAGCTGCCTGGAGAACAAACAGGCGAGGTCTCACCACTCACATCCATCACCTGCAATGCCCGGGGAATGACCGTGGAGGCATGCTGCTGGGAGTCAGGAGCTCTAGCAGAAGATAAGACTTCTGGATGATTGTCCTTGTATTCGCTTATCTCCAAAGGGCTTAAAACATGTTTGGATCTGCACATTTTCAAGTGCATCTGTAATTACCCAAGTTACTAGGAGTAGATGAATCTGAGATGCTGACACTCCATTGAAATATGGTGCCCTTTAATTCCTGCCCAGCCAGCTGTGGGTTGTCATGGAGACTACATCTGTCACCCATTTGTTCACAGGCCTTTTAAATGACCCAGACTAGCCAGATCTTTCCTGTTTTGGTGTGTGCCCACCCCAGATTTTGCTCTCCCCCCTTTCCTTTTATGCCAAGAAGGTGGGCAATTCCCACTGGAGGTGCCAGAGCTGCTGCCAGGCAGCCCCCAGGGTCTGTCCAAGTCAGCCCTCTTCCCTCCTGACCTCTGGCTGGAGGGGACCCCAGGGCATTTTGTGCCCAGAAGGCACTTCAGCCCTGGTGGGCTTTTGAAGCAGGAACGGGCACTGGCCCAGGAGCAGAGATGCCCCGTGCTGCAGTTATCCCGAGTCACATCAACAGCTATTCTGGGATTTCATCACCAGTCAGGAACAGAGCTGTGCCCAGCACTACCACAGCTGAAACCAAAGTCTTTCTGAGCTGGACTAATCCCTTCCCCGTCCAAGCTTTATGCAATGCTCTCCATATGGATTCTCCCTACATCTTTTGTCTGGAGCTCAATGACGATGAACAACCAGCTCCTCCTCTGCTGTGCTGCATCCAAGGTGTAGACATCTGTCAGGATCCTCACTGAGATGAGGGATTTGAAGGGATGCTCACCTCAGGTGGCCCCAGCAAGTTAGGAAACTGCTATGGACCTGCCTCACAGGATTCCCCTTCCTTATTTCCTGGCACAGAGTTACAAGACTTGCTTAGGCTCTCAGCTATCCTGGCTTCACCCCTGGGACAGGAGTCAGAGTAAGGGCAGCACAGGAGGTGTTTGGCTTCCCTGGCCCCTGTGCTTCCAGCTACCTGCAGAGCCCTGCTTTGCCTGGGCTGCAAGTGGGACCATCACGGTCCCAAAAGAGAGCAGGTCTGGGAGGCTGGGAGCCGGCAGCCTTGTCTACCCGCACGCACACACCTCTCACAAGGGGGGAGACTTGTGACATCTTTTAAGTGCAGCAACCCAGCAAGGCTGAGGAAGCCTGGTGTCCGGCACCCATGGCTGGCAGAGAGAAGGCCAGTGTCCTTCCCATGGGTGGATGCCACTTGCTGTGTGACCCTGAGTCACTCTCAGCTATCCACACTTAGTGCCTCAGTTTCCCTTTTGCCTTGCTGAACTGGCTTGCAGGTGGACTGTCAAGCTCACTTCACTCATCCATGTGAAACCTTTGAAACCCTGGGACGGGAAGTTCTGCTGAGGTAGTGTATTCTGTGTACCACTAAACAACAGCCCTAGGCTGGCTCTATTTCCAGCAGACAGGCAAGGGGAAGAGCATTTCAGTGCCTGGGCAAGGCAGACAATTTATAGCCCGATGCTAAAAAGACCAACAGTGACAAAAAAGAGATACGAGGGCAAGCGTCGCTCTTCATTTAATCTTGATGGATCTATTCTAGCAAAGCAGCGGATAAAGCAGGCTGCCAACATGTATACATTTCCCTGGGCCATCCCAGACACCTTCGGTTTCACGATTCAGAACCATTTCCCTGCAGCACCCCTGCGCCCCAGCAGAGCTGCTCTGGGGACAGCCGAGGCAGCAGCTTGGCTGCTGCACCAGCTCGCACCCTGCAGTCCCACAGAAGCCGGACCCATCCAGCACGTTGCCCCCAGCACTGCTTAAAGGCTCACGGGCTCACCTGAACAAAGGCTGCTCAGGAGGGCGTAAGCTGGCATGGGACAATGAGGCACCTTCCAGTCTGGAGCCTGATCCACATGTGGGCATCATCAGGGCTGAACCAAAAGCTGGACCTACAATGGTTTTCTTGGATGCTCATGTAGGCTTCACCACCTCGCTCTCCAGAGCCATGTTAATTTATTACTTTGGCCACACTTTGGGGGCCGCTTCTTCTGCGCTTTTACTGCCAGCGCACAGCATGCTTTGTATCACTGCAGAGTGAGGGAGAATCAAACAGGCTCAAAAACAGAGCCAGGGAAAAAATACCACGTATGTCTGCCCTGGTCAGCGGGAAGCAAGCACTGTGGAGGTACAGACGGCAGGCAGCGTGTCTGAACTGGACCAGGATGGCCCAGAAGGACTCTGCTGGTCAGTGGCTCTAGGTCAGGACCATGGAAAAAGCATCCCCTCTTCCCTGCAGTGAGGGATCCTGCCTTTTACACCCTCGGGTCCTCCTCTGCCCTGTGAAAGCTCATGCCAGGGAGCAGGGAGTGGTGCAGAGGTGTGTGCCTGCAGCCAGGCATTGCCCCTGCACGGGCTGCACAGTGGGGACCAGAGGCACAGCCTGCACCCAGGCAGGTCCCCACGGCTCAGCCCAGGCAGAGGGAGGCATCGGGTCCCACCTGGTGCCAAGAGAGTGATTTGTTAGCCTCCTACCTCTGTTCCCTTCCCTCACTCCCTCCGTGGCTCCAGGACCCTCTGCCATCCGGGCACTAACCACGTGTTGCCCCTCTCTGTCCCCTGGCCTAGCCCAGACCTTGCTGTTTACTGAGACTGAGCAAAGTTGAGCGCAGAGAGGGGAGTGGCAAATGCGGGCAGGCGTTTGCAGAGCTGTGGCCAGGAGGGTCTGTTTGAACATCTAATTAGATCACAGTAAACCTCCTGAATGGCAAAGCTACAGCCCTGTCACCCCCTCGAGACATCGGGCCATGCCTGGATTGCTGTCTGATTCCGATCTACATAATTCACTATAATCCTTAAAACTGACTCGAGCAATGAGGTTCATTGCACAGCTCACTGGATTTAATCCACCACTCCAGCGGTGCTAACGAAGCTAATGGCATAGGCAGAGAAGGAACACATGTATAGCTAGGAGGCAGAGATAAAGCATTAATCCGACCATATGCTTTCAACCCGCTTTACTCTTCCACCCTCACCCCAATGCCCTTTTGCAGCACTGGGGGAGACCAAAACCAGCGGGAAGAAAGCAGAAGGGAGGTAGGCTGTCCCCCTGGGTGGGGGGCAATGCACACTGTCACCTCTGTGTGCCTGCGGCAGTTCGGGTCACAGCTGCAGGCAGGGCAGGGCTTGGGGGGGGGTGGGGCTGGGGGAATCAAGTGGGGACTGGGATTCTGGGTGAGGGGAGGGAACCTCTCCTGGTCAGAGATGTGGCACCTGGTCTCATTTCTAGACACAGCCCATCCACCCCAACCTAACACGCTGAGACAGGCTGACATGGCACCAAACCTCGTGTGTGGAACCCAGTAACAGTCCTCTCCAAACATCCACACACCCGCCTGGCACTGCCCCTTGCTGCCATCGCCAGTGACATTCACAGGGGTGCAGCACAGCCCCCGAGCCCCACACTCCCCTCGGAGCATGGTCCCCAACTCACCAAGCCAAAGGTGCAAGGTGCAGTTGCAGGCAGAGAGCAAAGACCAAGACATAAAGAGCCACGCTCACCTATCTTGGGGAAAGCAGAGACACATCTGCAGGATGGAGACGGGCCCACCAGCCTGCTTGGGTACCTGATGCACATTCCCACAAGGGAGGTACAAGTGGCACCCGCTTTCCTGCCAATTTTCAGCTGCGGCCAGCAGGAGATGGGCTTTGTTACACCTGCACACAGCACCCAGCAGAGTGTGGGGCAGTGCTGCAGCACACATCGCTCCCACTGTGCTGGGCATCACCTCAGACCTTCAGGCAGCTGGTGTGCAATAGGAGAGGGAAGGGGAAGAAGATCTTAAATGCCCCTCCACAGCCTGCCCCCCCTGGGCAGAAGGCAGGACTGTTTTCAGAGAGGTTTCTGGAGAGCTTGGAGGAGGACAGTTCTGTTAGTGAGCAAGGGGAAGGAGATGGCCTTGTCTCTCCCAGGAGGCTGGCAGGATGAGCCCAAGCATCTGCAGCTCCTTCTGCCTCCGTGCTGGGAGACAGCAGCTCAGGAGAGCCAGGAACACAGCTACCACCCATCCAGGAACGATGTCCCTCAGCTTTAGCAGCTGTTGGAAAGGGGCTTGAGCCACCAGCCAGTAACCAAATCGCTCATGCCTGTCAGTCCTCGAAGCCCTGCTGGTGCCAGTGCCATCCTGGCTGCAGGAAGCAAATTCTGCCATTGCTGCCTGTAGGAACTGTCAGCAGGGAAAGGTGCTCTGCAGAGGCAAAGGCATTCAGAGCCCAAATTAGCTGCACTAGGCTCAATCTGAGATTCTGACAGCGGATGCCAAATTTATTTCCAAACGCACTCTGGAAATGTCACCGTGCTGGTCGGAAGGAATCGGGTACATGCTCCCTTTTAAATAGAACCAAGCATATGGGAGGAGGATGATTAGATTGCTTCCAAGCTGCCAAATTTCTTTGCTGCAGCTAAAAATCTTCCCCAAAATGTCCCAGCCCACAGTGTTTCTGAGCACTGAAGTCGGTGCCGACACTTTTCCATTGACAGTTGTGCTCTAAGCAAGAAAACACATCCCTCCAGTGAGCTCCCTGGTGGTCCCAGCTCTCAAGAGGTTGGGGGTCTCCTGCCTCCTTGTGCAAGCCAGAGCAACTCCTCCCCTCCTGCAACCCTACCCCAGGGAGGCGGCAGAGGTTCCTTCTCCCTTTTACTCTGGCAAAAAACGATGCTCTCAGACCACCCCTTCTCCTCTCCTGTCTCCAGTGCAGCACTTGCCTGTTCAGGGCAGAGCCTCTCAAGCAGGAGCCATCTCCCTGCCAGAGGCTGGACAGCATCCCCCTAACCGCAGCCATGCGGACCCTCTGCGCTGAACCACCGTACCCTCGGCTGCCCTCTTCCCAGCTCACCCAGAAAGCCAGCATGCCCCAGTACAGAGGGGTAAAAGCAACCCAGCAGCCACTTGCAAACCACGTGAAAGCACCTTTAGCTCCTGGAAGACAAACCTCCTGGGCTTCCATGGTATAGCTGGCTTCCTTCACCATCTTCAGCAGCTGGGACTCCAGTGCTCCCAGCTGCCAGCAGCGGGTCCCTTGCAGGCCACGGTCCGACTTTTTGAGGTGAAGTGCCATGTGACAGTTTGGGAAAGAGAAGTGCTCCCTCTGCTCCCACTGCCCAGGGACAGGATTCAGCTGGGTGTTGGGGAAACAAGGGTGGGAGGAGACATGGGCATGTGCTCTGGGGCTCCTTAGTCGGTGCTGCAGAAGTAAGGCCTGTCCCACCTGGGCTCAGCAGCACCTGGAGCCAATCCACCACGGCACTTCCCCTGCAGATTGTCCCCAGTTTCACCGCCAGTTTGAGGGAAAGCAAGGTAAACCACCACAGCCTGCTTTTTCCAGGCTGGAGGTAGGGTCAGCAGCCCAAAGTGCAAAGCAGCAGCACTGTGATGTCCCTCATCACAGCCCCAGTGAAGCAGTGACCTTGGGATCACCCAAACCTTTTCTGCCCCACTGAGAGACTGAGAAGGGCACAAATAACTACTCTGTGCCTGGCAGAGGGTTTCCTTCTCTCTGTAGGTAATACTAAAGCTTCCCCAGGGACCAGAGACCATGGTGGCCTTCCCAGAAGAGGATGTGTGGTCAACACTGGTTTCCAAATCTGGGGATGGTGCCCCCTCCCACGTAGCCTGCTCCAATTTCTGCCAGCCCAGTGTGGGGACAGCCAAGACCAAGCACACATTTTCCCTTCAAAACCAGCCTCCACCAGCCATCCTCATTTTCCCAGCAGGAAAGCAAGGTATGCCCAGACCTCAGGGGACCAGGAACAGTGTCGGTGCTTCTGGTGCGGGACTAACCTGCAGCACCCCTGAGTCCCCCAGGCCCCCTCTCTGGAGCTCCACTGCCAAAGTATCCACCCACTCTCTCTGGTAACATACTGATCTGCTGGATCACAGACACAAAAATCTCACTGTCTTACATCTGCTTCTACCTCCCCTACGTTGCATTTCATGCCCAGGACTCCAAGGAAGGCACCAAGTGAGGCCAGCAGTCCTGTCCCTGCTCGGCGGGCTGGGAAAATAAAGCATGTTGCAAGGAGGCAGCAAGTCCCAAAACAGCTGAGAGCATCATCTCCATGGTCCCTGGGCAGTGCTCCCCCTCTGGGGCACACTGCAGCAGAGGGTCTCAGGAGGAGTGTCGCAAGCCCACCTGGCAGCTCGGGGTCCCGGAGCCAGGAACTGGCCCATCACATGCTGCCAGGTGGCCGAGCCCAGAGGGCACAGGCAGGGGGACTGGGGAGCCCGAGCAGCTGAAGGGATGTGGCACAGCTGCTCCCAGCGCTGCTCTCAGCCCACACGCTGCTGAGTGGCAGGTGGGAGGTTTTTCTCTGCATTGCAAATCCCTTCTTATTCGAGTGCTGCAGTGCTGCTTGGATGGAAAACAACCGCTCTGGAGAGAGAGCAAAGGGGTCTGGAACAGCACTGGCACCTTCTCCTGCCCAAGGCAGGTCCTGGAGCTGGCCCCGGGAGAGCCTGGCTCTGTAGATAAAGCTGCGGCTTCCCTAGCAGACAGCCTGGCTGGGAGCAGGAACCATTCATTCCCATTTTCTTGCGCTTGTCTCTGGCACAGGCAGCCCCAGTTGAGGTCTCTCTTCAAACCTGGGAAGCGGGAGGAGAGGAAGGCAGAGGGAAGAAAGCTTCCAGGTCTGCGGAGGCTGGCTGGCACCAGAACAAGAGCTGTGAGAAATGGTGGGAGCAAAGTGCTCACAGTGTGTGGCTGCAGCCCCTTTGCAGCGTGGGCCAGAGCACTCCTGGGAGGGTGTCAGTGCCATGCAGATGCACAGGCAGTGTGCAGCGGGGTCCTTGTGCTTTCTGTGCAGCCCCTCTGCCGTACCAGTTGGAGGATGCAGCTTGGGAGAAAACCGGAGCCCGTTTGGGCCAGGGAGCCTGTCACGAGGAAGGCATGCTGCCTCTAAAAGCCACAACTCTCCCTCCCTCTCAGCCCTGGGAAACCGAGCAAAGGGCGAATCAGGGAGGGAGCTGGTGCTCTCCAGAGGGCTCTAGCCAAGGGACAGAAACTGCCTGCACTCTTGGTCCAGTCCACTTGTTCCTAATGGGACTGTTCATGCTGATGAGAGCTTAGGAGGAGGAGAAAAGAAAGAATAAACCCAGAAACCCCTAAAACCAAGGGACAGCAATCCTGGGCAGCAA
Organism: Falco biarmicus; assembly: GCF_023638135.1. NCBI lineage: Eukaryota > Metazoa > Chordata > Aves > Falconiformes > Falconidae > Falco > Falco biarmicus. The sequence goes on from NC_079297.1 coordinate 929,230, forward strand.
AGAGCTGTTGCTGGGGCAGGGACCAGAATGCAGATTTCATGCACCAAGGCTTCTGACAAGAAGCACCATAGGGATGTGTGGGGTCAGGAGGTGCCAGATCCACCTGCCCTTGGCCGAGCTACCCTGCAGCTCTGCCTCTGCAGTCCCATCCTCCCCACCACAGCATCCACCTGTTCACCTCTCTGAATTTACTCAGCTCAGCTTTTTAGAACAAACCATTCATACATCCATCTGTCCACTGAGCCATCTGTCC